>NW_012104031.1:175505-218009 GCF_000951045.1 Mandrillus leucophaeus
TCCCTCCCTCCCTTCCTTCCTTGTTTCCTTCCTTCCTTCCTTCCTTGCTTCTTTTCTTCCTTCCTTCCTTTCCTTATTTCTTATTATTAATGCATCATCTCTAGATAGTGCCTATCACCCCGCCTCTGGGAGGGATGTGGGAATCTGTGTCCTCTGCCCCTCCTCCAGGTTTCTGTGAGCCACAGCGTTACTTTTATATCATCACAGTTTTAAGTCTTCTGCACTTTGTCTATGGGTTGTGTCTAAGAATGAAGCTGCGCCCACTGAGTGCCGCTGAGTTGCACCTTCGCATTCCTGTGGAGACACAGTCACACTCCCCGTTCTTAGAGGAGCCTTGGGGAGAAGTCCAAGAGGTGCAAGGCTGCAGAGCCTATCAGGTCCCATTCAGAGATAAACCCAAGTCAATACCTTGTAGAGGCAACACCTCCGTGGAAGGCGGTGCAGTCACAGTGTAACCGGGACTATCAGTCATCTAGTGTAAAGGGCTGGTGGTCAGATCCTTCTGGTTTTGTTAGGGAGGTGGAGGAGGGCATGAAGAAGGCAGAGCCCTATGTACCTGGAGTGGGAATAGTCCATGGGGCTGGGGGCAGGTGGTGCCCCAAAGAGCAGTTAGTAGCAGAAACAGGAGACTAGGAGCTAAAAAACTTAGCCCAGCTCGCAGATGTCTCTTGGCTCAGCCCTCTTTACCTTCAGGTGGTCAAGGACAAATAGTATGAGTGCTCTGGGGTGTTGACCATGCCCTTGTAAACACAGCTTCCCTGGACTTAATGAAGATTAGATGTGGGGGCATGATTTTTGGTGGTTAAAAAGAAAAAGAAAAAAAAAAGTCTGGCTTTTTATAAAGCAGACTCTTTCCCATGTCTGCAAGAGTCATTATGCTGAGGGAAGAAACCTTCACCCAAGTCCATATTGTATGATTTCATGTATATGGATGAAGTCATAGAACAGGCAAAACTAAATCTGGTAGGAAAAAAGAATCAGAACAGTTGTTGCTTGGGGATAGGGCAGGGACTTATTGGGCATGGGGGCGCTTTCTAGAGTCATCCTCATGTTCTGTACCTTGATAAGGATTTGAGTTGCACAGGTGTAGGTGTTTGTCAGAACTCATGTGCGACACATTGGAGAATTGTGCATTTCCTTGTATGTAAAGCTTATCTCCATAGAAAAAAATAACTGTGACAAATATTGAACTTTGCTAATGATATGATGCTGAAGTATTGGCCTAAATGGCTACTAATGTCTGCACTGTGCTTTGAAATGCTTCCAAAAATACAAGGGATCTATGGATGGATAGAGGAATGGGTAGTTGGGTAGACATGTGTTCTGCAACACAGAACAAAATGTTAAGGGAGGACTCTAAGTGGCAGGTGTACGATGTTCACTATAGAAGTCTTTCAACTTTTCTGTACGTTTGAAATGTTTCATGATAAAATGTGGAAATAGGAAGAATTAGGGTCCGAGAATCATCCTACCTCCGTAGGACCCTCTCAGCTGCTCTCGCAAGGCCTTGGTTTGTTTGCTTTTGTGGAGCAGAGGCCAGCAGCCACTCTGTAGCTCTCCTCCCTGGCTTCCCTCTCACACTATCCCCTGAGTTCATTTGCTTGGGCAGTCCAAATAACCACTGTAGATGTCACTGGACCGCCAGACACGCGGAAATCTGCATCTCACAGACCCCCCACCATTTCCCTGTTCTGAGAGTCAAAGGGTCCTGCTTCCCTGGTAACCACTTGCCCAGCAGGCAATTAGTTCCCCTTCTCTGTATTCGAAGCCAAGAATGATCTTTCCCCCTCCCAGGCATAGACATAAGCAAGGGGTATAGTTCCTACGTGCCTCTTGCTTCATTCTTTCATTGTTTTTCTTTCTGCCTGGGCTTGAAGGCTTTGACCAGTAAGGTTTTACACATTATTCATCCAGCTACCTCTAGGCAAGTCCACTTGAACTGTCTCTACCAGCCCCACCCCCACCCCCTTCACCAGAGGATAAGCATTTTTTTCATGTTTATAGAAACTATCATACACCCTTCAGAAAATTCCACACTATCCAGTCTCTGATCTAATACCCATACCCTGGGAAGTTTTCCTTTGTGTCTAACCTGAATCCTGCATGCTGCTTTTCTATAGAAGCTGAGGGGCCTGGGGCTTGGGGTCTGTGGTTCTTGATGTGGGTGTGCTCATATCAGGTGTGCAGGGCTGTGTTTGTGTAATTGGTGGGGCAGCAAAATCAGGGGCACTAGGGTCAAACCAACCTTTCTTCCCCACTGGCCCTTTATCCTACACTCCACCCAGGCACCTGGTGTGGCTGGGCTACTCGAGGTGAAAGAGCAAGTCCTCACCTCAGCCCCATCCCAGTCTCCCTGGGCTGAGGACTTGTCTCAGATGACACTTCCCCACCCAGAGGACAGCCTGGTGTGGTTCACCTCGGGGTAACTTACCTGCAAGCAGCAGCCCCAGGACACATCTTCTTCTCAAACCCCGACTTCCTCAGACAAATCTAAGCCCACAGACCAATTCACCTTACAGTCTTAGAGTAAGGGCAGAAATTGGAATAGGGACCATGTGTGTGACAACAACAAACTCTCTGCTTGGTCTGGGAGAGGTCGGCATGTCTTTCACATTTACACAAGGAACTGAGACCTCAGTTGGTGAAATGCCTCCCCCAGAGTGAACACAATGCCCTCGTCTCGAAGCCATCCTCAATGTTCACAACTTCCTGAGTGTAAGTCACAAAACATTATTTTTCAGCCTGGCAGTGTATAGAAATAAGAGCACAAGGCTAGAAGTCGGGAAACCTGAGAGCTAACCCAAGCTTGAGCATATCCTAGGTGGGGGTAACTGATCCTCAGTCTCCACATATGCAAAATGGGGATAAATAGCTTCAGATAATGCATGCTAAAGCACTCTATAAACTCTAAGTGCTCTACAAATGCAAGGAACTTTTAAAGCACTATTTTTTCTTAACCTCAATTAGTAGCACAACTTCATCTATCACCTGCTTACTATAAGAGACAGTAAGAGGGGCCTGGAAGTTACTAACCCACAGGGTTCTTTTCTGATCCAAAAGACCTCCAATGCTTGCTTTCTCTTACTCTAAGCAGGAGACAGAGGTGAGCCAAGCAGGAGGACTGAGCCCTCATTCAATGAGGCTTAACTTATGCTGGGGCATTAATTACTAAGCTTCCATTGTTAAAGATGCACATGGCTAGGTGACCCGGATGACCCTATACTAGAATCCAGAGTCTGGGTAGGTCTGACGAGCTAGTGAATCAAAGGTCCTCCAGACCTGCATTTACAGGAAAGGAAGAGTCCCTGTGATCAAATCCCTTGGCGCAGAGAAGGAAAACTCAGGAAATGGGCTTCTATGACCTCTTTCCCCAGTTAGGCCCTTGGGTTCCATTCAGCCCTTAGAGAGGGTGTGGTGGGCAGTGGGGTGGATGTGGTGCAGGACTACAGCAGAAGCAGAAAGAGCTGTTCTCACCAGGGACTTAATGAGACCCAGGGCCCATGTGTGTGTTAAAGACTAAAGTCCCATTATAAAGAGAACCTCAGTATGGTAGATTACAGAGTACGGGAGCTTTTCTCTTCTTGGGGCACTAGTGAGTCTCGAAGTGAGCAGTCCAGGCTGCTGGCATTCTCTGCTTCCTGAGGTCATTCACAGGCCCAGGTTCCTTCCCTCTGTTGCTTTCCCATTTGCCAGGCCATTGTCATCATGCATAGTGAAAGCTGGGTCATCACCTCATCTAGGCTCCAGCTGGCAGGAAGCGAAGAGGGCATACAGGAAGCATGCCCAACAACTCAAGACCCAGACCTGTAAGTGACCGGCCTCGTTCTCCGTTCCAGAGTCCAGTGAGGACTCAGCCACATGGCCACACCTCATTCCAAGGAAGGCTGGGAAGTGGAGTCTCACTTGGCCACCATGTGTCCCACCATAATTCGTCTCTGATGGTGGATAACTAGCAGTCTGCGCCATAGCACCCTCAGGGTTGGGACAACACAATGCGATGCAGATCGGAGAGATACCACAACCCTCACTTCTCATGGTACACGATGTGGCAGCTGGTCATAGTGTGCCCTGAGATATGGACCCTCAAGGGTTGGAGCTCCAGGACTTGGCACCAGAGCAAGAGGGCAGAATTCTCAGGAGGGACTCTGTCTCCATGACCCCTGGGCAAGAGACAATAAGAGCAAGTCTGGAGCAGAAGAGCCTACCCAGAGACACCCCAGAGACTCCCAAGCATAACCACAGCAAACTGTAGCTGGGGAAGGACACGAGCTCTGAGTCAGAGGGAGGGGACACAAGCCAGCAAAATGTGGGTAAGTCACACTCACATGAGCTCACCAGCTGGTGGGGTGTGGCTGCAACTGAAGCACATCTTTGGAACCCTCAGATCTCCAAAGAGCATAACTACAACCACAATAAATTATGGTTACTCTAATTGCCCAGGGGCAGGACCCAGGACGGGTACGTTCAGTCAACAGGTAAGCACTCTTGTTAAAATGCTTAGTATGTTTTGGTCCGCAAAGGAGACAAAACAAGCAAACATCCCAAATCTTATGCTCCAGGAATGAAGCCTCCCATTAGAGCCAAATCCCTGACAACACGTGGTCAAGTATCTAACTGCAGTTACCACCTGAGAGTGCTACGGGAGTGTGGGTACAGCCAGAGCAAGCGGCAGGCGTCAGGCAGATGTGGCTTGAGTTGAAGTACTTGGGAAGACGAGGCGAGAAGGGAGAGCAATCCAAGCTGGATGAGGAGAGAGCATAGAGAAAGGGCAGTGTTCGTGGGCTGGGCCCTCTGGAGCTGAGAAGTGTTAGACCTTGAGCTAAGTGCTTTTCATGCATTACTTTGTTTAATCTTCACAAAGTCGCTCTGAGGTAGGTGCTGCTACATCTTGCAGATGAGGAGGCCAAGAGCTCAGGGAGGTTTATTAACTCGCCCATAATCACACAGCTTGTTTCTGGAGGGGACAGAGCCAATCTCAGGACACTGGTTGCAGACAGAGCCTGCACTCAGTCTCCTTGCCAGGGCCAGCGGGACTCTCAGAACTTCTCAAGCAAACTTGCTCCTGCCCTTGGCAAACAGCCCCAGATGGTCACATCCCAGGCTGGCGAGCCCCTGCTGCTTCTGGGCTCCTGGCTCGGTGGAGCCGCTCAAGTTCTGCCCGCAAGCTTGGCGTCCTGCCTGCCCCATGAAGATGTCTTCAGCAGGAATCACAGCCAACAAATGTCCCAGCAGGACGAGACAAGCTAAATGCTCAAGAGGCTCCCAGGGAACAATGCAGCCCTGTGAGCAGGCCAGGCCGGAGCACAGTCCTGGAGGGCTGACAGGAATTAGCCCCAGCTGACCAAGAACCCACTCGTTCAGTGGCCTGTTTCCTGTACTCTGGGGGTGAAGGTATTTCTTGAGGGCTGGACCCCAGCGCCACTCAGCCAGCCTTTGTCACACCTACCTAGGGCCTGCCTGCTGTGCTGGGAGACCCAGAGAAGTGGCCCCAGCTGAGGTCCCAGCAGGCCAGTCCCTGTTTTCCTCCTCCACCCTCATACTGGGCCCACCTTGCTCAGGGAATCCCATGCACAGTTCACACTTGACCCCAATCCCAGATGGAGAGTGGAGTTTAGGCTGCTCAGGGCACCCAAGTGTGTCCCAGACTAAAGCCCTGGCTTGGATCCAGTCTCCTTCCTAGGATGGACATGCCCTTTCTCTAGGGCTGCAAGCCTATCCTTGACACTGCTACCATCTCCACTTTAGCCCTCAGTGATCAGTTCTGGGGAGGGTGCTGGAAAGAGGGAGAGGGTAGAATCAGGGAGCTAAGTACCCTGACCTTGGAAGGTAAAAAACCCCACAGCAATAGGAGGTTTACTTTGCAGAGGGGTGCTGATAAATTTCTGGACTTGTCCCCCAAACATTCAGGGTAGACACATGCCCCTCCACACTCCCTTCTCTCCAGTGTGAACTGGAGCAGCCCCTGCTGCAAAACTCTGTTCTTGCAAAAGCTGCCTACACCTGTGGGTCTGGCTCTAGAGAGTCTGGTTTATTCCTTAGGCAGGAAAGCTCCAGGTGTCTAGAGGGCAAGAGGGCTCAGCTGCATCCAGGGCTAGGCAAAGATCACTGGTCACTAGGGAGCATGTGGAGGTGAGGAGGGAGAAAGAGGAAAGGTGTACTATGTACCCAAGTATCCCTCTCTTTTAGAAAAGCATTCTCACTCCTGTTCAAAATTCACACTGCAGACACCACACACACATACACACACACGCTTTCACTCACACCCTTTCCACCTGGCACATTCCAAAAGGAGAAGAAGCAGAGGGGGCTGGGGTTCCAGGGCTCAGGTGCAGTGACTGCCACCATGGTTTTGCTCTGCTGGAGAAGCTTGGGAGGGGAGCCTTCTGGAACCCATTCTGCCACTTGGCTGTATCTCTGGGAGATGGTGAGGCAAGACCTGCAAATGGGAGCTCAGCACTACTGGTTCCCTGGGACAAGGGAACAAGGGCCATTCATTGTGCAGTTGAGAAGGGTCTTGCCTAGCTGGGGTGTGGCTGAAGGGCTGATACACTGCGCTCTCAGAGAGATGATGGAGATAAGCAAATGGCCATGCCACCAGTGGTCATTCCTGGGCCCTGTCTTTCCTGGGCCCTGTCTTTGTGCCCAAAGGAAAGGAATTCACCTTACAATCGCACCTCCTTTTTTGCCACTCGGCCCCCTTCGCAGATGAATAAATTGAGCCTGGGAGTTTAATACTTTGCCCCAAGTCTCATGACTAGCAAATTCCAGAGCCAAGATCTGAGCCTAAAGTTTTCTTTCTTCCAGTACATTCTGATGTCTCGCAAGCGCTTGTGATACAGTCCAGGGCTTCAAGGAACCACCCTCACCCAGGCCAATTTCTGGTTCGGAGCAGAATCCTTTCCTCCTTCTAGAAGCTGCAGGACCCGCCCACCTAGGAGTTGTATCCCCCTGCGCTCCCAAGCCCTGACACTGCAGACCTGCTTCCCCCACACCCCCAATCCCAACCCTAAACCACTCCTTTAACAAGGTCAGCCGAGTTCACAGAGGCAGCACAGTCCCTCTGCAGCGGCAGCCGGCACATGCGCACCTCAGAGCACAGGGTGTGTACTAAACCTGACCTAGAAGACCTAGAATACCTCACCTTCCGCCGGCTGTGAGGTTCAGACTGCACAGCTGCTGGCATTCAGAAAACAGGGGTCTATGTGGTCAGGAGTCACCAGCGAGGAAGAGTCAGGTGGGCTGGATCAGGTGGTGGGTGTTAGGCACCTTCCAGTCTCAGACTCTTTCCTGGAGAATGTGGAATAGGAAGAGAGAGATGGGAAGGTATCATTTTCCTACGGCTTTACTGCAGTCAGAAAACACCACCTCTGCCGTAATACCCTCGCTGCCTAAGCCAGGTCCTAGAGATAGGGTGAGGCCTGGTGCCCAAGATTCTCAATTCCATGCTTCTCCAGCTCTCTCAGTTCTCCCTGAATTGGGGTCTACATCCCACCCTTAGAAGCAGCCCCTATGCCCAGGTTAATATGTGCTTGGCTTAAGGCCCCAGTGTCAGGATTGCAGCCAGGAGGCCCATCAGTCAACAGTAACCACCTGGAACTCACCTCCTCCCCAGCTCCAGCCCCAATCTCAGCATTCCCAGGGCAGTGTGAACTGCCCTGAACACCCTCACCCAGGCCAATTTCTGGTTCGGAGCAGAATCCTTTCCTCCTTCTAGAAGCTGCAGGACCCGCCCGCCTAGGAGTTGTATCCCCCTGCGCTCCCAAGCCTGACGCTGCAGACCTGCTTCCCCTATACCTCCAACCCCGACCCTAAACCACTCCTTTAACAAAGTCAACCGAGTTCAGACGGGCAGAACAGTCCCTCTGCAGCGGCAGCCAGCACATGCCCACCTCGGAGCACAGGGTGTGTCTGGGTAATGACCAAATGGGGAGTGGGAGGAGGTCCCCACATGACTTCTTGCCCTGTTTGTGGAGAGAGGGCTTGGTTTGTGCTCCAGAGCCAGGGCACAGGGATAGGCTGGGGTCCTGAGGCAGACACCGACCTGAGCCATCTCCTCAGCTCTGCCATTATCTCTCTCGGTGACTTTGGGCAGGTCCCTGGCCCTTTCTGGAGCCTCAGGTATCTCATATGTAAAATGAGGGAGGTGAACCAGATGGACCCTAAGGCCCCTTCCTTGTCTCCCGTTCTATGGTTTGTGACACATCCTTTCCTCCGGCCTCAGATGTGCAGAGATCATGATCAATGCTGACCTGACTGTTTCCAGACAACTGTCCAGACACTTGCCACCTCAGAGTCCACCCTAAGGTTCCTCCTAACATATTGTCCCCTAGCTCTGTTGTTGTGTGTATTCTAGAAGCCTCCTCTGCCTGCTGCTGCCATGGTCTTGATCTTCCAAGGACTGGTTCTCACTGGGTCTTGCATGCCCAGTGCCTAGCACAGTGCTGGGTACATGCTAGGAGTTCCCTGTGTTGAAAGACCAAGCACTGGTTGGCATCACCCTGCTCGCCTTGCCTTCCATGTCTCCTGACCAGCCTAAGATACTCACAGCTGCAGGACTTGAGCCCCTGGGCTTCCTAGGGGAGAGAAGTGAGGATTCGCCTCTTCTTGGGTACCTCTGCAGTCCCACCAGTTCTCAAGCACTCATGAAACTGGCAGCCATGCGGGCCCAGGTCAGATCCTGCCACTGCAGGGCAGGGTGGTGAAGACTTTGCTGTCTTCAGCCTTAAGGTGTTTGCTTAAGTCACTGGGCTGGTCTGCCCAAAACATGTTCCTGCCCACACCCTTGGCACCCACACAGGGCACACGTGCAAGAAGCCAGCAGGTGCAGATAAGACCAGAGCCCCAAGGATGGACAGAGGTGGCAGAATTCATCTCCTTTTTGCAGGTCTAGCCTGAGTTTGCTCATCTGAAAACCAGCTGTTTCTTAGCAAGGTCAGCTCAAAGGTGAGATGTGTCAGGAGAGAACCTTAGGAATACTTTGGCTTTATCTGCATAACTCAGTGTTATGTGTGACTGTTCAGCGTGACTGTGTGTGTGTGTGGTCGCAAGCTCTGGATCACAGGGGAACACAGGGATGGGCTTTAAGGCAGAGAATCTTGGGTGCTTTCAGAGGTCAAAAAGGACTTGGGAAGAAGCTGGAAAACCCTTCTAGAAACAGCGCTTCCGGGGCAGCCGCCATCCTACTTCTTCCTGGGAGTCTTCCCCGGCCTGGAGTCTATAGCTCAGGTGTCCAGGCTGCAGCTGTGACCGACCTTCCTGTCCTCCTCTTGCCGGAAGTCTTCCCAGCTCCTTCTCTGTTCCCTGGAGGGCTGATCTGGGCACCTCTCCCCTGTACTCCCATAGCACCCTATGTTCCATGTTACAGTGGTCTCTTCACCTTCCTGTCTTCCTCACCAGATTGTGAGATCTTTTCAGGACAGGGATTGTGTCTGATTTATTTCATTTTTCCCGGTATAGGATCCTGGTACTCGATAAGGGGTTACCAGTGAATGAATGAATGAATGAATGAATGAATGAATGCAGCATCCCACCCCAGGGCTGGGGGCGAAGTAGGTTGCTTTCAAAGGATTCTCTATACTGCTCCAGAGAGAGGCATAGGGTTGCTTTTCATCGCTTTCATCATGAAACACAGATGATTTAACAAAACTCCAGGCTGAGCTGCTATGGCTGTTAATGTGTCCTTGGCTCCTTTCTCTTTGTTTCTGAGTCTTTGTCTCCCTCACCTTTTCTCTGTGTTTCTATTCGTATCACCTGTCTCTCCATATCTTTGTGTTCCCTCCACCAACCCTAAATTTGTCCACACTTTAATTCTACCCAAGATACCCCCAAGATGCATTTTCAGCCATCAGGGGCACTCTCCCTCTTGTCTTCTGCTTCCCTAGCCTCTGGTCTGCTTTCCTTCTTCCTGGACCTCCCACCAATGACCAGTCCCCAGATTCTGAGGCCCCTGTCCATCTTCCTTGGTGACTTCAGAGGAATCTCTGGGCTCATCTATCCCTACTGCCCCTATGATGCAAGGGCTACCTGCTCAGAATTTTGCTGAGACAGTAGAAAAGTTTTGAGGAGAACAGACAACAAGTTTCCAACTCCAGCACATGTCCCAGAGGCCCCAGACATCTTCATCCAGGTTACCTTAGGAGTTATACCTGCAAGGGAGCCTGATGGTATCTAAAAGGTATGGTCTTGAATAGGATCTCATCCTTAGCTTCGCAGGTTCAAAGGTTAAGATGATATCATAGACTAAGCAGAGGATTTGAAGCCATTTTAGCCAAGTTAGATTCCTGTCTCTTCCATCCAAATCTTTGTGACCTTGGACAAGGTATTTCACTTCAGTCAACTCAGTTTACTCATCAAAAAAAGACAGTAACATACCTATATGTTTGGTATAAGAATTAAACCAAATAACCTGTATGAAAACCAAGTGTTACTATGGAAAGTAGGTCAGACTCAGGAGATACTAACTCACATTAATGAAACTCACACTGGACCAATGGGTAGCCCAGAGTGTCCATGGGTCATTTAAAAGAGAAGCATGCCTGCAAAAGCAGCCCTAGACGCTCCAGCCAGCTGGGCAGTGCATTCTCTGCCCTAAAGGACGAACAACCAGAAGATTCCCTGGTGGACATGGTGTCTCAGCAAGGGGACTTAGTTGTTTGATCTTGATGGCCACTGTCACCTGGCTACAGGAAGAACCTAATGACTCATCTGCTTTCTAGGAATTTCCTGGCCAAAGTTTAGAACAGGTCAGGCTACCCATGACACTGGACAATACTGAAGATGCATGGACAAATTCTCGCCCTCTGGCTCTGCTTTGTTTAAAGACTCTATCGTACAATTGTTCATTCATTCTACAAATCTATATTGAGCTCCTCCTAAGTGCCGGGCACTGGGCTAGATGGGTAGGGATACAAAAAAGGCATTGCCCCCTTGCCCTCCTCAGGGAGCTCACAGTGTTTGCAGAAAGACTGACAATTCCGTACATGATTACCATTAATTGTGGTCAGTATTATGAGAGTGAAGCAGAGGAAGCCAGAGGAACGAATGTGCAACCTGTCAGCTAAGTCCACATAGGGGTCTGGGGAAGGGCTCCCCGAGGCAGTGTCCATGCACACATCCTTCCCTCAGCCAGGTGTCAGGGCACACTTGGGTCACTTGAATTCTGGCTCTCTTCAGCCAGTTGTCTGGCTACACCCTGACAACTCTGAGTGACCCCGGGTGTTTCCCTAGTCCCCACAAGTAATACATCTACAAACTATCCCTTGGGTTGGGCTTGCAGACAATTCACTCTTTCATTCATTTAGCAAATATTTATTGAGTCCCTATTATGTACTGAAGCTAGCGCATTTCACCATGGGGAACTTTCACCCCAACTTCCAGAGGTGCCTTACTGAAGCCCCTTGCACAGATTCCAGCCCACTTCAGAGCCTCTGGTTTCTTTTGGAGAGATGGGAGGACAATTGAGATGAGGACAGTGCAGCCTTTGATGTCTCAAAGAATGGGCACCTGGTGTCAGGAAGGGACTCTCCCTCCCACGAATTAAATCAAGAAACACCTCCACCCACCCTCCCAGCCCCTGTCCAGAATTGCTTTCTGAGGTCCTTCCGCAGCACTCAATGGGCCTGGGATGGGCAGCTCTGCTGGCAGCAGCCAGAGCAGTGCCATGACCCAGGGAGACATTAATTCCTGGAAGCAGCAGAGGGCTGTGATTGGAGACTTGCTAGCCTTCAGGTCGCCTCTCATATAATTGTTCTAAGTCCAGTTTCTTGAGCTCTTTTATCAGATCCTAAACCCCTGTGTTCTCTTTGCACACTACCTGGAGGGCCAGGAATAATTTCCCCCATTGCACTGTTGGATAGACCAAGGCACAGAACTCACAAGCGACTTAAGACTGGGGACAGAACTGGGAACCAGGTCTCCATCACAACTCAAAACCACATAAAGGCTCCCAGGGCCTCCCAGACATGGTTCTTCCCCTTCCCCAGGGGTGTTCAGAGGACTACTGTCTTCCCACCCCCTAGATCCCCAATCTTCAAAGCAAGCAGCCCCAAGAGCACACCCCTCGGGTGGCCTCAATAGCTCCCATTGTCCAAGAGGCTATTTGGCCTGACCCCCAGCCCCATAAGCAGCAGGACAGCAAGCTGAGAGGAGCTTGTCCTGCCTTGTCCCCTCCTCTGCCTCGTCCCCCTCCTTCCAGGCTGCCTTGGGGGAGCCTGTGGGGCAGGAGCCCCGCTGAATGTGACCTATTGTCTTCGGGGTGGATTTAGGAAGTGCCAAGCTCCCATCAAACAGCCCTGCTCCCCAGGTAAAACAAAAAAAGGCTGTTCATTTGGGACCTTTTCCCCCTTATCTCCTTTTCCTATCTCCTCAGGCTTAGCTATGGTGTAGTGTTCAAAACCACTTCCCCTCTGAGCCAATCAGAAGCCGGGGCTCACCCAGTGGCCCTGAGGAAAAGTTATTTATAAACGCCTCCCTGGATTATTTGAGCAGAGCCCTTTCACACACCTCAGGAACACCTTTCAGCTGCCCGCTCCCCAGACACACCTGCAGCCCTGCCCAGCCGCCGGCTTTGCTCACCCACCGGTAAGCCCCACCCAGCCCAGCCCACCCCACTGGGCTGGGGTCATCCCTGCAAGAGGGCGGGCACCAGGGGTACCGAGAGGAGGGATGACAGGAACCAACTGCCAACCTGAGCACAAGTAGGAAGGACACTGTGGCCCCTGGAGTCTGAGAGCAGCCTCCCAGCCCTTCCCCTCTGAGACGCCCTTTGGGTCTTCAGGTCCATGTAAGGACCTGGGTTGCAAGGCTGGGCTTGGCTGAGGGAGCAAGTAGGGTGAAGGTGTGGTGGAGGAGGCCACCAGACCCCAAAACAGAGCGAGGCAAGGCCTCCTAGGGAAATGAAAATGTTAGACCTTCCTCTGCACCAGCCTTTGAAGCTGTGGACTGCTCCTCTCCCTTTCTTTTCAAGTCTTGGAGGCAAAAGCTCTTAATGCTTGACTCACCAGCCTACTCTGTACGGCTGTCTCCCCTCCTTCTACCCCCCAGACATCGTCCTTCACTCATTTACTTCTCCACCAGCTCAGGGAACTTAGCATGGACTACACAGAATCCCATGTATCTCCATTAGTCCTGAGAAGTTGGAAGAGGTGGAGGGGGAGGAAACCGAGGAGTGGGAGAGGGTGAGCAAGGGACCAGCTCCATCAGGCAGCTGGGTGGGTGGTAGCTGGACCTGGGATGCCCGACTCCCTGGTGAATGCTTCAACACAGAAGGGCTTGGGCCAGGACGGTGGATGGGCCGCCAGCTCCCCAGGCTCTCAGCCTCCAAACCCCTCATACTGCAGCTCCAAGGGGTTCCAAGCCACTCTCAGGCAGTGCCCTCATTCCTCAAAACTAGCCCAGAGGGTCCCCAGCTGAGACCTAGCAAAGCTTTGATTATTCCAGCATCAACTGCCCCTTACACTTGACCCCAAGGGTCTGAGCACCAAAAGAAGACCTTGGAGTGACACAGCCCCCCAAGTGAGCAGACTGAGAGAGGACTTTCCCCCTGAGTGACTTCACTCATGCAGATTACCCTCTCTCGGAGCCCCACGGTCCTCCCCCACCTCCCTCATCCTGGCCCTGGCATTCGGAACCCGGCAAGACCCTGCATGGGCCGCACGGAGACCAGCATGGCCCAGCAGCACCTCCACTGCAAGCATGGCCTTCCCAGGCACTTTCCAGAGCTAGCCACCCACTCTGAGTCTCATTTGTATAAACCCTGGGGCAGAGACGGACGCCTCTTTATCTTTTAATGCCCAGAGTCTTCCGGAGATTGGCATATACCCAGTATTCAAGAGTGCCTCTTAAACCGTACTAAACAGCCAGACTCTGACCCCCGTGAACTGGCTGGGGGAATTGAGGACCAGTTCAACACTGACCAAGCTTTGTGGGCTGCGGGGTCACTACTTGGAAGATGGAAGGGGCAGAGCCACCCCTTCAAGGGGAGTTGATCTTTACTGGATGCCTCTCCGGGCTTTCGTCTGGATTTCTGGGACCAGAGCAGCTGGGCCTTTCCCTGGTCTCCTTGCCCAGGCCCTGCTTCCAAGTGAAAGCAGCCCCAGTCTCCTTAAAGACTTCTAGGAATTTAACCTCAAGTGCCCATTCCAGGGAGCCCATGACCTTGTCAGTCTTGCTGTTAGGAAGTGATTCTCAAAGTCTAGCCTTGATCCCTCTTTCTGAAGCCTATTTCCTCAGCCCAGCACCCATCCCTAGCAGGGAAAGTGCAGAGGGAGGGAGAGTCCGCCTGGAGATTAAGAGTGGGGATTTAGGGGTTAGTATCAGTGAATCTCTACTCTACACGGGATGCGGTCTCTATGACACCTTAGGGACATCTCATCCTCCCCTACACTGAGAAGGAAATTAGGCTGGGTGAGGAGCTGGGAGAGATTTGCCCTGGAAACACAGGGACAGTAGAAGGAAAAGGAGTGTTTAAAAATGCCTTGGGGGACTGGGTGCAGTGGCTCAGCCTGTAATCTCAGCACTTTGGGAGGCTGAAGAGGGCAGATCTCTTGAGGTCAGGAGTTCGAGACCAGCCTGGCCAACATGGCGAAACCCTGTCTCTACTAAAAATACAAAAAAAAAAAAATTAGCTGGGTGTCATGGTACACACCTGTAATCCCAGCTCCCAGAAAGGCTGAAGCAGGAAATCGCTTGAATCCAGAAGGCAGAGGTTGTGGTGAGCCAAGATCATGCCACTGCACTCCAGTCTGGGTGACAAAGGGAGATTGCGTCTCCAAAAAAAAAAAGCCTGAGGGGTGCAGAGGCCTCTACATCCTTCCTCCTCCTGCCAGGGATGTGGTCTTCCACTGAGACCCCAGCCAGTTTGTCTGTCCCACTCACATTCACACCTGGGTCACTCAGAGGCTGCTTTTGCCCTGTGGCCCCCACCCTGGATGAGGCAGGGAGGCAACCAGCAGCTAGAGCAAAGGGGAAACCTCAAGGTGACTTTTCCTCTTCCCAGAACACAGCAACCAGCTGGCTAGGAACCAGTGATAAGGACGCCAGGGTGGGTTGGCCAAGCCGGGGCTGTTCCTGTACCTGGCACACCTGCGTCAAAAACCCCCTCCCCGACATGCACACCCCCAGCAGGACTGAGGGAGGAAGTCAGCCTGGGCCACAGTGACAGCATCGCCTCCAGATCCGACCAAAACCCACAAATAGACCCCTCATCGTCCTGCTCCCCCGATGTTCTACCCTTTTCTGACAAGATTTTCTGCTGTTCCTCTCATCAAGTCCTGGGAAAATTTGGAGGAGTTAAGTCATGGGGCAGCGGGTACAGGGGCAGATGGAGAAGGGAAAGCCAAAAAAAGGCAGAGTGCCCACTAGAGATGGCAGAGCAGGAAAGAGGCTCCTCTGGAATCATGGCAGTAATGATAATAGTCGGAGTTTATTGCATGCTTCCCACGGCCAGGTGCCGTTCCGAGCCTTTCGGTGTATCCACTCAGGCACTGTCTCTGCCTGAGCCCATCTCTGCCGCAGCCCATCTCTGCCTACAATATTTGGATGGTGTTGACAGAGACCTGGTCAGAAATGTGACTGGGAGGAGGTACCAGGGGTTTCTTTGGCATGAGCTCATTGGAGGAGAAATCCTGGAGAAACCCAGGCGGGGATCTGCTCCAGCCTGTGTCCCCCTCCCCACACAGGGTCTATTTTCTCTTTGCTTCCCCTCTCCCAGCTCCTCCACCTCACAGGACCCCTGCATCCCCTCTGCTCCAGATTTGACCCACTCTCCTGCCGGGGCATAGGAATGGTCCATGCACCCACATCTCCTGCCCTCTGCTCTCCCCGGCTCACCCCCTACTCCCCTTAAACCTCACAGCCCCTCCTCTAAGTCCCTCCAGCTCTTTGGGACCTGCCCCCCTTCCCTGCACAGTGGAGGAGGGGCAGGGTCACCCTTTTGTTTCTCAGTATTATCACATAGCACCTGCTATTTATCCCTGGCCCGGTGGGGGGATGGGAGGCTGTGGAGGGGTGGTGGGGGCAGGGCTCGTAGATACACACCTCTGGCAATAGGGCACTTGACTTTTTTTTCCAGCGATGCTGACATCACCTAGCAGGGCTGTTTGTTTGTTTAACTGGGGATCAGATTGTTATGTTCCCTATACCTGGCTCTCTTTCTTGCTCCCTCTTCCACTTTCCCGCCCCTAACCTAGCATTGTGAGACACCCTTTCTGAGGATTCCCTGGAAACCCCGTCCCTGCTAGTTCTCTGAGACCCCTCCTCCCCACCATGCCACTCACCCTTTTCCGCCACTCCCATCCCTCTTCCCTCCACCTCTTGTCCTCACTTGAAGGGCTGGCTGGGGATGAAGTAACCTTGCCTTCTACGTGCCACCCCACCTCAACCCCTTTCTTGGAATTAGGAAGTACGTTGAGGGCACCTCCTCACCAGGAGCTGGGGCAGTTCCTGTGGCTGCAGATTTGCAACTCTGGCCATCATAGTCCTGGGAAACCAAGGCCAGGAGGGAACCAGAGCCCTCAAGAGGAGTAACAGAACCCAGAGGTCCTGTCCCATCAGCTGGGGTGGCAAGGTCGCCAGGGTGGTTAGAAAGGGGCATTCTGGGTGCCACTCAGGGGAAAACATTGTCCTGGGATCAGCTTTGTCCCTGGAAGTTCTGAAACCCCTTCCAATAGGAACATCAGAGTTGGAACCAAGTGCAGTTTCTTTATCTGCAAAATGAGACAATTGGACGAATGTGGTCCTCAAGTTCTCTTCTACACAAAACTTTCTGACTCTGACTGGCTGCTGGGTTCTCCTCTTTACGCAAACTCAGAATTATGAAAGCTCCCAGAGCCTTCTCCCCTTCAGCATCCTATTTCTGGGATGGGCAGAGGGCATGGGAAAGAGACAGATTTGGTATTCCAGTAACGCAGAGGAGGCTTTTCCTCTATGAGCCTGTGTCAGAGGGGACTCCCTAGCATCTGGCGCCCCATCTGTCTGTGAGCCTGCCCAGAGGGGCAGGACTGGTCCTGAGTCACCTACCTGTTGCTCTCTGAAGGACTTCCGCCACCCCTGCCGCTTTCCTCCCAAAGGAAAAATGGCCAAAGCCAACACTAGTGTACAGGCTGGAGGGGTGCACGTGGAGATCCTGGGAGAAAGAGAAATCCTTCAGGGTTTCTTCAAGGTGGTCAGGAAAGGCTTCATAGGCAAGAAGGCGGAGGGAAAAGTGTTGGAGAGGAAGGAGAGGGAAGGAGGAGGAACTTCAACAGGTCTTAAGGATGGGCAAGTCTAGAAAGGCAGAAACGAGTCAGGGCACCTCAGGTAAGGAGGAAAGTGGGAACAGACACCCAGGCTTGTTTGGCGGGTGCAGAACAGACCAGCCCGGATGGTGTGGAGGGACCCGGCCAACAGATTTCCCGAATCCACCAATACGAGGCCAGAGGATAAAAAAACAAAAATGCCAAAATAAGGAGTTTGGGTCTCATCCTCCTGGAAATGAGGGAGATAGAGGTTTCGGAGCAGGGAGTTTAGGCTGGGTTGAAGCGGCATGGCTGGAGACCAGCAAATCAATTTTGCAATAGTCCAGGTGTGAGATAAGACTTGAAGATGGAGGTGATGGGACGGGGTGGGTGGAGGCATGGAGGCAATGGACAGGACAGAAGGACAAGAAGGAAGGAAGGGAGGGAGGGAGGAAGGAGGGAAACAACAACAGGATTTGATGAACAACTGAATGGAGGCTGAGGGGGAGGGAGAGGACAGGAACAAGGAAGGGGGTGGGCTGGGTGGCAGGAAGAAAGGTACCACTGAGGAAGTGGGGAAATCGCGGGGAGGAGAGCTGGGATAGTAGGGTTCAGCGGAATCAGATGCTAATAACTCCCTTCCCCGCAAACACACTACTGCAAGTTAGAGCCTTTGAAAGCAGCCTAGGAAGATGCTTCAGGGATCGCTGTCTGTTGGTTGGTGTGGAAGCAAGATCTCCCATCACCTCCTCTTCCAAAGGGCTCTTCTTTTCATTCAGCCCCCCTTGAAATTTTTGCCTTTTTTTTTTTTTTTTTTTTTTGTAGGTGGTCTGTTTAGTGGCCTGGGCTAGACTCCCCAAACCATAAGTCTTTTTCTGAAGCACGGTCTGGAGCTCGGATTCCTATGGGGGAGGTCATGCTCCCCACTCGTTGTGCCCCCCAGGCAAACCACCTGGACAACCAGACCCATGCAGACTCTGGAGCAGGTGGAGAGGAAGAGCCAGACCACCCCGCCTTATGGGCCGGTGAAGGGCCGGAAGCCTCTGAATAGTCTCTGCTAGGAGGTAGAAAGCACCCTCCCATCTTAATCATAGTAATCATCGCCACTACCATTTACTGGGTGCCTATAAAAGGCCAGCCTCCTCATACACATGATCTCACTTAATCCTCATAGCAACTGCCTGCGACTGTTATTATCCCCATTTACAGATGAAGAAACTGAATCTTTGAACCCAGGTTATCTGGCTCTCAAACTTGTGCTGTTTTCCTTAAGCCACCCTGTCTCTAATTTCTCCCACTAAAATGTCTCACATGCCATTGCCCTTACTCATTTCTGTCCATGTCTCCTCCAAAACACCATTTATCAATTCACTCAACAAGCATTTGTTGAGTACACTAAGGGCCAGGCGAGGGGCTGGGCACAGGCGCTGGGGGTAGGTTCATTCTCCCACCTCCCCTTCTGCTGGGTATCACCTGTGGGGTCTTGCTGGGCATCCCACCCTCACTTGTAGTTCACAGTGGACCTCGGGACCCCAAGACCAAATGAATAGAATGCACCAGCCCAGCCTTCACCAACGAGCACAATCTTATTCATAATAGAAACTCACATTTGCATCACACTTTACATTTTACACAACCCTTTCTTATCCATTAACTCATTTGATCTTCACAACAACCCTGTGAGATATGTCTGTTACCCCCACTTTACGGATACAGAATCTGAGGTTCAAAAAATAATGTTGCCCATTCTACCTCCTCAATAAAAGCAGGACTAACCCAGGCTCCTGGACCCTTCCACAAAAGGCATTAGGCAACCTGCTCCCCTCTGACAACTTCCCCTCTCACCCAGGCTCTCCTCTGGAAAGTTGGGGGTATCTCCAGCCCCCATGTAGTTACTCATTTTCAACCCCATCTCAAATCTTTTGCCAAACTGGCCACAGCCACCCCACAATCCCCACCTCCCAGATACAAATCCTCACTCTAAGCCTGCCCCATCTCTTTCTTCTCTGTCCTTTCTCTGTGGTCCTCTGAGCGACTTCTCCCAGCTCTGGGAGGTAGAGGGGAGGTGGGAGGCCCAGTAATTGGAAGAGGGAGGGGGAAAGGTTCCTACAGGGAACTCCTCAGGGGCCCTGGCACTCAGCTCTGCCCAACTCAGCTCCTGGAACGTCAGCGAGGTTGCGCAAAAGTGAGGAGGAGAGGAGCGGCAGTACAAAAGGGTGGGGGAAAGGTTAGGCACAGGAAGCCGTGGGAGAGAGCCGGCAGGTGGACCATCCTGGTTTCCCCACACACACCATTGTCCCCCTGGGAAACCTGTTGGTGAAGTTCTAGGTGTCTTATCCAAGAAGGGTCCTCCTGAGGTCATCTCAGCTATCCCCTTGCCTCCAGGCAAGTTGTTTTCTGTTTCTTCCAAACTGACTGGTTGAATGGTAGGAACCTTTCTGCCAGGGAAACTGAGGTCTGGGGAGGGAGTATGGCTTGTGGGGACACCAGAGGTCAGGGGAGAGTAGGGTCCACGTGCTGAATCAGGTGGGGACTCCTGCCCTCGTACTTCTACCTCCCCTTTGCCTGGTGCTCGGTGGGGGTGATGGTGACGTCACAGGTGTGGAGTCCCAGCCATGTACTGAGCGCCAAGCAAAACAGCCAGGGCGAGTGTATGCATCATCAGTGCCTGGGAAGGAAGGCCACTGCAAGAAGGGAGTCTGACGGAAAAACTTGACAGAGGGAAGGGAGGCACCTTGCTTTATCGGGGCGGGGAAGGCCAGAATAAAACTCGGCTGCTGCGAGGACCAGAGAGAGAAGGCCTGGGCTGGCACTGGAGAGGGATGTTCCCTCACTCTCCCCTCCTTTGCTTCTCCCAAAGCTTGTAAATGCCCCAGATATGAGCCAGCCCAGGCCCCGCTACGTGGTAGACAGAGCCGCATACTCTCTCACCCTCTTCGACGATGAGTTTGAGAAGAAGGACCGGACATACCCAGTGGGAGAGAAACTTCGCAATACCTTCAGGTAACTGGTCCAGAACCCAAACTCCTGCCTCCTCTGCTCCCCACCAAAATCCTTTCTGCACCAGGACACAGCTTCTGCACCAGCATCCCTAAGATGGGGTTAAGGGAAGCCCTGGGGAAGCGAGGTTCTGAATGATGAATTTAAGATCCTACAACCTCATCTGTACTGAGACCCCCAGGGAGGATGGGGAGCAGGAGCAAGAACCATCTAGAAGGGTTATAGGGCATCCCCAAACCCCTGCATGGCATCTCCCATATTCTCAATCCACCCGAGTCTCTCTGGGTTTGTTAAGGCACGGTAGATGAGCATGTTACATTATGAAGGGGTGGGGAGCATCAGAGCCTTTAATCCACACCCTGTTCCCTCCTTACAAAAAATACCTGAAGTTACCATCACCCCAAGCCCTTTGTCCTTTCCCTCCCGGATGTTCCTTCCTCCACTTGGTCCAGAGAATGCCAGAAGGAGGCCCTAAATTTCTGGACTTTCCTGAGGGGACCTACCAGGGTGTAGTCCTACCAGCGCCCAGGCTCTTTCCATTCTTAGCTCCCTGGAAATGCGATGGTGGGTATGAAACCTTGTCCATAAGGAGGTGCTACACAAGGTGATCCATACCCACACCCCAGGAGGCTGGGGCTGCGAACGTCACCCTCCCCCTTCCCAGACTCCTGGCAGACCTCCTCCGGCCTAGCTATAGGCCGGCTCACTCTCCCTCACTCCCCTAGGGAGACAGCTGATTCAGTTACCTGGATTGAGGTCACTGGTAATGGTTGAAGTGGAGACGCAGGTGGAACTGGTTCAGGCCAGGGGAATCACCCACTTGAGTTTTTACTAAAAGCCCCAGCCCAACCCTGTTTCTCTTGGGAGGCTCCATTTCTGCCCAGTTAGTCTGTCCTCACAGTTGTGCTCCTCAGACAGGTGGTCTCTGCCAGTCTCTGTGCCCAAAGACTTTAGGGCACAGAGTCCGAGGATGAGAAGATCTGCTAAAAGATTGGATAATGAAAGCTGTAAAGGGATATAGCAAACTAACAATTCCCATGATGCTGGCATGACAGCCTTGAACAGTGTCTGGCATAGAGAAGGTGCACCAATAAATATTTGTTTCATGAATGAATGAATGAATGTCTAGAAAGCTAATCCCTCTCAGCCTCTGTGTCCAGCTCTTCTTTCAAGCTTCAGATTGCTTTGCCCAACATACAGCAGACTTGCAAGTAAGGTTGGGCATGGACTAGCCCTCAAATGAGTTGCTTTTCTTTCCCTAGCCAGCTCTCTATTCATAAGTACGGCTTTCTCTGCCACAAGCAGACCTGATGGAGCCCCTGCAGGGCTGGTTCTCTCTTCGAGCAACGCTTTAGAGTTGCATTAAGCAATTTATGCCCCATCTACCTCCCCTTCCAGCATCCCAGGAATGGCAGAGGCACCCATGAGCCCCAGAAGGGACAGGGGCCTGTAAGATATTGATGATGATGCTGTTTCATGGAGTGTTAGTTGGAAAAGAAAATCTGCCCAGACTTTCCAAGGTACAAAGCATTGTCTTTGTTGGTTTCAGTCTTGGGTGACATCCAGGGGACCAAGTGTCAGGGAATCTATTGTTGAACAACAGCAAAGAGCAGGAATTTGGTGCTGGGCAGGAAAAGAAGCCTCATCAGAGCAGGCCAGTGAGTCACCAGATGGGCCCTAAGTATTTGAGTTCCCTCAACTGGGAGAAGGAAAGCAAATGCCCCTCACCCACTTCCAGTCATCAATCCACCGGCTGTCACCCTTGAGTTTGTAAGCCCTTGTTCCTACCGCTCCTGGGTTTCTATGAAAGGACCTTGAGGTGTTCGACAAACAGGGAAGGAATCAACTCTCCCCACCCTGCGTTGACCAGCGAATTAATCCCTCCTCTGCTGCCCAGTGAATTCACAGGAGAAAGAACTCCGGTATTGGAGTTACCACACATACAGGATAGTGAGTCAGCAGAGTTCACCCTGCAGGAACAATAGAGCCTTCCTTTTCAAGGAAGTTCTAAGAAAAATGGCAGCAGGCAGACCCCACTCAGATGTATTCACTCATTCATTTATTCAACAAATATTTACTAAGTGCCCCTGTGCAAGGTTCAAGGTGTACAAGGATGAACAGGAGAGCTAGACTTTTGCCATGTGTGGTGGGGTTTGCTGCCTAGTGGGAGAGACAGACAAAAAGCAAGGAATGCACACACAGGATGCACACACAGCAGCAAGAGCCAAGGTACAGGTACCCAGGCCTGGAATCAGACAGACAGCACTCGGAGGAGCCTTTCCCAGAGAAAAGCCATCTGAGCCAGGAGACGGATCTGATACCTCCGAAGACTGAGCCACCACAACACCCATACCTTTAAGCCAAGTCTTGTAAACTCCCCAGGTAAGGAGCTGGCAGTCAGAAGACCTCCAGCTAATGCCCAGGGCAAGTTGACGACCTCTTAAGAAAAAGTTCCTGCCTTTTCTTCTCAGTATCCCTGGCACACAGTTCAGTGAATTTTGAATGAACCAATGAATGAAATGAGCAGGATATGATAATCCCTCTCCAACATGGAATGTCCAAGCCATGCAGAGCCAACTGGAAATTTTCCCCTTTCCCCTCCAGATGTTCCTCAGCCAAGATCAAAGCTGTGGTGTTTGGGCTGCTGCCTGTGCTCTCCTGGCTCCCCAAGTACAAGATTAAAGACTACATCGTTCCCGACCTGCTTGGTGGACTCAGCGGGGGATCCATCCAGGTCCCACAAGGTGAAGGGGCCCCCTTAGCCAGACCTGGATTGCCACTTCCCCAACCATTCCTCTCCATCCCCACTCCATCCTTCTGTGATCCCCATAAGTCAGTCGTGCTGCTGAGCTTCAATCTCGTTGTCCTCTGCAGGCATGGCATTTGCTCTGCTGGCCAACCTTCCTGCAGTCAATGGCCTCTACTCCTCCTTCTTCCCCCTCCTGACCTACTTCTTCCTGGGGGGAGTGCACCAGATGGTGCCAGGTAAGGCCTCTCCCCTCTGGGCAGGCAGGATGACCCAGACCACAAGGATGGGAGGTGTGGCAAAGGGGGCTGGGGAGACTTTCCACCTGCATTCTCCTAGAATTGTTGTCGTCAGTCCTAGGGGAATGGTCGCTGTGAATGTCAGTCCCAGGTCCTGGGTGACCTTGGGGAAACCACTGAGCCTCTTTGAGTTCAGTTAGCATTACCTGTTCCATCTTCCCCCCAGGAATGAGAGGAAGGCTTGGCAGAATAAGATATACCATATGCTATACCATGCTTAAACAGATGTGAGAAATCACCATCTAACTCCCTGGCTGGTCCCAGCCGGCCACTACAGGGACATTTGTACTTCTCTGGTGCTAAGTGAGATGGAGAAAAGCCTGGTCACAAGCGCTGGTTTCTGGTTCAGGCTCTGCTTATATTTATTTCTGAGTTCATTTCTTCACGCACCTGATAAGACAATATTGACCGTTGAGGTGAAAGCACCTTGAAAAGCATAGATCATGGTTAGAGTGAGTGGTTGTTTTTATTATGATGGAGAAGAGCCTTGGAGGTGCAGGGACCCATCCCCCTGGGGGTCGGGAAGCGTTTCTGGGCCCCTCTCTGGTTTCCATGGGTGTGGTCCAAACCTCTGATTTTTGCTGGCTGGGTGGGGCACCACAGGTACCTTTGCCGTTATCAGCATCCTGGTGGGTAACATCTGTCTGCAGCTGGCCCCAGAGTCGAAATTCCAGGTCTTCAACAATGCCACCAATGAGAGCTATGTGGACACAGCAGCCATGGAGGCAGAGAGGCTGCACGTGTCAGCTACGCTAGCCTGCCTCACTGCCATCATCCAGGTGAGGGGGCAGCCCCCAACCCTGCTAGGAAGGCATCAGACCACCCTGCCCCTGCCTCAAAGCCTTAGCTTTGATGCTAAATCTGATTTAGGGGGCTGAGCGTGGAGGCTCATGCCTGTAATCCCAGCACTTTAGGAGGCTGAGGTGGGCGGATCCCTTGAGGTCAGGAGTTTGAGATCAGCTTGACCAACATGATGAAACCCCATCTCTACTAAATATACAAAAATAAGCCAGGCTTGGTGATGTGCACCTGTAATCCCAGGTACTCAGGAGGCTGAGGCAGAAGAATCACTTGAATCCGGGAGGCAGAGGTTGCAGTGAGCTGAGATCACGCCACTGCACTTCAGCCTGGGTGACAGAGCGAGACTCTGTCTCAAAAAAAAAAAAAAAAAAAAAAAAATCCAAGTTAGGGCTCTACCTTCTCCTTCCTCCCCATCCCAGGGCTAAAGTGAACCTTGAAAATTAACAGTGTCTCCTACCTGCATCTAGCAGGACCATGCAAAAAAAAAAAAAAACAACAGCTGCACCTGGTAAAACTGTCCTGAGCTTTAAAACTGTCTAAAAGACTCACCGCCTCTCTCCATTATCCCGTGGAGAAACCCAACTCTCTGCCAGCGCAGTCTTGCAGACTGCTGCTTTTCTCTAACATCCCTCACCCTGCTGCAGCCTCCTCTGCTCCAAGCCACAGCAGCAGTTGCACAACATAAATTGAGCTTCCACAAAGGGTTGCAAAGGATTCTGCTAGGTTTTATGAAGGGAAGCACCACATGACAGAATGCAAGAGCAAAACGCAGTCCCAGAGAGCACCTTTCCATTCACTCATTCATTCAGTTTTTTGCCAAGAACTAGGCTAAACCCTGGGATACAAAGATAAGTAAGAAAGAGGTCCAATTCACAAGCTGCTCACAGCGCAGCAGAGGAAGGAGCCATGTCAACAGATAAATTTGTATGCAGTGAGATAAGCAGCAAAGTAGAGCTATGCACAAAGAACTGTAGGAACACAGAGCAGAGAGTCACGGAGGACCTCAAAGAGGAGGTGACACTCCACCTGTCTTAAAGGATGAGAAGCTAACCGGGAACAAGATATACAGAGGATGGTCCAGGCAGAGGGAACAGTGCCTAAAAACACTGAGGCCTGAGAGAGTGTGATCTGCCCAGGGAAAGCAAGGAGGTTGGTGTGGCTGGAGGGTAGAGGGCCCCAGAAGAGGATGGAAAAGTAGGCAGGAGCCAGACAATGAAATCTGGGGTCTGTCCTCTAAACGGCAGCTTTGGGTCTGATTAGCAGTTTATAAGGATCATTTCGGCTGCACAGAGAATGAAGAGTGGGAGGTGGATTAGAATCAAGGCAGGGAACCTGTTGGGAGACTCCACAGAGGCCCAGGCGGGAGTAATGCAGGCCAAGACCACGTAGAGAAAGAGATGGGGCTGGACTTGAAAAGAACATTTTACCAGAAGCTTGGTGATAGATTGGATGTGGGAGGTAAGGGAGGATGACTCTCAAGTTTTTGGTTGGGCAACCAGGTTAATGATGGTGTCATTTACTGAGAGAGAAAACACTGGGGGAGGACCAGACTTATTTTACAGATAAGGAAGCCAAAGCCAGAGAGGTGATGTAACAAAAAAAAAGGCCCATGCTCTAAAGGAACTGAAGGTCTAATGGCAGGCATGTAAAGCACAGTGAAGGGCAGGTGAAGGTCACAGATGGCTCATTTCCCTGAAGCTACTGCTATCCTAGGACTGCACACAGCTCCAGACCTAGGTGAGGGTGGGGCGGGTTGTTGGAACTGCTGAACCACATGGGTCTTCCCCCACCAACCACCTTTTTCCTCCTCTCAGATAGGCCTGGGCTTCATGCAGTTTGGCTTTGTGGCCATCTACCTCTCCGAATCCTTCATCCGGGGCTTCATGACGGCCGCCGGCCTACAGATCCTGATTTCAGTGCTCAAGTACATCTTCGGACTGACCATTCCCTCCTACGCAGGCCCAGGGTCCATCGTCTTTGTGAGTCTGGGGGTGCACCCCTGCCAACGGGGCAAGGCTCCAGCAGACACACGAGGAGGCTGTACTGTTTTAAGATGTTGTGAGCTCCTCATTGCAAGGGCTGGCTTAGCTGTTGTTCAGAGAGGATTCTGAGGGGGTTTCTGTCTTGGGAGGGTCAAAGTCATGACCTTGAGGTTCTTGGTAGTTAATCCCTGCAGAAAAGAGCTGTATCTTCTCCACCAGTTCCCCATTCTACTGCCTCAACCCCTCCCTGCCTGGAAAGTCCTTCTTTATGTCTAATCTCCATCCCTCCTTCTTTAGCTCAAAGTCTTCTAAAGAAAAAGAAAGCATTCCTTTTCTAGCACGAGTTACCCATATGCCTTTTGGGAGAGGGCGGTGGATGAAGGGACAGTGTTCCTGATCTGGGTTTTAATTCTGTCTTGGTGTGCCTCCATTAGCTTTGATGGCATCCCTTCCCTGGGTCAGACACCTAAAGGTGGGGTAGTATAGGAAGAAGGGGTGGGAGCCTGTGAGCATGATGCTCTTTCCCCCAGACCTTCATTGACATTTGCAAAAACCTCCCCCACACCAACATCGCCTCGCTCATCTTCGCCCTCATCAGCGGTGTCTTCCTGGTGCTGGTGAAGGAGCTCAATGCTCGCTACATGCACAAGATCCGCTTCCCCATCCCTACAGAGATGATTGTGGTAAGGACCGTGTCCAGAGCTGCGGTGTTGGGGGGCCAGGCTGTGAGACAAGGAAGCCGCTACCCTTCCTCACTCCATCCCCCCACTGGCAGCCAGTGGGACAGAAAGTCAGATGTGAATCCATCCCATCCGCCATATGTGGCGTTTCCTCTCTTTCTACTGCTCTAATAATTCCCCCTAATGAGGCAGGGGAGTGGGATTCAGGGTCCCCAGAGAAAAGGGAGACTTGAGAGAGACCCCTGCCCTGGCCCCAACTTAGGGCTAATCCCCACTCTCCACTCTGGGGTTTGCAGGTGGTGGTGGCAACAGCTATCTCCGGGGGCTGTAAGATGCCCAAAAAGTATCACATGCAGATCGTGGGAGAAATCCAACGCGGGTGAGTCCAGGTGGCCAGAGGCCTGGCCCACCCGCACCACATGCCCCACTCAGGCCTGAGCTCAGAGAGGGAGACAAGATGAACTCTGTGAAAGTGCTGTCGAAACTGTATGACACTGGCCATGTCTGAATTCTTACTATTACTGTTTCCTGAGAAGGGCCACACAACCAGCCAATGTAGGCTATTTTATGAAAAATGAGTCTTAACTGCCACACTCCCCTTATAAATCTCATTCAACTGATGCTGTTAAACAAAGCCTCTCTGATTAGCCCCTTGCTGGCTCTTTGCCTTGCTCTAATGCATTAGTTCTTTGTCCATGCAGAAAGGGAGCTATTAGGTTCAACCAGATTCATGAAGCATCCACTCGGTGCCAGGCACCATGCTGGGCCCTGGGAAGAGAAGGGCGATGCTTGTCCTGCAGGGTTGGAGCAGGCACGGGAGGGAAGGCCACACAGCACCAAAGGTCTAGGGGTCTGTGGACTCATGAGCGTGCAGGGTTCAGAATCTGGGAGTTAACAAACGAGGCCCTACCACGTACTGGCCCAGGGACTTTGGGCAAGTTGGTTCTCTAAGCTCCGTTTCCTCCTTTGTAAAACAGGAGTGATGGTCCCTACCCTATGGGGTGGTGCTGAGGATTCAGACTGCATGGGATAACTTAGGCAAAGATTCCGGCACACCATGGGGGCCTGGCTGGTCCTTGTGGGCTGGTGAAGGACTTGGCTGCCCTCCCTACTCACACCCTTGGGCTCTGCCTCCTTCCGGGCTCCTCGGCAGGTTCCCCACCCCGGTGTCACCTGTGGTCTCGCAGTGGAAGGACATGATAGGCACAGCCTTCTCCCTAGCCATCGTGGGCTATGTCATCAACCTGGCTATGGGCCGGACCCTGGCCAACAAGCACGGCTACGACGTGGATTCGAACCAGGTAGCTCCGGCCACTCCTGGCAGGACTGGGCAGGATGGGTCAACTCAGGCCTGGCATGAGGTATCTTGGGTGGGGTGCTCATTGGACTGAGGTGAGGCATGCTGCCTTGAGTGTGGGGGATAGGGGGTCCTCTGACCCCAAGAGGCTGACGTCCTCTTGACTGGGAATGTGTGACTTTATAGCCACAGGGTCACTCTCAGGTCCTAGGCCCACAATCCAGCTTGCATGCCTGACTGCACTTGGTCCCTGTGCCCCCCAGACCCACACTGGCTTCTAATCCTGTCCCCTCCTGACAGGAGATGATCGCCCTGGGCTGCAGCAACTTCTTTGGCTCCTTCTTTAAAATTCATGTCATTTGCTGTGCACTTTCCGTCACTCTGGCTGTGGATGGAGCTGGAGGAAAATCCCAGGTGAGCCTTGTTCTAGGGGAGTGGTGGGGAGGTGGTAACAGAACGGTTGCCCCAGAGAAGCCTGGGCACTGCAAGCTAGGCCAGCTCTTCTCCAACCCCCTTCTTCCCTTCTTAGTCTCCACTCCACCAAAGCCATGGATTGTAAATAAATCAAGAGCAAAGAATTCACACCTATCCTCTATCCCCAACTCTTTCTCGGAATAGGTGGCAAGCCTGTGTGTGTCTCTGGTGGTGATGATCACCATGCTGGTCCTGGGGACCTATCTGTATCCTCTCCCCAAGGTAAGAGCCCAACCATCGAGCAGAGGACAGCGAGAGACTCCAATAAGAACAATCCCTGAGAGTTGTGTGGCACTTTACAGACTACAAAGTGCCACCGTTGTCATACATAGTCTCAACCACAACCTGTGAGGTAGACAGTGCAGGTTTTATCCTCCCCATTTTGTAGGTGAAGGAAACTGAGTCTGAAAGTCTAAGTAACCTTGTCCATAGTGAGGCAGCTCACAGTGCAGGGCTGGTCCCACACTCCAGCCTTCTGGCCTCAGAGTCTAATCCCTAGGCAGCATTTGCACCTACCCATGAGTACCGGGCTCTCATATAGCCCAGCTAGGAGGGCTCTAGGCATGTGTCATTTAGGGATGAGGGGAGAGAGATAGGGCAAGGATGGAGCCAGGAAGGACCTCATGGCTCTAACGCCAGCACTTTCCACACCTAAGGGCGAATGCAGCCATTTGGGGGATCAGCCAGGGGAGGTGTTCCAGAACTCCATCTCTGTCCTGCCAGGCTTCGGGGTCGGGTATGCGCAGGAGGGCAAAAAGAAGGGGAAACCCTGGGGGCCTGGAGCAATGTTCTGCTTCTCTAGTCTGTGCTAGGAGCCCTGATCGCTGTCAATCTCAAGAACTCCCTCAAGCAACTCACTGACCCCTACTACCTGTGGAGGAAGAGCAAGTTGGACTGTGTAAGTATCGGGCAGCCTCTGGGTACCGGCCATGCCCCTGCCCTCTCCTCCAACCCCACAGCCCTGTCAGTTAGCCCTGTCCTAACAATGAACTCTCTAGTCTGCTGCTTCCTAATTAGCATAGCTGAGTGGTTAAAAGTCCAAGTTTCGAAGTGAAACATCCTATGTTCAAACCCTCACTCAGCCATCTGCTGGCTCCGTGGCCAATAGTAAGCCCCCTAACCTTTCTGAGTCTTGGCGTCTTAATTGGGGAAATGGTTATTTTGTACTCTCTGCCTCCCAGGGTTTTCTATGAAGAAGAAGCAAGGTAATACAAGTAAACATGTTGTCTACATCATATTTTATACTCAACAAAGCTTATCTATGACTACTTTATGACATATAGCTCCAAAAAAGCAAAAGGAAATAGTTTAAAAAAAAAAACAAACAAACCTAGAACATAAAGCCAGAGGACCAAAACCTTCAGGAAGTTACTAGACTTCCCTGGGGTTCTATTTCCTCATCTGTAAATGGGGGTGAGACTTATGCAGTCACGGTTGCGTCAAACGCTGGTTCCGAGGATTAAATGAGATCACAGTGGGAAAACACCACACGGGCACAAACATTCTGCAAACATGACTTATTGTTATGATTAGTCAGACACTCCACCGCATCTTCCTCTGGGCATAGTCACGAAGACCAGTGTACATTGACGACACTGCATTCTCTCCATTTTAAGCCCTATCATAACCTATGGGAGAGGATTTACTAACCTTTCTTAACGATGATGAAACCAAGGCTCAGAATGGTTAAGTAAATCATCAGAGGTAGGAAGTGGTAGAGTCTGGATTAAAACTCCAAGTCTTGGACTCCAGACCTCCAGGCTGTGCTGTCTCATAGGGAAGGGAGGCTCACCCATCGAAGGCAGGGAAGAAAATCCTTAAAGCCAGAGAAGTGAGTGGCTCATCTGTGGTCACCCAGGGAGAGAGAGTGATGAGGACAGGGAGAAAAATTATACCTCAGTTCCCAGCCCAAGGATCTGCTTTGACCATAGCCCTACAAGCTCCTGCTATGGCAGTATTTCCTTAGGTTCACATGGCGGCTTGTGTTTCCATTTGATCTTCACAGCAATTCTCTACAGGAATCTGGGCAGATTTATTTCCTTTAGAGGAATTTGTGGGTCTTAAAATCTACAGGGGGCAACTATCAAAACTTCACCCAATGTTGCCCCCCACCCACACACAATGAGGCCCCCAGTCGATCAGAAAGCACTGCTGAGCTCCTGCCAGGGCCCACGCAGCTTGCTATTAGACAGAGAGAGGGAGCTCACATTTATTGGTCACCCACTGAGCATCCATCACTAGGCCAGGACCGTCACTTTCCTTAACATTTGAATCCTTTCATAAGGTAGGCGTTATTATTCTCCTTTTGTTTCACATAGCCATTAAAGAACAAAACTTTGGGCAGGGTGCAGTGACTTACACCTGTGATCTAGCACTTTAGGAGGCTGAGGCAGGAGAATTGCTTGAGGTAAGGAGTTCAAGGTCAGCTTGGGCAGCATAGCGAGAGCCATCTCTAGAAAAATAAAAAGTTAGCTGGGTGTGGTGGTACGTGGCTATAGTCCTAACTACTCAGGAAGGTAAGGCCGGAGCACAACTTGGGTTCACGAGTTTGAGGCTGCAGTGAGCTGATCTTGCCACTGCACTATAGCCTGAGCAACAGAGAAAGACCCTCTGACTCCAAAAACAAACAAACACACACGTTTTGAACCCAAGCAGATCTGACCCCAGCTGCATGCTCTTATAGATGCTGCCTCCCTGTGTGCTGGGGCTTCTGTTAAAAACACAGACAAGATTCGGCAACCACAGTCAATCTAAGGGAAACAGGAAAGTGTAACTGAAGCACAAATAACATAAAATAATGCAAAAACGCAATTTTAAAAAAAAGAGAAGAAAGGCTCTGAGGTTTTACTAGCAGAGAATGGCCTTGGCTAATCCAGGAAGACTTCCTGAAAGAGGTCGTGTTTTCCCCAGGTCTGCTTTTGACATCTCTCTTTTTACAGTGCATCTGGGTAGTGAGCTTCCTCTCCTCCTTCTTCCTCAGCCTGCCCTATGGTGTGGCAGTGGGTGTCGCCTTCTCCGTCCTGGTTGTGGTCTTCCAGACTCAGTTGTAAGTAATAGCTTCCGCCCTCCCAGCTCCATAGTCGGGTCCCTGGGCCAGCCCTCGGAAGGCTACCATGCCACAGCCTGGCTTAGTCCACTGTACCTTCCACCTCTGGGCCTGGCACGGGAGTTGCTGCCAGGCCCAAGGAGAGCCCAACCCAGCCAGGACTGTGGGCACAGGCTGGGCTGTTTGACTTCCCATATCCTGAAAAACCCAGAGGAAGCCAGCATAGTCTTGCTGGGGACGGCTGGGGAGAAGGTGGTGGCAGAGAAAGGAGGGCAAGAGCAGGTGGTGAGATTCAACATCCTTCCAAAGACACTGCCAGAACCTCAAACCAAATGGGACCCCACCCCAGGAGAGTGCCAGGGTAGAAGACAGAAGCTGTGTTCTACACACTGGGAGTATCACAGAGAAAGGGTCCTGGCCAAGGCAGGGAGGATGCTGAATGTTGGGGGAATCTATCTTCTCTTCTTGACAACTCAGAACAAGGAAGTGATGACTTCAGGGCAACTGAACCTTGTCACCTTGTGTGCTCCCACCACTTCACTTCCCTGCCCTCTGGTCTGGAAGCTATGTCAAGGGCCTGCCTGTCATCCTCCTAGTTATAGGAGGCCACAGGCCACCAGACATGTGTCTCCAGTGCAGAAAGACAGACACAGCAAGTCTGGGGGTGAGGACAGGACCCCATCCTACCTTGGCTCTGCCCCGGCTCCAGCAGGAGCACCCTTCCGGGCCCATGGGCCATGAACATTCTCTTATGTTTTTCTCTTCCTTCTTCATCCAGTCGAAATGGCTATGCGCTGGCCCAGGTCATGGACACAGACATTTATGTGAATCCCAAGACCTACAGTAGGGTAGGTGATTCAAGCTTATGACCTCCTTCTTTTACTCTGCACCACCCCAAGAAGAGGTTGTTTTTTAAAGCCAATAAAGACATTTCTGCAACTTGAGCTCAGTCTCCCTGTCACAGGCCCAGGATATCCAGGGGATTAAAATCATCACTTACTGCTCCCCTCTCTACTTTGCCAACTCAGAGATCTTCAGGCAAAAGGTCATTGCCAAGGTAAGGCTCAGTGCCTGGGGAACAGAGGCCCTGGACAGAGAGTGGCCAGAAGATGGAAGCAAAAGGGTGGTGGGAGCTGAAAACAGGTCACTCCCATAGAGGATGGAGGTCAAGATTGCTATTGGCTCTCTCCCTACAGACAGGCATGGACCCCCAGAAAGTATTACTAGCCAAGCAAAAATACCTCAAGAAGCAGAAGCGGAGAATGAGGCCCACACAACAGAGGAGGTCTCTATTCATGAAAACCAAGGTGAACAGAGGCCAGAAGCAGCCCCCGTGCCCTGCTCCCCTGCCCATTCTGATATTGCCTCCTGTTATTCATGGTACCCCGGGGACCCCACTTCCCACCCTGACAGGCAAAGACAGAAAGTCTCTGGGAACACTGGTGGCCGCTGGGCATTTTTCTTCTTCTTTTTTTTCCCTTTTATTTTTTAGAGACGGAGTTTTGCTCTTGTCACACAGGCTTGAGTGCAATGGTGTGATCTTGGCTCACTGCAGCCTCCACCTCTGGGTTTCAAGCAATTCTCCTGCCTTAGCCTCCCAAGTGGCTGGGATTACAGGTGCCACCATGCCCGGCTAATTTTTGTATTTTTGGTAGAGACGGGGTTTCACCATGTTGGCCAGGCTGGTGTCAAACTCCTGACCTCAGGTGATTCACCCACCTCAGTCTCCCAAAGTGCTGGGATTACAGGCCTGAGCCACTGCACCCAGCCTGGGCATTTTTCTTCTTGGATGAGGTGCTACCATCTCCCAGGGAAGCCACTGAACCCCCACGGCCCTTCTCCATTTTCTGGCTCAGATAGGATATGGCCCATGGACTTTTGAACAACCCAGAGGGGGAGCAGCAGTGAATTTCCTGGGGAACCTAGGCAGCCCAGGGCTAGCAAGGCCTGGGGAGTGGGGGGCATGGGAGTAATCCTTGTAATCCCAGCACTTTGGGAGGCCGAGGTGGGTGAATCACTTGAGGTCAGGAGTTTGAGACCAACCTGCCCAACATGGCAAAACCCTGTCTCTACTAAAAATACACAAAAATTAGCCAGGCGTGGTGGTGGGCACTGTAATCCCAGTTATTCGGGAGGCTGAGGCACGAGAATCACTTGAACCCCGGAGGCAGAGGTTGCAGTGAGCTGAGATAGTGCCACTGCACTCCAGCCTGGGCAACAGAGGGAGACTCTGTCTTAAGAAATAAAGGAGCTCAGTGTCCCCGGAGGGGCTTTCCCCCGGACAGGGTGGGCTGAGGCTTCAGTGCCTCTCTTGGCTGGGTCCTCTCACTTTGTCTGGGTTGTAGGAGACTAAGTTTGCAGGCCCTGCCCAAAAAGGGGCTTTGGGAGAGGCCTCTCTGGTGGAGCTTTCAGGGTCTGTGTTCACCATCACCGAGGAGAGTTATTCCCCTCCACCTACACCCTCCATGCCCCTGCTTCAGCCACAGCAAGGTCTGGCTCAGTCTGGTGGTCCCTGACTCTGCCCACCATCTCCACCCCTCCAGACCGTCTCCCTGCAGGAGCTGCAGCAGGACTTTGAAAACGCGTCCCCTACTGACCCCAACAACAACCAGACGCAGGCTAACGGCACCAGTGTGTCCTACATCACCTTCAGCCCCGACAGCTCCTCAGCTGCCCAGAGTGAGCCACCAGCCTCTGCTGAGGCCCCCGGCGAGCCCAGTGACACTCTGGCCAGTGTCCCGCCCTTCGTCACCTTCCACACCCTCATCCTGGACATGAGTGGAGTCAGCTTTGTGGACTTGATGGGCATCAAGACCCTGGCCAAGGTGAGCTCTCGGGGGCAGCAAGCACTACCTGCTCCGCCCACTCTGCTCTGCTCTCCACATTCCCTTTCCTGGGAGCCCTCATTTCAGGAAGCTGAGGGAGGAAGCTCACCACGGAGGCTAAAGGCTCCTAGGAATCCCTCCTTTCCCCAGACGCTACCAGGATGGGACATTCTCCACAAAGCAGGCCCAGACGGCCCGTGACAATGACTGGCTAGAGAGGTCTACCAGAGCTTCAGGCCCCCATGCTCCCAACGCCCCCAGCAGTGACCATCCCAAGTCCCTCTCAGCCACCAAGAACCCACCCAGGGTCTCTGAATAGGGTTCAGTTTGGCGCCTGGTTCATGATCTGCTGCCCTTGTCCCTCATTCACTGGCCAGCCTAGGAGAGAGGAAGAAATAACACCAGCGCCCCACACCATCAGGCCAAACAGACAGCCCACGGGACACCTTGAATGAATGTATCTATCTGATAACTTTCCAGCAGCCACCACCAATGGCAGGAGTCAGCAAACCTCAGAGCTGGCTCAGATAGAGGCAAGCCAGGCGAACAATGGGCACAAAGAGTGTTCGGACTGATGTCACCATCAACCAGGCTCAGGGCAGGCCCCATACCCAGCCTTGGGCCTCAGCTGGCTTCCTTAGCCGGGATCTGGAGTCCAGGCCAGCCTTGGCTGAAGCTCTTGATTCCCTGAGCCTCCGTCCTCCCCTCCAGCTTCTGTCTGAAGCCACAAAGGAATCTGGGAATCTAAGCTACTGAAAGAAAAGATCAGCTGGGCGTGGTGGCTCACGCCTGTAATCCCAGCACTTTGGGAGGTCAAGGCAGGTGGATCACAAGGTCAGGAGTTCGAGAGCAGCCTGGCCAACATGGTGAAACCCCATCTCTACTAAAAATACAAAAATTATCCAGGTGTGGTGGCAGGTGCCTGTAGTCCCAGCTACTCCGGAGGCTGAGGCAGAAAATTGCTTGAAGCCAGGAGGTGGAGGTTGCAGTGAGCCGAGATCGCGCCACTGCACTCCAGCCTGGGTGACAGAGAGAAACTCCATCTCAAAAGAAAAAAAAAGAAAAGATCTAGCCCCACAAGAAGGGGCCATGGTGACTTTAAGTGCCTGCCACATTGGCAAAACTCCATTTCCGCCCCCCTTCCCAGAGGAGCCGTCAGCCAGCACTCCAGGGAGAAGCGGTGTGCTTTGCTGCTATTTTCGTCTTTGGCTGCTGGGCTCTCGGGGTTGCTTATTTGTTTGGCTTCCCCTCTGAAGTACGTTTCGTGAATCACTTTTGAGACCCACTCAGAACATTCCTTTCCTTTTGCCTCCCTACCCCAACACTTCTAGCTGAGCTCCACCTATGGGAAGATTGGCGTGAAGGTCTTCTTGGTGAACATCCACGGTAAGACAAAGAGAACATTTAGGGACTGAAAGGCTGGCAAGGAGTGTGGGGTAGGAACAGTTGGTGGGGTCTGAATAGTGAGGAGCTTGGAAATGAGAGCACCCAGATATCCTCCCCAAGCTGCTGCCTGCTCATAAGAGCTTCAGGTACAAGTCCAAAGAGACTGATCAGATTGTATAAACATCCTAGGGACCTTAGTGACAGAGTGAGGGTAAGGGGGTCATGGAGTTACAAAAGGACAGCTAGGATTCTAATCTACCCCACAACTAATTTGCCATGTATCCTTGGCTGAGTCACTTTATCTATCAAGGGATCTATCTCTACCTATGTAAAACAAGAGGGCTGACTAGATGGATTTGAGGATCCTCTCCCAATCAGAAACTCTGTGAATCTATATAGGCATAGAGCACACAATACCCTGATTCCCCAGGGAACGTATAAATATGCAGTTTTGTAGGCACACAGCCTCCAAAGGGTGCATATACACAGCCTCAAGGATGTGGCCACAGAGCAACAGACATTTACATTATTAGCATGTATGCAAAGTGCAGACATGTGGGAGCAAGTGCACACAGACACACAGGAGAATGTGAAGGGGCACATACATACACCCCCAGCTCCCTGCGCTGGGTCAGACCCCCTCCAGCAGGGCTGCAGGTCCCAAGCTCCACATGGCCATGCTCAGGGAGAGAATCTGCAGTGGCAATGACCTGCTATGATATGCTCTGGAGTAAGAAGCAGTGGATTCTCCCCAACCTCACTGGACACCCCCTCAAGAAACCATCTCTAGGATTAAGAGTAATGGTTCTGCCACACATTGGAAGTTGCTGGAAAGGTCTGGGAAAACAAGAGGAAGGATGGGTCCTTGGGGGATAGAACTGGCAGTGGCCTCCTCAAGGATGGCTTAGGCTTTTCCACTCGAATCACCACAAAGTACTGACTCCCTAAATCAAACTGCTTCCCTCTGGCCTGGGTTGAACGTTCAGCATCCTCAAGTTCATGTCGCCCTCTGCTGTCCAGAGCTGATATTGCACTGCCAATGCCATGGCCCTCAGATACAGCAAGAGCTCAGACCTCAGGCCTCTCCCATCCCTGCTCTGGTCTCACCATCTTCCCCACCCCCAGCTCCAATCCACAATGGCTGTTATCTTTCTGAAGGTGATCTTTTCTCCTTCTAGCCCAGGTGTACAATGACATTAGCCATGGAGGCGTCTTTGAGGATGGGAGTCTAGAATGCAAGCACGTCTTTCCCAGCATACACGATGCAGTCCTCTTTGCCCAGGCAAATGCCAGAGATGTGACTCCAGGACACAATTTCCAAGGGGTAAGGTCCTTGCATCTGGGGAATCCTAGGCTCCAAGGCACTGAAATAGCAGGACCAAGACGTATTAGAAAGAACACAAGAGAAGGTTTAAGTTCCAATATCAAGTCTGCCATTTCAGTTTTCTGAATCTCAGTTTCCTCATCTGTAGAAGGAGCACCATCAACTAACATTACCTACCTCTCTGCATTTTTCTTTTGTTTTGTTTTAGGGTTAAATGATAATTACATCTTTTGTGTCACTTGAAAGTGCTTTGCGTATTGTAAAAATTCTTTATCAATATAAATTTTCTGGTTGCACAAACACCCAAAGCGTAGAAGAGCAGGCCCACTCTGCTGGCATCGTTTCCTGCCTCCTCCACATCTCTTTCTAATGGGGGCTTTGGGGAAGGAAGGGGAGGGGAGTAAGCCTACCCATTTTAACTTACCAGAGCTTAGAGATTTCAGGCTGATGAGGGATGAAGAGATTGGGTCTGAGTTTTATCTCAGCTTTTCGACATTTAATTTACTAGATCAGTAAGTGACATACAAATGGGATACAAATAACAGCATCTAAAACTCCAGAAGGCTGAGGAGTCAGAAAAAGCCCACGCCCTTGGGGTCCCTGCCTAGGTATCCCCAGTCATCTCTCAGCCTTCAGGGTCCCCTCCCAGCTCAGCTCCTGCCCTTGGCCTCCCAAGACTCTGTTTGTGCCCTAGCCCTGGATAAAAACCTCCCCCGCCCTCTGTGGGTCATAAGAAAGGCTTTTCTGGCCCTAGAGCAACGATTTGCTCTTTGCCTTAAGAGACTGATGAAGGTGAAACCATCTGTTCTAAGTGCTGAAAGACTGCCCAGGAACACACCGGGCGCTGGCTCCTGCCCTCCATGCCTAGAGGGAAACTGGGGGAACAACGGGCTTTCCTGCTTTGTGAACTTGTCCGCAGAGCAAAGAGGGAGATTCGGGAGGAAACTGCAGTATTTGCTAGTGCCCTAATCATGTTCAGTTACTCTCGTTGATATGTATACTTTATTAGTTATAGACATAAATAATTTATATTTTATATAACATTACTTACATATTATAGACTACATTCACAGACACAAATCACACACATAAACACACACCTTTTCAACAGCGTGGTGACGGACAAAGCAAGCAAAGTGAGGCTGGTTATCAGACTTTAACAGATTAGAAAACAGATTCCCAAGAGGACAGGAATTCCCCAAGGTCAGGCAGCTAGCCGGTAGCTTTTCTAAGCTGGGTAAAACCTTCCCTGCCTCTAACGGCCCACAAGGGAGAGAAGACCGTGATACACACCTGTCTGGTATAAAGGGGAAGACCACAGCTGTGATGTTTTTGTGAGGCAGGTGAGGGAAGGGGCAAAGGGATGGGTCATGTGTCAGGAAGCAGCGTCCAACCAGAGCCAGCCACCTGTCCCTTTTCCTGCCACCATGCACCAACTTTGCTGTTCAGTCACTGAAGCTCATTCTGCACCTACTTCCTCCCTTCCAGGCTCCAGGGGACCCTGAACTTTCCTTGTATGACTCAGAGGAGGACATCCCCAGCTACTGGGACTTAGAGCAGGTGAGCTGAGGGACGGGGCTGTGAGGGTGGGAGCAGGGTGAGGAGGGGAAGGATGGGGTCGCTGTCAAATACAAGGTGTTCACTCGGCTGTCTCACCTCCAGCCCAGAGCAGTCACATTCAAGGCCACAAAGATTTGTGGTCATCTTTGTTTCTTTTCTTTTCTTTTTTTTTTTTTTTTTTTTTGAGACACTGGAGTGCAGTGGCATGATCTCGATTCACTGCAACCTCTGCCTCCCGGGTTCTAGCAGTTCTCCTGCCTCAGCTTCCTGAGTAGCTGGGACTTCAGGCCTGTGCCCAGCTAATTTTCGTATTTTTAGTAGAGACAGGGTTTCACCATGTTGGCCGGGCTGGTCTCGAACTTCCGATCTCAAGCGATCTGCCTGTCTTGGTCTCCTAAGTGCCTGGATTACAGGCATAAGCCACTATGCCTGGCCTTTGCTTTCATTCTTCTCAATCCCTGAAAGGCATCGTGGGGAGAGGGTGAGTCACTGGACCAAGTCCTAGAGAACTAGTATCTATTCTTACTCTCCAACACATCGTTCATGTGACCTTGGGCAAGCCACGTACACCCTGGGCCCTAGTTTTTATCATCTGTGAAGTTAGGGAAACATAGGTAATACCTGTCCCATCCACCACACCAGATTGGCAGGGCAGTCACTTGTTCTTTCACTAATTCAGCAGGTATTTATGGTGTACCTACTGTTTGCCTGATGCAGTTCAGGATGGACAAACAGCAGTGAGCAAAACAAAGGCCTCTGCCTTTTAGAAACGTATGTTCTAGTAGAATAAATGAATTCTGGGTCTAAAAATAAATTATTATTGCATGTGGACAGGCCTTAAGAACTAAAAGACATGTGGCTGGGTGCAATGGTTTACACCTGTAATCCCAGCACCTTGGGAGGCTGAGGCGGGCGGATCACCTGAGGTCAGGAGTTTGAGACCAGCCTGGCCAACACGGCAAAACCCCGTCTCTTCTAAAAATACAAAAATTAGCCAGGTGTGATGGTGCATGCCTGTAGTCCCAGCTACTCAGGAGTCTGAGGCATGAGAATCACTTGAACCTGGGAGGCAGAGGTTGCAGTGAGCTGAGATCGTGCCACTGCGCTCCAGCCTGGGTGACAGAGCGAGACTGTCTCAAAGACAAACAAACAAAACAAAACCTAAAAGGTATGTGGATATGAGGGATCACCATCCCCACAGGGCCCCTGGATTAACACCACCCCACCAACACCCTGAATTAAAAGAAACCAGATAACTAGGTTTGGAGAAATCTGGCTTTGGGTCTATGAGAAATAGTGTCTCTCTTTGTGCTTCTTCCCATTCTTTTTGACATTGAGCTCCGTGGTGCTCTGAATCCATCTCTCACAGTGCTGATGGCAGGTGGGACAGATTAGAAAATAGAGCTTGAGCCACAGAGATTTGGCAGACTGATTTCTGTGCCCTCTTGGAATCTCCAGCACATTCCGAAAAGGCTGGATAGGACCAAAATAGCTTATCAAAGTGAGAAAGGACTTTAGAGCTTGTCTACTGCCAACCCTTGTTTTACCCAATGAGGAAAGTGAAGCTAAAAGGGGGCGAGGGACACGTGGAAGGTCACACAGCACACGGGAGGCAATTCACATGTAGATTTCTGCACCTGCTCCTGCCACGCTGGACTGGTTCACCTCCTAGGATGACCCTGCCTCTCCCCTGTTCACACACACACTCTCTCGCGCACACACACACACGCGCACACGGGCACACAGGCACACATGGTGCCTTGTTCTGGCAAGGGGTTCCTAGGGTCACCTCTTGGTTGCAGCCACTGTGACCCCAACTGGTCTAACCTCTCTCTTCCCCTCCCACTTCCTTCCTGTGGTTCCTGCAGGAGATGTTCGGGAGCATGTTTCACACAGAGACCCTGACTGCCCTGTGAGGGCCCGACCAGTCTTCATGCTGCCTACAGAGCACCTGGCACTTGGAACTTCCACAAAAGATGAGCCTGGGTCACAGGGAGTGTCGGGCAGAGGAAAGTGCATCCCCCAGAGCTTGGCTTCCTGTCTCCTTTTTCCCGTCTCCTCCCCTCTTTCCTTCCCCGCATCTCCAGAGAGAGCTTCTCAGCAGCCGGGGGGTGCTACCCTTCCAGGAGTGAGAGTCTGGTGAGCCCAGTCTTCACCCGTCAGGCCTTGGCCGCAATGGACAAGCCTCCTGCTCGCTCCACCCCACCCACCTCTGCCCTGTCCTTGGCAGCTGAAGGACACCTTGACTTCCAGCTTTTACGAGTGAGCCAAAAACAGAAGGACAAGTACAACTGTGCTGGCCTGCTGTACAAGCTTCAAAAAGTGTCCCAGAGCCCACATGGCTCAGTGTCAGATGGTGTCAGGCTGTCACGGGACATAGGGATAAACTTGGTTAGGACTCTGGCTTGCCTTCCCCAGCTGCCTCAACTTTGTCTCTGGCAGCTCTGCACCCGAGGACCATGTGCTCTCCACACCCAGGAGTCTAGGCCTTGGTAACTATATGCCCCCTCCATCATCGCCTAGGCTGCCCAAACCACCACTGCTGTCAGCAAGCACATCAGACTCTAGCCTGGACAGTGACCAGGGCCATCGAGACCACCAGAGCTACCTCCCCAGGGGCAGCCCACTAAGGTTCTGCCTCAGTCCCCTGAAACATTGGTGCCCCTGCCCTCAGAGGCTGCTCCCTCCCCCTGGAGGCTGGCTAGAAACCCCAAAGAGGGGGATGGGTAGCTGGCAGAATCCTCTGGCTTCCTAGTAATAGATACCAGTTATTCTGCACAAAAGCTTTTGGGAATCCTTCTTTGCACCCAGAGACTCAGAGGAAAAGAGGGTGCTAGTACCAACACAGGGAAAACTGATGGGACCTGGGCCCGGACAGTCCCCCTTGACCTCAGGGCCGGTCAGGGAAATGCCTCCCTTTGGTAAATCTGTGTTATCCTTCTTTATTTGGCAAACAGCCAATCATGTTAACTCTTCCTTATCAGCTTGTGGCCCAGAGACACGATGGGGTCCTTCTGCAGGCAAAGGAGGAAGTCCTCTAGGGACCCGCTGCATCCCCTAACTGCATGCAGATATGGAAAGGGGCTGATCCAGATTGGGTCTTCCTCCACAGGAAGATTCCTTAACACCCTTAGGACCTGAGGCCATCTTCTCCTATGAAGATGAAAATAGGGGTTAAGTTCTCCATATGTACAAGGAGGTATTGAGAGGAACCCCACTGTTGACTTGAAAATAAATAGGTTCCATGTGTAAGTGTTTTGTAAAATTTCAATGGAAATGCACAGAAAATCTTCTGGCCTCTCATCACTGCTTTTCTCAAGCTTCTTCAACTTAACAACCCCTTCCCTAACAGGTTGGGCTGGCCCAACCTAGGAAAACATCCCAATTTCTAACTTCAGCCAGACCTGCATTGTGTGTCTGTGTGTTGAGTGAGCTGATCAGCTAACAAGTCTTCTTAGAGTTAAAGGAGGGGGTGCTGGCCAAGAGCCAACACATTCTTGGCCCAGGAGCACTGCTTTTCTGTGAATTCATTATGCCATCTGGCTGCCAATGGAACTCAAAACTTGGAAGGCGAAAGACAATGTTATCTGGGATTCACCGTGCCCAGCACCCGAAGTGCCAAATTCCAGGAGGACAAGAGCCTTAGCCAATGACAACTCACTCTCCCCTACTCCACCTCCTTCCAAGTCTAGCTCAGGCCCAGGAGGTGGGAGAAGGTCACAGAGCCTCAGGACATTCCAAGTCAGAGTCCCCTTTGAACCGAGTATCTAGATCCCCTGAGGACTAGAGGAAGTGATCCTTAACCCCCAAGTAATCATCAACCCCCAGACCAGCCTCAGAACTGAAGGGGATTGTTGATCCAGTGGCCTGG
>NW_012104031.1:219729-220592 GCF_000951045.1 Mandrillus leucophaeus
CCTAATCATGTTCAGTTACTCTCGTTGATATGTATACTTTATTAGTTATAGACATAAATAATTTATATTTTATATAACATTACTTACATATTATAGACTACATTCACAGACACAAATCACACACATAAACACACACCTTTTCAACAGCGTGGTGACGGACAAAGCAAGCAAAGTGAGGCTGGTTATCAGACTTTAACAGATTAGAAAACAGATTCCCAAGAGGACAGGAATTCCCCAAGGTCAGGCAGCTAGCCGGTAGCTTTTCTAAGCTGGGTAAAACCTTCCCTGCCTCTAACGGCCCACAAGGGAGAGAAGACCGTGATACACACCTGTCTGGTATAAAGGGGAAGACCACAGCTGTGATGTTTTTGTGAGGCAGGTGAGGGAAGGGGCAAAGGGATGGGTCATGTGTCAGGAAGCAGCGTCCAACCAGAGCCAGCCACCTGTCCCTTTTCCTGCCACCATGCACCAACTTTGCTGTTCAGTCACTGAAGCTCATTCTGCACCTACTTCCTCCCTTCCAGGCTCCAGGGGACCCTGAACTTTCCTTGTATGACTCAGAGGAGGACATCCCCAGCTACTGGGACTTAGAGCAGGTGAGCTGAGGGACGGGGCTGTGAGGGTGGGAGCAGGGTGAGGAGGGGAAGGATGGGGTCGCTGTCAAATACAAGGTGTTCACTCGGCTGTCTCACCTCCAGCCCAGAGCAGTCACATTCAAGGCCACAAAGATTTGTGGTCATCTTTGTTTCTTTTCTTTTCTTTTTTTTTTTTTTTTTTTTTTTGAGACAAAGTCTCACTCTCTCACCCAGACTGGAGTGCAGTGGCATGATCTCGATTCACTGCAACCTCTGCCTCCCGGGTTC
>NW_012104031.1:227302-231068 GCF_000951045.1 Mandrillus leucophaeus
TCTTTGCACCCAGAGACTCAGAGGAAAAGAGGGTGCTAGTACCAACACAGGGAAAACTGATGGGACCTGGGCCCGGACAGTCCCCCTTGACCTCAGGGCCGGTCAGGGAAATGCCTCCCTTTGGTAAATCTGTGTTATCCTTCTTTATTTGGCAAACAGCCAATCATGTTAACTCTTCCTTATCAGCTTGTGGCCCAGAGACACGATGGGGTCCTTCTGCAGGCAAAGGAGGAAGTCCTCTAGGGACCCGCTGCATCCCCTAACTGCATGCAGATATGGAAAGGGGCTGATCCAGATTGGGTCTTCCTCCACAGGAAGATTCCTTAACACCCTTAGGACCTGAGGCCATCTTCTCCTATGAAGATGAAAATAGGGGTTAAGTTCTCCATATGTACAAGGAGGTATTGAGAGGAACCCCACTGTTGACTTGAAAATAAATAGGTTCCATGTGTAAGTGTTTTGTAAAATTTCAATGGAAATGCACAGAAAATCTTCTGGCCTCTCATCACTGCTTTTCTCAAGCTTCTTCAACTTAACAACCCCTTCCCTAACAGGTTGGGCTGGCCCAACCTAGGAAAACATCCCAATTTCTAACTTCAGCCAGACCTGCATTGTGTGTCTGTGTGTTGAGTGAGCTGATCAGCTAACAAGTCTTCTTAGAGTTAAAGGAGGGGGTGCTGGCCAAGAGCCAACACATTCTTGGCCCAGGAGCACTGCTTTTCTGTGAATTCATTATGCCATCTGGCTGCCAATGGAACTCAAAACTTGGAAGGCGAAAGACAATGTTATCTGGGATTCACCGTGCCCAGCACCCGAAGTGCCAAATTCCAGGAGGACAAGAGCCTTAGCCAATGACAACTCACTCTCCCCTACTCCACCTCCTTCCAAGTCTAGCTCAGGCCCAGGAGGTGGGAGAAGGTCACAGAGCCTCAGGACATTCCAAGTCAGAGTCCCCTTTGAACCGAGTATCTAGATCCCCTGAGGACTAGAGGAAGTGATCCTTAACCCCCAAGTAATCATCAACCCCCAGACCAGCCTCAGAACTGAAGGGGATTGTTGATCCAGTGGCCTGGAGTTGGGGCTCAGGGAGAGGTCTGCAACATGTCTGAGGGTTGCAGAGCCCGCTGTGGAGGTAAGATTGGAAACACGTGGAGCAGAGGGAAGACATTGAAGAAAACGTCTCCGCTGGAATATTTGGAAAAGAACACTCTTCTGGACCTGGTTGAAGCAGGAAAGATGGAGGCAAAGTAGTGAAATAATCCAGAATTTCAATACTTTTGAATGTTCTTAGTGATACTGACCTGTGATAATATAATTCCCAGGGAGGTCTGGGAACCTTATCTCTTGAGATATTTGCATAATTTATTTAATTTAAGCCTCATTCTCCTTTTGTTTGTTTTGGTAATAAACTGGATTTGAAATGTGAACAAATGCACATGTTTGGGTGGTTTTATAGAAAAGCAAAACAAGTCACTTCCACGGAGACCTGGCCTTGCTTTGCATTATCCTGGGGGGAAGCAATGAGGACTCAGATTTCTCCATGGGTCTCCCAGCTCCTCTCCAAGTTCTGATTTTTCACTCCTGGGAATGCATAAACTTCCACGATCCAGCTAAATAACAGAAACTGGGGAGAGAAGATTGGGCTGAGGGGTCCACACACCCAGTACCAGTACCCAGAGTCAACTCTGGAGTTTTGAGGCTATAGGCGATGTCAAAGCCCCATCATCCCTCTGCATGCCTTTCACTCACTAATTCTTTCACCTGCATGGGATGCCTATTAAGGGCCAATCCCATTGTTACTTAGCAAAGCCTTCAGAATCCTTAGTGTGGGGCAGCACACAATCTAATCCCACCTTTCACTCCCCTGTTTGTGAGACAATGCAAGGAGAGCAAAGCCATGGGAGTCAAGTGTCCCACAAGCTAGGTTGATGGTCAACTGTGTTTACCAGCAATCAGAAAGGGAAGAAATAAGAGGAATCACAGAAAAACAAGAAGCAAAGGCATAAAGGAGACAGAAAGAGGATGAAGTGGAAAGAGGTGAAGGACCAGAGATTAGACAAAACAAAGAGGGCAGGGAGATGAATGGTCAATGGGATGGAGAAACACAAGAATAAAAAGATGGGGAGAGGCCAGGCACAGTGGCTCACACCTGTAATCCCAACACTTTGGAGATTTAAAGGATCGCTTCAAGCCAGGAGTTCAAGACCAGTCTGGGCAACAAAGTGTGACCCCATCTCTTTAAAAAAAAATGGGGATAACCAGAAGGAGAAACAGTTGAAGGAAGAAGATATGTTGCAGAGACAGAGAAGTCAATGAGTCCCAAAATGATATTTATTTAAGATAAGCTAATCTTGCTTCAGCCTGCTATTCAGCTGAGCTGTGGAATTTTGGTAAATTAGCAATTAGCATCCCTCTCATAGGAGTTTCAGACTTTTTTCTAATGATGCTATCTCAGCCTGATTCCCCCTGGATGCAGAACCTGAGACAAAAGTCTGTGCACGGGCTATTCAGGCAATGATCTCAGGGAGAGGAGTGATGGGCAAGAGTGAAAACAGGGAGGCAGAGAAAGCCAACACAAGAATAAGCCACTGTGAAAGGTAACTGGGGTTCTACCCCTCCAGTCCTTCCCAGGAGCCCTGTGAGAAGCATCTGCAAACTGTCCTAGAGAAACATTTAACCCTCACATCCATAGTCCATTGATCAAGGATGGCCCTATGAGTATTAACTCTTCAACAAATATAGGATGCATGCAGAGCAGTTCCCAAGGTGACCCATGCTAGGGCATCAGTGACGCACCTGCAGGAAGGAAGAGGTATGGATGGCATGGTTCCTGGGAGGGACTGGCAGATAAGACCATCCAGAACCATTATTCCAACAGAGGATTAGTAGGAGCGTTTTGAGTGGCACATAAGTAGCATCTAAATTGGGTACATTTCTTTAGCCTTTCATCTTCCAAACCCACTGTTACCTATGTAGTTGTCTAACTACAACATGGCATTAGTCGTATATAGAGGTAGTATAGAAGCATTTGTAAGACAGCCATCTCACCATTCTAGACTGGAATGGGGTAATTTTAAGACTGTGAATCCCTGAACATGCCCAAGAAGAGGTAAGCTAACCACCCGCCAGGGATGCTGTCGGGGAGCTCCTGCTCTAGATGGTAGATCAAACAAGATGACACTAAGACCTCCTGTCTCTAAATCGCATAACATGAAAGCAGGTTCTTTAGAATTATGGGAGTTACTTCTTACTTCCAGCGCTGGAAGTAAACACTTTCCTTCAACAAAGATTTTTGTTTAAATAAGGGATTTTTTTTTAAACAAACTTTTCACTTGGAAATAATTTCAAACGAATAAAAAGTTGCAAAACTAAAAGTATCACAAGAGGCCGGATGCAGTGACTCACACCTGTAATATTAACACTTTGGGAGACCAAGGCAGGAAGATCATTTGAGGCCAGGAGTTTGAGACCAGCCTGAGCAACAAAAGGAGATCCCCACCCCTATCCCCCATTTCTACAAAGACAATTTAGAATTTAAAAAAAATTAGCTGTGCACGATGGCACGTGCCTATAGTCCTAGCTACCAGGAAGGCTGAGAAAAGAGGATCACTTGAGTCCCGGGATTTGAGATTACAATGAGCTATGATCGCATCACTGCACTCCAGCCTGGGCAACAGAGCAAGATCCTGTTTTCAAAAAGAAAAAAAAATTGCACAATAAATACTATATGCTCTTTAATCTAGTTCACTTATGGTTAACATTTTAC
>NW_012104031.1:232777-236219 GCF_000951045.1 Mandrillus leucophaeus
TACTATAACTAAGAACACTCGCTTCTCACCTTTTTCTACAAGTTCCTCAAAACTGTATATGTGTGTTAGTGTGCCTGTTTATGTGCACATGTATATGTATGAATATGTGTATGTGTATGTATGTACATTTGTAGGGATGGGTATGTAGCCATGTGCCACACAAGGTTTCAGTCAGTGACAATCGCATATACAGTGGGATCCCAAAAGGTTATAATACTATATTTTTATTGTACCTTTTTCTGTGTTTAGACACAGAAATACTTAGCATCGAATTATAGTATGCAGTACAGTAACGTGCTGTACAGGCTTCTAGACTTGGAGCAATAGGCTACTCCATATAGTCAAGGTGTATAGTAGACTATACCATTTAGGTTTGTGTAAATACACTCTGTGATGTTCACACAATGACAAAACACCTAAAGAGACGTTTCTCAGAATGTATCTCCATTGTTAAGCAACGCATGAAGAGGGCCCTAGCTAGACAATGAATCTGCCAGCACCTTGATCCTGGACTTCCCAGCCTCCAGAACAATGGTGTGTACATGGATATATTTCCTAGTGCTGACTGCTGGAACTTCCAAGCAGCAATGACACCCAGTAAAAAGGAACAAATCTAGGACCCAGATTTCAGCTTCTAACACCATTCCTTTCTAAAAGGAGACAGAACTCCTTAAAAGAAATGGTTGATTCCAAGGCCAGGGTAGATAGGTACAAGATAAGTATGGAACATATTTTTATACCAGAAAGCAAGGAATTGTTCCAAAAAATTGATGGGAGTATGTCACAGGGTCACAGGAATCAGATCAAAGTGGCCTCTACTCGCAATTTAAGCACCAAAAAATTAAATACAATAATTAATTTTAAACCAATCAAAACAAGAATCGAGCTCATACCAACGATGATATGAGAGAGAGAGAGAGAATTAGAAAGGCTTTGTAGTTGCTATAGAATGTGTGTGTTGCCCCAAAATTTGTATGTTGAAATCCTAACCCCCAAGGTGATAGTATTAAGGGCCTTTGGGAAGTGATTAAGTCATGAGGGTAGAGTCCTCATGAGTGGGATTAGTGCCCTTATAAAAGACCCAGAGATATCTCACCTTCTGCCATGTGAGGTTATAATGGAATGACAGCTATCTATGGACCAGGAAGAGGGCTCTCACCAACATCAAATCTGCCAGCACCTTGGTCTTGGAATTCCCAACATCCTTGGATTCCCTTGATGTTGTCATCCCAACATCTGAGTTCTGGAAAGGTGTAGTGGCTACTGGCGCCCAGAGGAGGGCACACTGCAGAAGTGGCACGACAATGTGAGGAGTTCCACTCACCAGCTCCCCTGTGAAACTGGTAAAAATTACTAAAAAAAAAAAAAAAATTAAAGCCTCTAGAAATAGTCCTAAGGGCAAACAGCAAATGAAGAAACATCTATTCAAGAAAACCTATGAAAATTTAATAATAAAGCAAAAACTATAAGCCTAAAACATCTTTATGTTAGCTCCAAAGTACATCTTTGTGTTCTTTATCTGTAATAGCCCCCAAGTACATTTTTATGTTCTAGGTAGGAACGGACCCTACCAGATATAGAGGAAGGTCAGTCCTTACTGTGGAAAACTGAAACTGTGGGTTTCGCTTTCCACAGTTTCAGTTACCCGCAGTCAACCCTGGTCTGAAAAATATTAAATGGAAGATTTCAGAAATAAACAATTCATAAGTTTTAAATTGCATGCTGTTCTGGGTAGCATGATGAAACCTTGCACCATCCTGCTGTAGTCCTGCTTGGAATGTGAATCACCCCTTTGTCCAGCATATCCATGCTGTGTACACTATGTGCTCATTAGCCACTGAGTAGTCATCTCAGTTATTAAATTAACTGTCACAGTATCACAGCGCTTGTGTTCAAGTAACCCCTATTTTACTTAATAATAGCCCCAAAGTAGGCCAGGCGCGGTGGCTCACGCCTATAATCCCAGCACTTTGAGAGGCCGAGGAGGGCGGATCATGAGGTCAAGAGATCAAGCCCATCCTTGCCAACATGGTGAAACCTGGTCTCTACTAAAAATACAAAAATTAGCTGGGTATGGTGGTCCACGCCTGTAGTCCCAGCTACTCAAGAAGCTGAGGCAGGAGAATTGCTTAAACCCTGGAGGTGGAGGTTGCAGTGAACCAATATCGTGCCACTGCACTCCAGCCTGGTGACAGAATGATACTACATCTCAAAAAATATGTAATAATAATAATAGCCCCAAAGTACAAGCATCGTGATGCTGGTATATTGTTATAATTGTTCTATTTTATTAGTAGTAGTTAATATATTCCTATGCCTAATTTATAAATAAAACTGTATCATATGTATGTATACTACGTACAGCAAAAAAACCAGTATAAACAAGGTTTTGTAGTATCCAAGGTTTCAGGCATCTATTGGGGGTAGATGGAATACATCACCCACAGATAAATGGGGGACCACTGTAGGTTTTTTTAGTTTAAGAATATGGTATTTCTTTCCATTTGTTTAAGTCTTCTTTTGATAATTTCAGAAGTGTTTCCATATAGCTCTTACACACTTCTTTTTTTTGGAGACAGAATCTTGCTCTGTCGCCCAGGCTGGAGTGCAGTGGCGTAATCTCGGCTCACTGCAATCTCCATATCCCGGGTTCAAGCTATTCTCCTGTCTCAGCCTTCCTCAGTAGCTGGGACTTCAGGCACGCACCACCATACCTGGCTAATTTTTGTATTTTTAGTAGAGACGGGGTTTCACTATGTTGGGCAGGCTGGTCTTGAACTCCTACCCTCAAGTGATCTGCCCGCCTTGGCCTCCCAAAGTGTTGGAATTACAGGCGTGAGCCACTGTGCTCAGCCAGCACTTACACATTTCTTAAGTTTAACCCTAAATATTTTTTACCGCCTTTATAAATGGAATTTATTTTATTATATTTTCTAACTGTTTGTTGTTATTTACATATATAAAGGCTATCGATTCTGTATATTAATTGTGCATCCAGGCTACTTACTGAATTCTCTCACAATGTTAGTTTTGCTTTTGATTGCTTCCGGTTTTTCAGCTATACATTATATGGCTGCAAATAATTATAACTGTACCTCCTTTTCAAATTTTATACCTATAATTTCTCTTATCTAATTGCATTGACTAGTATCTGCAAAACAATGTTAAATAATAGTGAGGACAGTAGACATTCTGTATTGTTATTATTATACATCAAGTTCTGGGGTACATGTGCACAGCATGCAGGGTTGTTACATAGGTATACATGTGCCATGTTGGTTGGCTGCCCCCATCCACTCGTCATTTACATTAGGTAGTTCTCCTAATGCTATCCCTCCTCCAAGCCCCCCACCCCCCGACAGGTCCCAGTGTGTGATGTTCCCTTTCCTGTGTCCATGTGTTCTCATTGTTCAATTCCCACTTATGAGTAAGAACATGTGGT
>NW_012104031.1:237654-240423 GCF_000951045.1 Mandrillus leucophaeus
TTTTTAGACAAAGTCTCGCTCTTGTCACCCAGGCTGGAGTACAATGGTGTGACCTCAGCTCACTGCAACCTCCGCCTCCCGGGTTCAAGCGATTCTCCCTGCCTCAGCCTCCTGAATAGCTGGGATTACAGGCACCTGCCACCGCACCTGGCTAATTTTTTTTGTATTTTTAGTAGAGACAGGGCTTCACCATGTTGGCCAGGCTGGTCTCAAACTCCTGACCTCCAGTGATCCGCCCGCCTCGGCCTCCTAAAGTGCTGGGATTACAGGCATGAGCCACCACCACCAACTTATCTCTCTTTTCTTTCTCTCTGTGGACATGCATAACTTTTTTCTGAGCCATTTGAGGATAAAGTCCTTTAACTTTAAATACTTCAATGTGTATTTCCTGAGAGATAGTCTCTTACATAATCACAGTACAGGTATCAACTTAATGCATTTACATCCAATACTTTTATCTAATCTACCATCCATATGCCAATTTTGTCAGTTTATCTAATGAAGCATTTTTTCTCTCCAGCACAGGATCTAATCTAAAGTCAGGTATTGAATTTATTTTCTTTTTTTTCCATATAGTTATTGAGATGGGGTCTTACTCTATCGCCCAGGCTGGAGCACAGTGGAGCTATCATAGCTCAATGCAGTCTCAACCTCTGGGGCCAAGTGATCCTCCCACCTCACCCTCCCAGGTAGTTTGGACTATAGGTGAACGCCACTACTCCTGGCTAATTTTTGGTATTTTTTGTAGAGATAGGATTTCTCCATGTTCCCCAGGCTGGTCTCAAACTCTTCAGCTCAAGGAATCCTCTTGCCTCAGCCTCCCAAAGGGCTGGGATTACAGGCATGAGCCACCATGCCCAACCAGGTATTGAATTTAGTTGCATGCATTTTAGTGTCCTTTTATCTGGAACATTTCTACAATTCGTCTTTGTCTTTTACAACATTGACATTTTTCTAAGATTGCAGTTCACCCACCCTTTCTTTGTATTCCTCATTTTGCATTTGTCTGATATTTCCTCATGATTACACTGAGGTTTTGCATTTTCTCCCAGAATCCTCTGTAGGAATCGTCTGTCCTTTTCTGCCTAACATATCTGGAAGCACATAATGGCCACCAGTCTCTCACAGTTGAAATTAATTTTGATTACTCAGTCGGGGTATTGCCCGATTTCTCCCCTGTGTGATTACTGGGTTTTTTTTTTTTTCTGCCTTGCAACTTATAGTTTGTGAGGACACCCTTTAAGACCATGCAAATATTCTGCTGCTCCTTAAAATTTCCCCTAGGTTACGTATCCATTAACAATTCTTGTCTGATCCTATCAATACTGTGATGATTGCAAAAGGATGATTCTCCAACCCCAGCACACCCTCTACATTTACCAGTTCTAATAGGCATCCTACTATAACTAAGAACACTCGCTTCTCACCTTTTTCTACAAGTTCCTCAAAACTGTATATGTGTGTTAGTGTGCCTGTTTATGTGCACATGTATATGTATGAATATGTGTATGTGTATGTATGTACATTTGTAGGGATGGGTATGTAGCCATGTGCCACACAAGGTTTCAGTCAATGACAATCGCATATACAGTGGGATCCCAAAAGGTTATAATACTATATTTTTATTGTACCTTTTTCTGTGTTTAGACACAGAAATACTTAGCATCGAATTATAGTATGCAGTACAGTAACGTGCTGTACAGGCTTCTAGACTTGGAGCAATAGGCTACTCCATATAGTCAAGGTGTATAGTAGACTATACCATTTAGGTTTGTGTAAATACACTCTGTGATGTTCACACAATGACAAAACACCTAAAGAGACGTTTCTCAGAATGTATCTCCATTGTTAAGCAACGCATGAAGAGGGCCCTAGCTAGACAATGAATCTGCCAGCACCTTGATCCTGGACTTCCCAGCCTCCAGAACAATGGTGTGTACATGGATATATTTCCTAGTGCTGACTGCTGGAACTTCCAAGCAGCAATGACACCCAGTAAAAAGGAACAAATCTAGGACCCAGATTTCAGCTTCTAACACCATTCCTTTCTAAAAGGAGACAGAACTCCTTAAAAGAAATGGTTGATTCCAAGGCCAGGGTAGATAGGTACAAGATAAGTATGGAACATATTTTTATACCAGAAAGCAAGGAATTGTTCCAAAAAATTGATGGGAGTATGTCACAGGGTCACAGGAATCAGATCAAAGTGGCCTCTACTCGCAATTTAAGCACCAAAAAATTAAATACAATAATTAATTTTAAACCAATCAAAACAAGAATCGAGCTCATACCAACGATGATATGAGAGAGAGAGAGAGAATTAGAAAGGCTTTGTAGTTGCTATAGAATGTGTGTGTTGCCCCAAAATTTGTATGTTGAAATCCTAACCCCCAAGGTGATAGTATTAAGGGCCTTTGGGAAGTGATTAAGTCATGAGGGTAGAGTCCTCATGAGTGGGATTAGTGCCCTTATAAAAGACCCAGAGATATCTCACCTTCTGCCATGTGAGGTTATAATGGAATGACAGCTATCTATGGACCAGGAAGAGGGCTCTCACCAACATCAAATCTGCCAGCACCTTGGTCTTGGAATTCCCAACATCCTTGGATTCTCTTGATGTTGTCATCCCAACATCTGAGTTCTGGAAAGGTGTAGTGGCTACTGGCGCCCAGAGGAGGGCACACTGCAGAAGTGGCACGACAATGTGAGGAGTTCCACTCACCAGCTCCCCTGTGAAACTGGTAAAAATTACTAAAAAAAAAAAAAAAA
>NW_012104031.1:240473-240790 GCF_000951045.1 Mandrillus leucophaeus
TCCTTATCCAGTCTATTATTGATGGACATTTGGGTTGGTTCCAAGTCTTTGCTATTGTGAATAGTGCCGCAATAAACATATGTGTGCATGTGTCTCTATAGCAGCATGATTTATAATCCTTTGGTGATATACCCAGTAATGGGATAGCTAGGTCAAATGGTATTTCTAGTTCTAGATCCTTCAGGAATCACCACACTGTCTTCCACAATGGTTGAACCAGTTTACATCCCACCAACAGTGTAAAAGTGTTCCTATTTCTCCACATCCTCTCCAGCACCTGTTGTTTCCTGACTTTTTAATGATTGCCATTCTAACTG
>NW_012104031.1:240840-241674 GCF_000951045.1 Mandrillus leucophaeus
TTTGCGTAGAGGTGTTTATAGTATTCTCTGATGGTAGTTTGTATTTCTGTGGGATTGGTGGTGATATCCCCTTTATCATTTTTTATTGCATCTATATGATTCTTCTCTCTTTTCTTCTTTATTAGTCTTGCTAGCATTCTCTCTATTTTGTTGATCTTTTCAAAAAATCAGCTCCTGGATTCATTGATTTTTTGAAGGGTGTTTTGTGTCTCTATCTCCTTCAGTTCTGCTCTGATCTTAGTTATTTCTTGTTTTCTGCTAGCTTTTGAATTTGTTTGCTCTTGCTTCTCCAGTTCTTTTAATTGTGATGTTAGAGTGTCGATTTTAGATCTTTCCTGCTTTCTCTTGTGGGCATTTAGTGCTATAAATTTCCCTCTACACACTGCCTTAAATGTGTCCCAGAGATTCTGGTACATTGTGTCTTTGTTCTCATTGGTTTCAAAGAGTATCTTTATTTCTGCCTTCATTTTGTTATTCACCCAGTAGTCATTCAGGAGCAAGTTGTTCAGTTTCCATGTAGTTGTGTGGTTTTGAGTGAGTTTCTTAATCCTGAGTTCTAATTTGATTGCACTGTGGTCTGAGAGATAGTTTGTTGTGATTTCTATTCTTTTACATTTGCTGAGGAGTGTTTTACTTCCAATTATGTGGTCAATTTTAGAATAAGTGCAATGTGATGCTGAGAAGAATGTATATTCTGTTGACTTGGGGTGGAAAGTTCTGTAGATGTCTATTAGGTCCACTTGGTCCAGAGCTGAGTTCAAGTCCCGGATATCCTTGTTAATTTTCTGTCTTGCTGATCTGTCTAATATTGACAGTGGGTTGTTAAAGTCCCCC
>NW_012104031.1:242303-246456 GCF_000951045.1 Mandrillus leucophaeus
TTTGAATATTGGCCTGCCTTGCTATGTTGGGGAAGCTCTCCTGGATAATATCTTGAAGAGTGTTTTCTCACTTGGTCCCATTCTCCCCATCACTTTCAGGTACACCAATCAAATGTAGATTTGGTCTTTTCACATAGTCACATATTTCTTGAAGGCTTTGTTTCTTTTCACTCTTTTTCTGTAATCTTGTCTTCCCACTTTATTTCATTAATTTGATCTTCAATCACTGATATCCTTTCTTCTGCTTGATCAGATTGGCTATTGAAGCTTGTGTATGCCTCATGAAGTTCTCGTGCTGTGTTTTTCAGCTCCATCAGGTCATTTATGTTCTTCCCTACACTGGTTATTCTAGTTAGCCATTCCCTTAACTTTTTTTCAAGGTTTTTAGCTTCCTTGCGATGGGTTGGAACATGCTCCTTTAGCTCAGAGAAGTTTGTTATTACCCACCTTCTGAAGCCTACTTCTGTCAACTCATCAAACTAATTCTCCATTCAGTTTTGTTCCCTTGCTGGGAGGAGTTGTAATCCTTGGGAGAAGAAAAGGTGTTCTGGTTTTTGGAATTTTCAGCCTTTCTGCTCTGGTTTCCCTGCTTCTTTGTGGTTTTATCTACCTTTGGTCTTTGATGTTGCTGACCTACAGATGGGGTTTTGGTGTGGATGTCCTTTTTGTTGATGTTGATGCTAGTCCTTTCTGTTTGTTAGTTTTCCTTCTAACAGTCAGGCCCCTCAGCTGCAGGTCTGTTAGAGTTTGCTGGAGGTCCACTCCAGACCCTGTTTGCCTGGCTATCACCAGAGGAGGTGGCAAAACAGCAAATATTGCTGCCTGATACTTCCTCTGGAAGCTTCGTCCAAGACGGGCACCCACCAGAGCCAGACAGAGTTCTCCTGTATGAGGTGTCTGTTGGCCCCTACTGGGAGATGTCTCCCAGTCAGGCTACACAAGGGTCAGGGACCCACTTGAGGAGGCAGTCTGTCTGTTATCTGAGCTCAAACGTCATGCTGGGAGAACGACTGCTCTCTTCAGAGCTGTCAGACAGGGATGTTGAAGCCTGGAGAAGCTGGGCCCACAGCTGCCCCTTCCCCCAGGTGCTCTGTCCCAGGGGGATGAGGGTTTTATCTATAAGTCCCTGACTAGGGCTGCTGCCTTTTGTTCAGATATGCCCTGCCACAGAGGTGGAATTTAGAGAGGCAGTTGGCCTTGCTGAGCTGCGGTGGCTCCACCCAGTTCAAGCTTCTTCACAGCTTTGTTTATGCTGTGAGCATAAAACCACCTACTCAAGCCTCAGCAATGGCAGACACCCCTCCCCCTACCAAGCTAAAGCAACCCAGGTCAATCCCAGACTGCTGAGCTAGCAGCAAGAATATCAAGCCAATGGATCATAGACTGCTGGGCTCTGTGGGCATGGGACCCACCGAGCCAGGCACCAGAGGGAATCTCCTAGTCTGCCAGTTGCGAAGACCACAGGAAAGGTGCAGTATTTGGGCAGAAGTGTACCATTCCTTCCAGTACAGTCTCTCATGGCTTCCCTCGATGAAGAAAGGGAAATCCCCCTACCCTTTGCGCTTCCCGGATGAGGCAACATTACGCCCTGCTTCACTCTTCCTCTGTGGGCTGCACCCACTGTTCAACCAGTCCCAGTGAGATGAACCAGGTACCTCAGTTGGAAGTGCAGAAATCACCCATCTTCTGTGTCAATCTCGCTGGGAGCTGCAGACAGAGGCTGTTCCTATTCGGCCATCTTGGAAGAATCCACAGTAGAAATTCTTATACCATTTCTGACTTTATTATAAATGTATCTAGTTTTTTTGTGATTAAACATGATTCTTATTTTGCATTGGGAAAAATATATATATTGTTATTTTGAGATTTTTATCAAGAATGGATGGACAGAGATCAACAACTGGCATGACAATGTGAGGAGTTCCACTGACCAGCTCCCCAGTGAAACTGGTGAAAATTATTAAAAACAAAACAAAACAAAAAAAAAAAACATGTAGGCCAGGTGCGGTGGCTCATGCCTGTAATCCCACACTTTGGGAGGCCTAGGTGGGTGGATCACTTGAGGTCAGGAGTTTGAGACCAGCCTGTGCAACATGGTAAGACCTTATCTCTACTAAAAATACAAAAATTGACAGTGTGCAGTGGCTCATGTCTATAATCCCAACACTTTGGAAGGCCGAAGCAGGCAGATCACCTGAGGTCAGGAGTTTGAGACCAGCCTGACCAACATGGAAAAACCTTATCTCTACTAAAAATACAAAATTAGCCAGGCGTGGTGGCACATGCCTGTAATCCCAGCTACTCAGGAGGCTGAGTCAGGAGAACCACTTGAACCCAGAAGGCGGAGTTGCAGTGAGCCAAGATTGCACCATTGCACCCCAGGCTGGGCGACAAAGTGAACTCTGTCTGAAAAAAAAAAAGAAAGAAAAGAAAAGAAAACACAGACACACACACACACACTCTCTCTCTCTTAAAGCCTCTAGAAATAGTCCTAAGGGTAAACAGCAAGTGAAGAAACTTCTATTCAAGAAAACTGATGAAAATTTAGTAAGAAAGCAAAAGCTATTAACCTTTTAGAAGAAAACACAGAGGTAAATCTTCATGATCTCAAATTTGGCAAAGAATTCTTAGATATAACTCCAAAAACATGAGCAACAAAAGAAAAGAATAGGCAAATTGAACTTCATCAAAATTTAAAACTTTTGAGCAAGATGGCTGACTAGAGATGCCTGGTGCTAGTCTCCCCCACAAGAAAGGACATGGCAATAAATAAATAGCTAATAGTTGACTGGATTGTTGAAGAAAGAGCACTGAAGTACAGTGAGAAAGTGGAGATGCATCTGTGGTGACTGGAAGTACAGGAGGGCAACATGGAGGCACCTGCCCTTTGAAGCCCCATTTCCCTCACCAGGATCAGATCAGCCCAGAGATGGGAAGGATTTCCCACTGCAAGGAATAGGTAAGCAGAAGATTCTCACTAGATACATGGCCACCACAAATACCTACAGTCTGTACTATAGGAGAATCTCACAGTCCTCACAAGTCCTAAGCCCAGTTTGGAGATCTACCAGGAATTGACTTAGCTGCCTTGCCCTGTATTAGGAGCACAAAGTGTACACTCCCCACACTCCACCCACTCCCTGTGAGCCAAGCTGCTGCAGCATGGTGCAATATTGAGACCATAGCCACTTCTGCAGTGTGCCCTTCTCTGGGGGCCAGTAGCCACTACACCCTTCAAGTACACAGATGGCTGAAGGCTCCAGTTCCAGAGAGCCAGACCCCATGTTGGCTGACCCACTGTGTAAACACACATGCTTCCAACCTGAGAAACAGAAATAGCCAGGTGAGCCCACCTCTGGCAAAGCCACACCATCATCACCACAGATTCTCTCAGCTTAGGCTACTGGGAAACTTGCAGATTCCACTAGTGTGGATTATAGCTGAAGAAACTACATGGAGACTGCACCACTGCATCCACCTAGAACCAAGACCAATGCACCCCACTGTAGTGACATCCCAAGACTCATTCATACAAGTAAACTTTTCCCTTGAAAATGTATTCCATAAACATAGAAAAGATGACTTTTCCACCAGACATGTAGAAATCAATGTAGAAATACATCAACCATGAAAAAGAAACATGTCACCTCTAACAGAAAACAATAATTCTCCAGTAACAGTAATCATAGGAAATACAGGAAATGCCAGAAAGAAAAACAATTAAAAATAATAATCTTAAAGAAACTTAATGAGTAGTTCATGCCTCTAATCCCAGTACTTTGAGAAGCCAGGATGGAAGGATGACTTAAGGCCAGGGATTCGAGATCAACCTGGGCAACACAGGAAGACCACATCTCTACAAAAAAAATAAATAATTAGCTGGGGATGGTGACACACAGCTATATTCCCAGCTACTCTGGAGGCTGAGGCAGGAGGATTGCTTGAGCCCAAGAGTTTGAGGTTGTAGTGGGCTACGATCACACCACCACACTCCAGCCGGGGCAAGAGGGTAAGGCCCTGTCTCAAAAACAATGACAAGAAAAAAAAATTCAGTGAGATACAAAAGAACACAAACAGACAATTCAACAAAATCAGAAAAACATTTCATAATTTGAATGAGAAATTCAACAACAAAAAAAATAGTATTAAAAAA
>NW_012104031.1:247776-251390 GCF_000951045.1 Mandrillus leucophaeus
GGAAGGAAGGAAGGAAGGAAGGAGAAATGCTCCAGGGATGGCCAGGTGTAGTGGCTGATGTCTGTAATCTCAGCACTTTGGAAGGCCAAGGCAGGAAGACGATGAGTGCAGGAATGTGAGACCAGACTGGGCAACATAGTGAGACTTTGTCTCTAAGGGGAAAAAAAATTAAAGTAACCAGACATAGTGGCACATGCCTGTGATCCTAGCTATTCAGGAGGCTGAGATGGGAGGATTGCTTGAGCCTGGGAGATCCAGACTGCAGCAAGTCATGAATACACTACAACACACCAGCCTGGATGAAAGAGCAAGACCTTTAAAAAAAAAAAAAAAACAAAAAAACTCCAGGGAGGTCTATATTCAGAAGTGAGAAGTGCCAAGACCAGCTTGGTCGAGGAGACCCTAACCCAGCAGCACTAGAGGAATTAAAGGCACACACACAGAAATACAGAGGTGTTAGGTGGGAAATGAGGGGTCTCACAGCCTTCAGAGCTGAGAACCTCCAACAGAGATTTACCCATGTATTTATCAACTGCAAGCTAGTCATTAGCATTGTTTCTATAGATATTAGATTAACTAAAAGTATCCCTTATGGGAAATGAAAGGATGGGCCAAAATAAAGGGATGGGTTGGGCTAGTTATCTGCAGCAGGAGCATGGTCTTAAGACACAGATCACTCATGCTATTGTTTGTGGTTTAAGAATGCCTTTCAGTGGTTTTCTCCCCTGGGCAGGCCAGGTGTTCCTTGCCCTCATTCCAGTAAACCCACAAACTTCCAGCGTGGGAATTATGGCCATCAGGAGCATGTCACAGTGCTGCAGAGATTTTGTTTATGGCCAGTTTGGGGCCAGTTTATGGCCAGATTTTGGGGGGCCTGTTCCCAACATGTGCCCCTTCTTTGATTTGCAAATCAATAACAGCAAAGGCAACTTTGTCACAGTGAGCTACTTCTCACAGGAGTCAGGATCCACATCTGCAGACTATACAAAGACTAACAACACAGATTAAAAGCACAATCATCATTGAAATCACAGAGCTTCCAAGTGTTTTATCCATTTTAATGGGTTACTAACTGCTAATTTGTCTGCAGTTCCTTCAACACTCCAGTTCCCAGCATTAAGGCCAGGTGTGCCTGGGATGCTTTAAATATTTGTTCTTTTAATTTTGAAATATCCAAAGACAAGTTTATAGAGTGTTTTTCTAGATGCTTTTCTATTCTTTCCCAAATTTTGATCTTATTAAGAGCTATTAATAGTTTCCACAAATCCTTATGTTTAGCTCCTACAATGAGCCATATCATTTGAGATTGAGGTGGCACTATACCGCCATGGTTCCAGGTAATAGGAACTTTTGCCATACTTCTTATCATTTCTACCATCTGACCATTTTCTTCAGACCATCTGAACTAGTGTGGCCATGGCACACAGACTGAGAAGTGCAATTTAAGCTAAACATCCCCTTAGGGGACCAATCAATAATGATTCCATAAGAATCATTGCGTAGCACCTCTGCCTGTTCTGCAATACAATCTTACTAAACAAGTATGCTCATTATTTCTGGCCAGGTTCTATTTTGTTTACAAATATGTTTTTGAGGGCAGTATGCCTCAATTATAGGAGCAGATTTATTATGGTAAATACTGAGATCAGAAAGCATGTGTAACTGTGTCATAGGGCGATTACATCCAGGCATTATTGCCAGCCAAGATTGATAAATATGCCCAACAAGTATAATTGTTCTCTGTGTCAGCCCTTGCAGAAGGAATACTCACGGCAATGGTGATCACCGCTATCATAGCTACCATTAAATTACTTATTGTGACTGGTTGTTCCACTTTCCTCAGGTTTTCTTCTACCATCTGTGACAGTGTCATGATTTGTCCCCAGGTGGGTGGCTGTGTTCGACAGGTGTTGCTCGTGACAGTTAGGGTCCTCCTCAGCATCAGCCTCAACATGGCTGCAACCAGGGGATCCTCAGGATCCTCGCAGAAATTCTTCCTCGTCATCTGGCTCATGATAAGATTTCAGATGTCTTGATGGTATCCACATTGGCTGTTGATTTTGGCCTGGAGAAACACAAGCATAACCTCTACCCCAAGTTATTATTTTACCTATTTCCCAACTTTTTGTTATCAGATCTCTCCACCAAACCAGTTGTTCTGCTTCTGTCTTTGCAGCCGGTTTCTGTAGATGCTGTTCAGCTGCTGATAACATCTGGCATTTGGGCAGGCTCAAAAAATTTAAAGTTAATAATGCTAGATTCAATTGTATGTGGGCTGTCCTGTAATCCCTGTTTCTTCCCCTTTTTTGTTTTTTTCATCAGTTGTTCATCTATGTGAAATAGTAACTGAGCATTTTCAATTAACTGTGTGGAATGAACCACATATGAAGAATCAGAAATCACATTAATAGGCATATCTAAACCAGTCAATACATCAATTACAGCTACAACCTCCACTTTTTGAGCTGAAGTATAGAGCATCTGGAAAACTTTACTTTTTGAAGCTTTACCATTACTAGACCCATCTGTAAAACAATGAAAATGCTTTCATTAGCAGGCTGCAGGTTGTTTACTGCAGGAATTGTAAATGCAAACCATTCACAGTCTTGCTCAGCTAAAGGGATAATAAAGAAACAGTCTTTCAAATCTATGACTATTAAAGGCCAGTTCTTTGGAATTATAGCAGAAGAAGGCAATCCTGGCTGTAATACTCCCATAGGATGTATAACTGAATTGATGGCTCTTAAGTCAGTTAACATTCTCCATTTACCTGATTTTTTTCTTAATTACAAAAACTAGATAATTTCAAGGGGAAAATGTTGGAGTTATGTGCCCATTTTCTAATTGAACTAATTTCTCTAAAGCCTCCAGTTTCTCTTTACTTAGTGGCCATTGTTCTATCCAAATTGGTTTATCTGTTAACCTTTTTAAAAGGATAGATTCTGGAGGTGTAACAATGGCCGCTATCAAAAATGATATCCTAAACCTTGGTGGGAACTTTGTCTTTCTGCTAGAAGCAGTTCTTTCAAACAGTGCAAATTCTTTCCTAGTCCAATACCAGGAACACACCCCATTATATGCATCATAGGTTGACTTTAAGGGCTATATAATTTTTCTGGAATTAGAACTTGTGCTCCCCATTGTTGTAATAAACCTCTCCCCCATAAATATATGGGTACAGAAGCTATAATTGGTTGAATAGTCCCAGGTTGTCCATCGGGCCCTTCACAATGCAAAATATAACTACTTTGATATACTTCAGGGGCTTTACCAACTCCAACTATGTTAAACTGAGTGGGTTGAATTGGCCATGTGGACAGCCAGTGCTGTAGAGAAATGATTGAAATGTCCGCTCCTGTATCGACCAAACCTTTAAATTTATTTCCCTGAATAGTTATTTCACAGGTAGAACGTTTATCAGTAATTTGATTTACCCAATAAGCTGCTTTGCCTTGTTTGTTTGTGCTTCCAAATCCTCCTGTTCATTTAATTTCACTTTTTCCCATTCCCACATATGGCAAAATCAGGAGCTGTGCTATGCACTCTCTGGGCTCTGCTTTCCAGGGAACAGAAGTAGATATAACAATTTAAATTTCCCCATTGTAATCTGAATC
>NW_012104031.1:251440-268191 GCF_000951045.1 Mandrillus leucophaeus
CCAGTTGTTCTGCTTCTGTCTTTGCAGCCGGTTTCTGTAGATGCTGTTCAGCTGCTGATAACATCTGGCATTTGGGCAGGCTCAAAAAATTTAAAGTTAATAATGCTAGATTCAATTGTATGTGGGCTGTCCTGTAATCCCTGTTTCTTCCCCTTTTTTGTTTTCTTCATCAGTTGTTCATCTATGTGAAATAGTAACTGAGCATTTTCAATTAACTGTGTGGAATGAACCACATATGAAGAATCAGAAATCACATTAATAGGCATATCTAAACCAGTCAATACATCAATTACAGCTACAACCTCCACTTTTTGAGCTGAAGTATAGAGCATCTGGAAAACTTTACTTTTTGAAGCTTTACCATTACTAGACCCATCTGTAAAACAATGAAAATGCTTTCATTAGCAGGCTGCAGGTTGTTTACTGCAGGAATTGTAAATGCAAACCATTCACAGTCTTGCTCAGCTAAAGGGATAATAAAGAAACAGTCTTTCAAATCTATGACTATTAAAGGCCAGTTCTTTGGAATTATAGCAGAAGAAGGCAATCCTGGCTGTAATACTCCCATAGGATGTATAACTGAATTGATGGCTCTTAAGTCAGTTAACATTCTCCATTTACCTGATTTTTTTCTTAATTACAAAAACTAGATAATTTCAAGGGGAAAATGTTGGAGTTATGTGCCCATTTTCTAATTGAACTAATTTCTCTAAAGCCTCCAGTTTCTCTTTACTTAGTGGCCATTGTTCTATCCAAATTGGTTTATCTGTTAACCTTTTTAAAAGGATAGATTCTGGAGGTGTAACAATGGCCGCTATCAAAAATGATATCCTAAACCTTGGTGGGAACTTTGTCTTTCTGCTAGAAGCAGTTCTTTCAAACAGTGCAAATTCTTTCCTAGTCCAATACCAGGAACACACCCCATTATATGCATCATAGGTTGACTTTAAGGGCTATATAATTTTTCTGGAATTAGAACTTGTGCTCCCCATTGTTGTAATAAACCTCTCCCCCATAAATATATGGGTACAGAAGCTATAATTGGTTGAATAGTCCCAGGTTGTCCATCGGGCCCTTCACAATGCAAAATATAACTACTTTGATATACTTCAGGGGCTTTACCAACTCCAACTATGTTAAACTGAGTGGGTTGAATTGGCCATGTGGACAGCCAGTGCTGTAGAGAAATGATTGAAATGTTCGCTCCTGTATCGACCAAACCTTTAAATTTATTTCCCTGAATAGTTATTTCACAGGTAGAACGTTTATCAGTAATTTGATTTACCCAATAAGCTGCTTTGCCTTGTTTGTTTGTGCTTCCAAATCCTCCTGTTCATTTAATTTCACTTTTTCCCATTCCCACATATGGCAAAATCAGGAGCTGTGCTATGCACTCTCTGGGCTCTGCTTTCCAGGGAACAGAAGTAGATATAACAATTTAAATTTCCCCATTGTAATCTGAATCAATGAGTCCTGTATGTATTTGTACCCCTTTTAAATTTAAACTAGACCTGCCTAGAACTAATCCTATCATCCCCGCTGGCAAGGGTCCACAGACTCCTGTTGGGAACTTTTGTGGGAGTTCCCCAGGCAGAAGACTCACAACTTTTGTGCAGCATAAATCTACTGTGGCACTACCAGCTGTGGCAGGGGACAGACATGGTACAGGGGTGAGGGAATGGCCTGAGCTGGAAATGCCCCAGTTTGGAATGGGGCCCAGGACGGGCCCCTCATGGTGTTTCCTGAAATCAGGTTTCCATCTTTATCAAATTTAGAGTGACACTGAGTAGCCCAATGTTTTCCTTTTTTACATTTTGGACATATTTCAGGCTCAGCAGTTTTCTTTTTTCCCCTATCTGGCAGCCTGACTCGCTGATTTTTTCTACATTCTTTTTTAGTATGACCATGCTTCCCACAGTTAAAACAAGCTCCAGGAAATGGAGTATTTCCTTTATCCACTCTCAGTCCTGCCGTTGCCTGTGCTAGCAGAGTAGCCTGATGCAGATTACCTCCAATGCCATCACAGGCCTTCATATAATCAACTTAAATGTGCTTTCCCTCTGATAAGTCGCAAAGCAGCCTGGCAATCGGGATTAGCATTGTCGAAAGCTAATAATTGCTACACTGTATCCTGAGCAGCCAAATCTGCAATCACCTTTTTAAGAGACTCCTGTAACAGAGCTATAAAATCCTCATATGGTTCTTTTGGTCCCTATTTTTATAGCACTAAAGGAAGGGTATTGTTCCCCACCTGAAGTGATTTTTTCCCAAGCTCTAATGCACACTCCTGTAAGCTGTTCTATAGCATCATCCTGCATGACCACTTGTGCATCTAAACCAGCCCAGCCACCAACCCCCAAAAGTTGGTCTGCAGTTATATTAATTTGAGGTTGGGCCTGGGCATTGCGAGCAGCCTGAATGGAAGCTTCATCTGCCCACCAAGTTTTAAACTGTAAGAACTGAGCAGGAGTTAGACAAGCTCAAGTAAGAGCGACCCAGTCAGTAGGAATCATCTGACTTGAAACAGCAACATTCTTTAACAGTCCCATTACAAAAGGAGAAACTGGTCCATACTGATTAATAGCTTGTTTAAATTCTTTGAGAAATTTAAAAGGAAAAGGCTCAAATGTAGCTATACTATTTCCCTGTTGATCTGGGGGGTGTATTCTCACAGGGAATCGCCAACCCTCCAAATCACCCTCTCGTCAAGCTTGCTGAATTCCTGCCTGAATAGAACTAAGAGCGGTCGCTCGAGGCGCTGCTCGAACAGTCACTGGGGCAACTACTTTTCACCCAGTGTCCTCTGGAAAAGAAAAATTTGGAGGGTCAGGCCCTCCAAATTACCTTTTTCTTCAAAATAATAATGAGGGGGTGCAGAAGGGTAGGGATGAACCTCTCCCTCTTTTGCCGCTTTAGCTTTAGCTGGCAAATAAACCTGCTCTGTAATCTCTTCTGTTACTTTGTTATACTCTCCTTCCTCCCCATCATCAGTGTGAAAAAGTTCCAAGGTGGAATGAACCAGAACCCATACTTGACCCATTGTTACCCTACACTTCTGAGCTTCCCTTCTTACTCACCATGGGGATTGCTTTAAGAGTACTCAGGTGTCCTCCAGCTAGTTCCACATTCTCCAACCATCACTCCAGTGACGCTTCAACCTAGATTTGAGGCCCTATGATGGACATCACTTACCAAGACCAACTCAGTCAGGGAGACCCTAACCCAGCAGCGCTAGAGGACTTAAAGACACACACACAGAAATACAGAGGTGTGAAGTGGGAAATGAGGGGTCTCACAGCCTTCAGAGCTGAGAACCTCCAACAGAGATTTACCCATGTATTTATTAACTGCAAGCCAGTCATTAGCATTGTTTCTATAGATATTAGATTAACTAAAAGTATCCCTTATGGGAAACGAAGGGATGGGCCAAAATAAAGGGATGGGTTGGGCTAGTTATCTGCAGCAGGAGCATGGCCTTAAGGCACAGATCGCTCATGCTATTGTTTGTGGTTTAAGAATGTCTTTAAGCGGTTTTCCGCCCTGGGCTGGCCAGGTGTTCCTTGCCCTCATTCCAGTAAACCCACAACCTTCCAGCGTGGGAATTATGGCCATCATGAACACGTCACAGTGCTGCAGAGATTTTGTTTATGGCCAGTTTGGGGGCCAGTTTATGGCCAGATTTTGGGGGGCCTGTTCCCAACAGAGAAGATGATAACCACCATCATAAAAATACGTGAAACTGTAAAATTCACTGGTAAAGCTAATACATAGGGAGAAAGAGATTAAGACTCAAATCTTAACCCTACAGAAAACCTCCCAACCACAAAAGTAAACAGTAAGAAAGGAAGGAACAAAGGATATACAGAACAAGCAGAAAACCATAGAATGCTAGAAGTAAATACTCACCTATTAAGAATAACGTTGCATGTAAATTGATTGAATTTTCCCATTTAAAATATATAGACTGGGCTGACTATTTTCGGACTCAGCCCACCTGCACCCAGGTGAAATAAACAGCCTTGTTGCTCACACAAATCCTGCTTGGTGGTCTCTGCACATGGATGTGTGAGACATTTGGTGCCAAAGACACAGGTCAGAGGGACTCCTTCAGGAGACCAGTCCCCTGTCCTCACCATCATTCCATGAAGAGATCCACCTACGACCTCGGGTCCTCAGACCAACCAGCCCAGGGAACATCTGACCAATTTTAAATTGGGTAAGTGGCCTTTTTTTACTCTCTTCTCCAACCTCTCCCACTATCGCTCAATCTCTTTCTCCTTTCAATCTTGTCGCCACCCTTCAATCACTCCCTTCTCTGAATTTCAATTCTTTTCATTTTCTGGTAGAGATGAAGGAGACACATTTTATCTGTGGACTCAAAACTCCAGTGCCGGTCACAGACGGGACGGCAGGCTTCCCTTGGTGTTTAATATTGCAGGGACGCCTGCCTGATTATTCACCCATGTTCCATTGGTGTCTGACCACCGCAGGGACACCTGCTTTGGTCATTCACCCACATTACCTTAGTGGCAAGTCAATTGCGAGGACGCCTGCTTTGGCTGCTCACCCACATTGCGGCCCAGGGCTGCTCCCCAGCCCATTCTCTGTGTCTCTACCCTTCTCTTTAAACTTACCTCCTTCACTATGGGCAAACTTCCACCCTCCATTCCTCCCTCTTCTCCCTTAGTCTGTGTTCTCAAGAACTTAAAACTTCTTCAACTCTCACCTAACCTAAAATCTAAGTGTCTTATTTTCTTCTGCAACACCACTTGGCCCCAATACAAACTCGACAATGGTTCTAAATGGCCAGAAAATGGCATTTTTGATTTCTCCAACCTATGAAATCTAGATAATTTTTGTCAAAAACTAGGCAAATGGTCTGAGGTGCCTAATGTCCAGGCATTCTTTTACACATTGGTCCCTCCCTAGTCTCTGCTCCCAATGCGACTCATCCCAAATCTTTCTTCTTTCTCTCCTGTCTGTTTCTTCAGTCTCCACCCCAAGCTCTGAGTCCTTTGAATCCTTCTTTTCTATGGACTCATCTGACCTCTCCCCTTCTCCCCAGGCTGCTCCTCGCCAGGACAACCCAGGTCCCAATTCTTCCTCAGCCTCTGCTCCTCCACCCTATAATCTTTCTATCACCTCCCCTCCTCACACCTGGTCTGGCTTACAGTTTCATTCCATGACTAGCCCTCCCCCACCTGCCCAACAATTTCCTCTTAAAGAGGTGGCTGGAGCTCAAGGCATAGTCAAGGTTAATGTTCCTTTTTTCTTTATCCAACCTCTCCCAAATCAGGTGGCATTCAGGCTCTTTTTCTTCAAATATAAAAACCCAGACCAGTTCCTGGCCCATTTGGCAACAACCCTTAGATGCTTTACCGCCCTAGACCCAGAGGGGCCAGAAGGCCGTCTTATTCTCTATGCATTTTATTACCCAATCTGCTCCCAACATTAGAAAAAGCTCCAAAAATTAGATTCCAGCCCTCAAACCCCACAGCAGGACTTAATTAACCTTGCCTTCAAGGTGTACAATAATAGGGAAGAGTTGCAATTACTTGCCTCTGCTGTGAGAGAAACCCCAGTCATATCTCCATACACAAAAACTTCAAAATGCCTAAGCCACAGAGGTCAGGCATTCCTTCAGGACTTCCTCTCCCAGGATCTTGCTTTAAGTGTTGGAAATCTGGCCACTGGACCAAAGAATGCCCGCAGCCTGGGATTTCTCCTAAGCTCTGTCCCATCTGTGTGCGACCCCACTGGAAATTGGACTGTCCAACTGGCCCAAGATTCTAACTCCTTCCCAGATCTTCTCAGCTTAGTGGCTGAAGACTGATGCTGCTGAATCACCTCAGAAGCCCCCTGGACTTCCACAGATGCCAAGCTTCAGGTAACTCTTACCGTGGAGGGTAAGGCTGTCCCCTTCTTAATCAATATGGAGGCTACCAACTCCACATTACCTTATTTACAAGGGGCTGTTTCCCTTGCCTCCATAACTGTTGTGGGTATTGATGGCCAGGCTTCTAAACTTCTGAAAACTCCCCAACTCTGATGCCAGCTTGGACAACATTCTTTTATGCACCCCTTTTTAGTTATCCCCACCTGCCCAGTTCCCTATTAGGCTGAGACATTTTAACTAAATTATCTGCTTCCTTGACTATTCCTAGGCTACAGCCACACCTCATTGCTGCCTTTTGCCCCAGTTCAAAGCCTCCTTCTCATCCTCCCCTTGTTATCTCCCCAACTTAATCCACAAGTATGGAATACCTCTACTCCCTCCCTGGCAACCAGTCACATACCCATTACTATCCCATTAAACCTAATCACCCTTATCCCACTCAATGCCAATATCCCATCCCACAGCACACTTTAAAATGATTAAAGCCTGTTGTCACTTGCCTGTTACAGCATGGCCTTTTAAAGCCTATAAACACTCCTTACAATTCCCCCATTTTACCTGTCAAAAAACCAGACAAGCCTTACAAGTTAGTTCAGGATCCACACCTTATCAACCAAATTGTCTTGCCTATCCACTCCACGGTGCCAAACCCATATACTCTTCTATCCTCAATACCTCCCTCCACAACCCCTCCATACCCATTATTCTGTTCTGGATCTCAAACATGCTTTCTTTACTATTCCTCTGCACATTTCATCCCAGTCTCTCTTCACTTTCACTTGGACTGACCCTGACACCCAACAGTCTCAGCAAATTACCTGGGCCATACTGCCACAAGGCTTTGTGGACAGCCCCCATTACTTCAGTCAAGCCCAGATTTCTTCGTCATCTGTTACCTGTCGTGGCATAATTCTTTATGAAAATGCACGTGCTCTCCCTGCTGATCATGTCTGGCTAATCTCCCAAACCCCAAGCCCTTCTACAAAACAACTTCTTTCCTTCCTAGGCATGGTTAGGTACTTCCGCCTTTGGATAACTAGTTCTACCATCCTGACTAAACCATTATGTCAACTCACAAAAGCAAACATAGCTGACCCCATAGATCCTAAATCCTTTCACCACTCCTCTTTCCATTCCTTAAAAACAGCCCTAGAAGTTGCCCCCCTGCTGGTTCTCCCTAACTCATCCCAACCCTTTTCATTACACACAGCCAAAGTACAGGGCTGTGCAGTCAAATTTCTTACACAAGAGCCAGGACTGTGCCCTGTAGCCTTTCTGTCCAAACAACTTGACCTTACTGTTTTAGGCTGGTCCCCACCCCCATGACTGTATCTCTCTGATCCACCTGACATTCACTCCATTTCCCCGTATTTCCTTCTTTCATGTTCCTCACTCTGATCGCACTTGGTTTATTGATGGCAGTTCCACCAGGCCTAATTGCCACTCACCAGCAAAGGCAGGCTATGCTATAGCATCTTCCACATCTATCATTGAGGCTAACCCTCTGCCCCCTTCCACTACCTCTCAGCAAGCCAAACTCATTGCCTTAACTCGAGCCCTCACTCTTGCAAAGGAATTAGGCATCAATATTTATACTGACTCTAAATATGCCTTCCATATCCTGCATCACCATGGTGTTATATGGACAGAAAGAGGTTTCCTCACTACTCAAGGTCCTCCATGATTAATGCCTCTTTAATAAAAACTCTTCTTAAGGCCCTTTACTTCCAAAGGAAGCTGGAGTCATTCACTGCAAGTGCCATCAAAAGGTGTTGGATCCCATCACTCAGGGCAATGCTCATGCTGATATGATAGCTAAAAAAAACCAGCTGGCATCCATCTTCTATCCCTCATGGCAGTTTTTCTCCTTCTCATCTGGTCACTCCCACCTACTCCCCCACTGAAACTTCTACCTATCAATCTCTTCCCACACAAGGCAAATGGTTCTTGGACCAAGGAAAATATCTCCTTCCAGCCTCACAGGCCCATTCTATGTTGCCATTTCATAGCATCCTCCATGTAGGTTACAAGCTGCTAGCCTGCCTCTTAGAACCTCTCATTTCCTTTCCATCATGGAAATCCGTCCTCAAGGAAATCAATTGTCAGTGTTCCATCTGCTATTTTACTACTACTCAGGGATTGTTCAGGCCCCCTTCCTTCCCTACACATCAAGCTTGGGGATTTGCCCCCACCCAGGACTGGAAAATTAACTTTACTCACATTCCTCGAGTCAGGAAACAAATACCTCTGGTCTGGGTAGACACTTTCACTGGATGGGTAGCAGCCTTTCCCATAGGGTCTGAGAAGGCCACCGCAGTCATTTCTTCCCTTCGGTCAGACATAATTCCTCAGTTTGGCCTTCCCACCTCTATACAGTATGATAATGGACTGGCCTTTACTAGTCAAATCACCCAAGCAGTTTCTCAGGCTCTTGGTATTCAGTGGCACCTGGGTTTCCCTCAAACTGCCACCCTTAAGTCTCTCTTTAAGTGGATAGAAGATCTTCAGTGACAAAGTACACTCCTATACTTTCACCCTGATGAAGTCCTATTCTTTACTTTTATACTCACTCTTATTCTGGTTCCCGTTCTTATGCCACCCTCTACCTCTCCCCAGCTTTCTCCACCACACTATCAAACTTACTCTCTCCTAGCCATTTCTAATCCTTCTTCAACAAACAATTGCTGGCTTTGCATTTCTCTTTCCTCCAAAATCGCTGAGGCCCTGACTTACTCACTGCTAAAAAAAAAAATGGGACTCTGTATATTTTTAAATGAAGAGTGTTGTTTTTACCTAAATCAATCTGGCCTGGTATAAAAACTCAAGGATAGAGCCCAAAAACTCACCAATCAAGCAAACAATAACATTGAACTCCCTTGGACACTCTCTAATTGGACATCCTGGGTACTCCCAATTCTTAGTCCTTTAATACCTATTTTTCTCCTTCTTTTATTTGGACCTTGTGTCTTTTGTTGAGTTTCTCAATTCATACAAAACTACATCGAGGCCCTCACCAATAATTCTATATGACAAATGCTCCTTCTAACAAATCCACAGTATCATCCCTTACCATAAAATCTTCCTTCAGCTTTATCTCTCCCACTCTAGGTTCTCACATCGCCCCTAATCCCACTTGAAGCAGCCCTGAGAAGCCTCGTGCATTATCTCTCCATACCACCCCCAACATTTTTTGCTGCTCCAACACTTCACTATTTTGTTTTGCTTTTCTTATTAATATAAGAAGACAGGAATGTCAGGCCTCTGAGCCCAAGCTAAGCCATCATATCCCCTGTGAATTGCACGTATATATCCAGATGGCCTGAAGCAACTGAAGATCCACAAAAGAAGTGAAAATAGCTGTAACTGATGACATTCCACCATTGTGATTTTTTTCTGCCCCACCCTAACTGATAAATGTACGTTGTAATCTCCTCCACTCTTAAGAAGATTCTTTGTAATCTCCCCCACCCTTAAAAAGGTTCTTTGTAATTCTCCCCACCCTTGAGAATGTACTTTGTGAGATCCACCCCCTGCCTACAAAACATTGCTCATAACTCCACCACTTATCCCAAAACCTATAAGAACTAATGATAATCCCACCACCCTTGCTGACTCTTTTCAGACTCAGCCCACCTGCACCCAGGTGAAATAAACAGCCCTGTTGCGCTCTCTCTCTCTCTCTCTCTCTCTCTCTATATATATATATATATATATGCACACACACATATAGACTGGTTGCATGGATAAAAACACAAGACCCAGTCATATGCTGCTTACAAGAACCTCACCTTACCTTTAAAGACACACAGACTGAAAGAGGAGGGATGGAAAAAGATGTTTCATGCAAATGGCAACCATATTAGAGCATGAGTAGCTATACTTATATCAGACAAAACAGACTTCAAGTTAAAAGCTGTAAAGAGATAAAGAAGGACATTATATAACAACAAAGGTATCAATTCAGTGAGACAATGTAACAGTTGTAAATACATAAGCACCCAACACTGGAGCACTCAAATACAAATAAAGCAAATATTATTAGATCTAAAGGAAGAGATAGGTCCTAATATAATAATAGCTGGGGACTGCAACACTTAACTCTTGTTCCTGGACAGATGATCTAGACAGAAAATCAACAAAGAAACATCAGATTTAAACTGCACCATAGACCTAATGGACCTAAGAGATATTTACAGAACCTTTCATCCAATGGCTACAGAATACACATTATTTTCATCAGAACATGGAACATTCTCCAGGATGGACCATATATTAGGCCACAAAACAGTCTCAACAAATTTTAAAAAATCAAAATTATATTAAGTATCTTCTCAGACCACAGTGGAATAAAAGTAGTTATCAACACCAACAGGAACTTTGGAAACTATACAAATAAATGGAAATTTAACAACATGCTCCTGAATGACCAATGGATGAAGAAACAAATTAAGAGTAAAATTTTTAAATTCCTGGAAAAAATGAAAATACAAATACACACACCAAAACCTGTAGGAGACAGCAAAAGCAGTATTAAGAAGCAAGTATATAACAATAAATGTGTACGTCAAAAAACTAAAAAGGTCCCAAACAACCTAACAATGTACCTCAAAAAACTAAAAAACAGGAACAAACCAAACCCAAAATTAATAGAAAGAAATAAAAAATAAGGGCAAAAAGCAATGAAACTGAGACTAGAAAAACAATAACAATACAAATGATCAATGAAACAAAAAGTCGATTTTTTGAAAAGATAAACAAAACTAACAAACCTATCTAGATAAACAAATCTAATAGACTAAGAGAAAAGAAAGAGAACCCAAATAAATGAAATCAGAAACAAAAAAGAAGACATTACAATGTATACCATAGAAATACAAAAGATCATTACAGAATATTGTGAAGAATCATATGCTGACAAACTGGAGAATCTGAAGGAAATGGACACATTCCTGGAAACATACAACTTACCAAGATTGAACCAAGAAGAAACAGAAAACACAAGCAGATCAGTAACAAGCAACGAAATCAAATAGTAATAAAAATCCTTCCAACAGAGAGAAGTCCAAGACCAATTGCTCCATTGCTTAATTCTACTGAACTTTTAAAGAATTAATACCAATTATTCTCAAACTATTCCAAAATATTAGGTCAGAAGGAATTCTTCCTAACTCATTCTATGAGGCCAGCATAACCCTGATACCAACACCAGACAAGGACACAACAGGTCAATACCTCTAGTGAACATAAATGCAAAAATCCTCAGTAAAATACTAGAAAACCAAATCTAAAAACACATCAAAAACATAATACCCCATGATCGAGTGCGATTTATACCAGGAATGCAAAGATGATTCAAAATATGCATATCAACAAATGTCACCCATCACTTCAATAGAATGAAAGACAAAATACTATGATAATCTCAATAGATGCAGAAAAAGCTTTTTCTAAAATTCAACATTTCTTTATTATAAAAACCCTTAATAAATTAGGTATAAAACGAAAGTACCTCAACCTAATAAAGGCCATATATGATAAATCCACAACTAATATCTTACTGAATGGATAAAAGCTTAAAGATTTTTCTGTAAGAACTATAACAGGACAAAGATACCTACCCTCACCATTTGTAGTCAACATAGTGCTAGAAGTGCTAGTCAGAGCAGTCAGGCAAGAAAAAGAAATAAAAGGTATCAAAATTGGAAATGAGGAAATCAAATTATCCCTGTTTGCAGATGACATACTCTGATATATAGAAAAACCTAAAGGGTTTACCCAAAACAACCCTTAGAACTGATAAATGAATTCAGTAAAATTGCAGGATACAAACTTAATATACAAAAATCAGTAGCAGCTCTATACACAAACAGTGAACTAGCTGAAAAAGAAATCAAGAGGGCAATCCCATTTACAATAGCAAAAAATATAAAATACCTAGGAATAAATTTAACCAAGAAGGTGAACAACCTCCACAAGAAAACTACAAAATGCTGATTTAAAATAAAGAAATTGAAGATGATACAAACAAATGGAAAGACATCCCATCCTCATGGAATGGAATAATTTATATAACTAAAATGAAAATACTACCCAACACAATCTGCAGATTCAATCCAATTCCTATGAAAATACCAATGACATTTTTTACAGAAATAGAAAAAAAATTCTAAAATTTGTGTGGAACCACAAAAGACTCCAAATGGCCAAAGCAATCCTGAGCAGAAAGAACAATGCTGGAGATATCACAATACCAGACCTCAAAATATACTACACAGCTATAGTAACTAAAATGCATGCTATTGCATAAAAACAGACACACAGACCAATAGAACACAGGAGAGAACCCAGAAATTAATCCACATATTTACAGCCAACTGATTTTTGACGAAGATGTCAAGAACACTCACTGGGACAGCCTCTTCAATAAATGATGCTGGGGGCTGGGTCCAGTGGTTCACATCTATAATCCCAGCACTTTGGGAGGCTGAGGTGACATCTCACCTCTTCCCTTGCTTGAGCCTGGGAAGTCGAGGCTGCAATGTGTTGTGACTGCACCACTGCACTCCAGCCTGGGCAACAGAGTGAGATTCTGTTTCAGAAAAATAGAGGTGATGCTAGGAAAACTGGATACCGATATGCAGAATGAAACTAGACTCCCACCTCTCACCCTGTACAAAAATCAACTGAAACTGGATCTAAGACCTAAATGTAAGACATACAACAATAAAACTACCAGAAGAAAACATAGGGGAAACACTTCAGGACATTGGTCTGGAAAAAGATTTTATGGATAAAACCTTAAAAGCACAGGCAGCAAAAGCAAAAATAAACAAATGGGATTACCAAACCAAAAAGCTTTTGCACAACAACAGAAAGAATCAACAGAGTGAAAAAACAACTTACAGAATGGGTGAAATATATTCAAACTATTTATCCAACAGGGAATTTATATCCAGAATATACAAGGAACTCAAACATCTTAACAATCAAAAAACAATCTGATTAAAAAATGGGCAAGTGACCTGAACAGACACTTCTCAAGAGCAGACACATAAATGGCCAACACATATATTTTTAAAATGCTAAACATCACTAATCATCCAGGAAATGCAAATCAAAACCACAGCGAGGTATCATCTCACCCCCATTAGGTTAGCTATTATCAAAAAGACAAAAAATAACAAATGCTGACAAGGATGTGGAGAAAAGGAAATTCCTATACACTGCTAGTGGAAATATAAACTAGTACAGCCACTATGAAGAACACTATGGAGGTTCCTCAAAAAAAAAAAAAAAAAACTACAAATAGAATTCCCATATGATCCAGCAATCTCACTAATAGGAATTTATCCAATAGAAAGGATATAATTATATCAGAGAGACATCTGCACCCTGATGTTTATTACAGCACTATTCACAATAGCCAAGATACAAAATCAACCTGGGTGTCCAACAAGATATAACTGGATAAAGAAAATGTAGTATGTATACACAATGGATTACTATTCAGTTGTATAAAAGAATGAAATCCTGTCATTTGCAGCAACATGGATGAAACTGGCAAACATTACATTAAGTGAAATAATCTAGAAACAGAAAGTTAAACCCTGCATGTTCTCATTCATATATGAAAGCTAAAAAAAAAAGTTGATCTCATAGAAATAAAAAGTAGAACAGAGGATACTAGAGGCTAGGAAGGGTAGGGGAAAGGAAGGGATAGAGAGATTTGTTAAATGATACAAAATTACAGCAAGGAAGGGTGCAATTTAGCTGACTAGATGCAGCGAGAACACACCTCTTCTCTGGAGAGGAGCCAAAGTAACAAGTAGATATTCATACATCAACTAGATTATCTATGAGAGAACAATGTAATTCAAAAGAGAAGTGACAGGAAGCACCAAAAGCAAAGAAAGAGAGGGAAGCAAGGCAGTCTGCTCAGCCAGGATCAGCTAGGAGCTGAGATAAGCTCCCACACATCAGTAAAAGGGTGAGAGACCCTCAGGTCTCCACATTCCTCTAAGAACTAGAGAAATGTTCACAGCCACCACTACTCCCACCTAAGGATTCCGTTGGTGGCCTAGAGACCACCCCACCCCTGTCTATCACAGCTGGCCCCTGAATGCAATACTCAGGGACTTGAGTACAAGCCCACTAGCCCAATCCAGTCCCGCCAGTACTCGAGCATGCCATTCAGGGGCCTGGGGATCTCCCGGCCCAGTCTACCATCATTGGCACTTGAACACTCCTCCCAGGATCTGAAGTCAGGCCAACACAATCTGTCAATACTACCAAAGATAGTACCTACCTGCACATGCCACTAGTGGGCTATGGAACTGGCCCACTTAACCTGTCACAGTCACCACCAACACCAGCACAGACTACTTGGGTTTCAGTGAGTTGTTCCTCTACTGCTACTGCCACCACCCACATTACCCTCTCTGCCTAGGGGCCCAAAAACCTGTCAACATGCCCAGCCCCCCACTGTCTCTACTGGCATCAGAGCAAGCCACCTGGAGGCCCAATAGTCAGCCTCCCTGGACCCACTAACACTAATGCTAGCATAAGCTGCCCTGGGAACAAAGGACAGCATGCTCAGCCCCCTGTTCCCAAAACTGGGGCCCAAAGGCTAGCCCACCTGGCATCCTAGTCCCTAGCAAAAACTTCACCACAGCCTCCACTAATAACGACACCCTAAGTCACTGAGGAAATCACAGATACCACTGACACTATTTACAACTGAAAAAAACCATAGAAAGATTATACTAGTGCACTCACTCAAAATCAAAGCCAAAGTGCCCTACCTGCCAAAAACACATAAATCTTCAGGAATAAGTACTCCTTTATGAAAGCAAATACAAAAAAATTGGAATAAGCAACTGTTACACTAGGTGCACAGATGTCAAAGTAAAGACACAGGAAACATGAAAAAGTAAAGGACTCTAAGTGTTTTCTTGGACTGTTTGTTTTCACATTAAAAAAAAAAAGTAAAGGAATCTGACACCTCCAAAGGAACACAATAAATCTCCAACAGCAGATCCTAATCAAAAATAAATTATGAAATCCCAGATAAACAATTCAAAATACAGATTTTAAAGGAGCTCAGAGAGATATCAGATAATTCTGAAAAACAATACACAGAAATAAGAAAAACAATTCAGGATATGAATGAGAACTTTACCAAAGAGAGAGGTTTTTGGTTTTTTTATTCTGGAACTGAATAATTCATTGAATTAAATACAAAATACATTTGAAAGCTTCAATAGTCTAGATCAAGCAGAAGAAAGAATCTCAGAACTTGAAGACAGGTCTTTTGAACTAATCCAGGCGATAAAAATAAAGAAAAAATTAGAAAGAATGTGCAGCGCCTTTGTAACATTTGGGACAATATAAAGTGAACAAATATTCAAATTACCACTGTCCCTGAGAGTGAAGAGAAAACAAAGGGTGAGAAAACCTATTTAACAAAATATTAGTTGAAAACTTCCCAAATCTAGCAAGAGATACAGATAACCAGATAGAAAAGGCCCAAAGATTCCCTAACAAATATAATTGAAAAAGATCTTCTCCATGGCATATTATGATTAAACTGTTTAAAGTCAAAACAAACCATAGAACACCAAAAACAGCAAGAGAAAAGTATCTAGTCACCTACAAAGAAACCCACATCAAAACCTTGCAGGCCAGAAGAGAATGGGATAACATATTCAAAGTGCTGGGAGAAAAAACCTGCCACCCAGGGATACCACATCCAGCAAAATTCATAAATGAAAGAGAAACAGACTTTCTCAGACAAGTAAATTCTGAGGGAAGACGCCACAAGACCAATGCTACAAGAAATGCCCAAGGGAGTCCTGAACTTGGAAGTGAAAGAATATTTACCATCATAAAAACACACAAAAGTATAAAACTCACTGGTAAACCAAACACATAAATGAGGAAGAGAAAGGACTTAAGTGGTACCACTACAGTAAACCATAAAACCACAATTACTATCAATAAGAGAGAAGAAAAGAACAAAGAACATACAAAACAACCAGAAGATAATTAACAATATGACAGTAACAAACCTCACATATCAATAATAACCTTGAATATGAATGCATTAAATTCTCCACTTAAAAAATATAGACTGGCTGAATGGATAAAAAAACATAATCCAACCAAATGGTGCTTACAAGAAAGACGACACATCTACACTAAAAGGAATGGAAAAAGATATTCCATGTAAGTGGAAACCAAAAGCAAGCAGTAGCTATACTTAGATAAAACAAACTTTAAGTCAAAAACAGTAAAAAGGGCTGGGTGTGGTGGTTCACGCCTGTAATCCCAGCACCTTGGGAGGCCAAGGTGGGTGGATCACTTGAGGTCAGAAGTTCAAGACAAACCTGGCCAACATGGCAAAACCCCATCTCTACTAAAAACACACACAAAAGAATGTGCTGGGCATAATAGCAGGCGCTTGTAATCCCAGCTGCTTGGGAGATTGAGGCCCTGGTATAAAAACAGACACACAGACTGATGGAACAGAATAGACAGTCCAGAAATAAATCCACACATTCACAGCCAACTGATTTTCAATAAAAGCTTCAAGAACATACACTGGGGGAAAGATACCCTCTTCAATAAATGGTACTGGGAAAATTGGATATTTGTATGCAGAAGAATGAAACTGGACCCCTTTCTCTCCCCATACACAAAAATCAACTGAAGATGGATTAAAACTGTAAACATAAGACCCAAAACTATAAAACTGCTAGGAAAAAACATAGAGAAAATATTTTAAGATATGAGTCTAGCAAAGATTTTATGGCTAAGACCTCAAAAGCACAGAAACTATAACAAAAATAGACAAATG
>NW_012104031.1:269026-277268 GCF_000951045.1 Mandrillus leucophaeus
CCATAAGAAAGAATGAAATTATGTCATTTGCAGCAACATGGATGGAACTAGAGGTCATCATGTTAAATGAAATAACTTAGGCACAGAAAGACAGATACCTCTTGTTCTCACTCATATATGGGAGCTAAAAAAATTGATCTCCTCAAGATAGAGAAAAGAATGATAGATAACAAAGGCTAAGAAGAGTGTGTGGGTGGGAGGGAGGATAAAGAGAGATTTGTTAACTGGTACAAACATATAGTTAGATAGAACAAATAAGCCCCAGTATTCTCTTGCACAGTAGGGTGCCTATAGTTGGCAACAATGCACTGTACATTTCAAAGTAGCTAGAAGAGAGGATTTGAAATGTTACCAACACATAGAAATGAGAAATACTCAAGATGATGAGTACCCCAAATACCCTGACTTGATCATTACACATTCTATGGATGTAAAAAATACATGTGCAGAACAAAGACCCACCTGCAACATTTGGTAGCAACCATAAGGGAATTCTCCAAAGCAATGAGTAATATTGTACCACTTTCACTTGCTATTCTGTCCTATCCTTCCTTAGAATTGGAGGAAAATACTGGGCACCTGTCAGCCAGTTAAAAATGATTAGCATGGCCGCTGGACTTAAGACTCAAGTGTGAGGCTTCCTGGAAAAAGGCTTTCTAACAACCCCCAACCCTTCTGGGTTGGGAACATTGGTCTGCCTGGAACCGGCTTCCACTTTCACAATTTCCTGGGGGAAGCCAAGGGCCAACTAGAGGCTGAAAGCTGTCATACTGAACTGGCATTGGCCAGTTAAGATCATGGCACAGCCAGAAGTCTCTACTCAACAGTCGCCCATGTGTGCACCCCTACCTCTCCTTCTGACCCATACCTCCTGGGTCCTGACCATGACTTTCTTGAAAGTGTAGCCCCAAAATTCTCCTTACCTCTGAATCTACTTCCTCCAATCCCTGCCTCCTAGGTACTAATGCTTCAGACTTTCGTTTCCTCTCCAAGTATTAGAGCAAGTTGTATCTCCAAAGGGATCTAAGGAAGCTCTATGCTGTGTCCTTAAGCAACTAGGCTATGAACCCAGGGAGTCTTACCCCAATTTAGGCAAACAGCTCTCAACACGAGCAGTTATGTGGGACCCATTCCCCACCACCCTTGCCAGAGTCCCAAGTTTGTAAATGGCTAGTGTCTCATGTGTCCGTGTAAAGAGACCACCAAACAGGCTTTGTGTGAGCAACAAGGCTGTTTATTTCACCTGGGTGCAGGTGGGCTGAGTCCAAAAAAGGAGTCAGCAAAGGATGGTGGGATTATCACTAGTTCTTATAGGTTTGCGATAGGCATACAAAGTACCTTCTTAAGGGCAGGGAGAGAATATTACAAAGTATCTTCTTAAGGGCTGGGGAGAATATTACAAAGTACCTTCTTAAGGGTGGGAGAGAATATATCTTTTCAGTTAGGGTAGGGCAGGAACAAATCACAATGGTGGAATGTCATCAGTTAAGGCTATTTTCACTTCTTTTGTGGATCTTCAGTTGCTTCAGGCCATCTAGATGTATACATGCAGGTCACAGGATATGATGGCTTAGCTTGGACTCAGAGGCCTGACATTCCTGTCTTCATATATTAATAAGAAAAACAAAACAAAATAGTGGTGAAGTGTTGGGGCAGCAAAAATTTTTGGGGGTGGTATGAAGAGATAATGGGTGATGTTTCTCAGGACTGCTTCAAGTGGGACTAGGAGCAGCATGGGAACCTAGAGTGGGAGAGATTAAACTGAAGAAAGATTTTGGGGTAAGGAGTGATATTGTGGGGTTGTTAGAAGGAGCATTTGTCACATAGAATTATTGGTGAGGGCCTGGATGTGGTTTTGTATGAATTGAGAAACTAAACAAAAGACACAAGGTCTGAATAAGAGAAGGAGAAAAACAGGTATTAAAGGACTAAGAATTGGGAGGACCCAGAATATCCAATTAGAGAGTGCCCAAGGGGGTTCATAATTATTTGCTTGGTTGATGAGTTTTTGAGCTCTATCCTTGAGGTTTTTTTATGTTGTCATATACCAGGCCACATGGATTTAGGTAAAAACAACACTCTTCATTTAAAAATATACAGAGTCCTCCTTTTTCAGCAGGGAGTAAATTGAGGCCTCAGCGATTATGGAGGAAAAAGAAATGCAAAGCCAGCGACTGTTTGTTAAAGAAGGATTAGAAATGGCTAGGAGAGGAGCAGTGTGAAGAAGAAGAGGCAAGAACGACCCTCGGACCGACCAAAGCCCGCGCACGCTGCATCCCGCATCCAGCACCTACATCCCGCCGCTGTCACCACCATGCCCAAGAGAAAGGCTGAAGGGGATGCTAAAGGAGATAAAGCCAAGGTGAAGCATGAACCACAGAGAAGATCCACGAGGTTGTCTGCTAAACCTGCTCCTCCAAAGCCAGAGCCCAAGCCTAAAAAGGCCCCTGCAAAGAAGGGAGAGAAGGTATCCAAAGGGAAAAAGGGAAAAGCTGATGCTGGCAAGGAAGGGGATAACCCTGCAGAAAATGGAGATGCCAAAACAGACCAGGCACAGAAAGCTGAAGATGCTGGAGATGCCAAGTGAAATGTGCATTTTTGATAACTGTGTACTTCTGGTGACTGTACAGTTTGAAATACTATTTTTTTTATCAAGTTTTATAAAAATGCAGAATTTTGTTTTACTTTTTTTTTTAAAGCTTAGCACACAGAACACTTCATTGTTGTTTTGGGGGGAAGGGGCATATGTCACTAATAGAATGTCTCCACAGCTGGATTGATGTGGAGAAAACACCCTTCCCTTCTAGTTTTTAGAGACTTCCTCTTGGTTCCCAGTAGGAGGGATTCCCTGAGTTTGACACACATGGCCACGTTGGCACAAAAGCCTTGTGGTATGGAAAAACAAATTTGTTTTTATGTCCTCTTCTCTCTTTCCATCTTTCAGCATAGACTTAACTCCCTAAAGCCCAGACATCTGTTGGGACCTGACCCCCAGTCATTGGTTACCAATGTGTCAGGCAATCTAGACTTTCCAGTGATGCCACTGAGATAGCACCTGTCAAAACAGCAGTGGTTCCATTTCTAGATTGTGGATCTTCAGACACATTCTGCCATTTTCATTTCACTTCCTGAAAGTCAGGGTCGGCTTGTGAAAAGTTGTTAAACAACATGCTAAATATGAAATGTCAACCGTCACTCTAAACTTTCCCTGTTCAGAGCATCAGATGAAGACTTCATTGGGTTTTATAGTGGCTTTCTGATTTTTGGTAATCCATTGAAGAAGGGAGTTTGAAAGTTGTTGTATACTGTTAACAATTGTCTGCCCATGTTCTGCCTGAAATATCATGATTGTTTATGGAAAATATCTTTAATAAAGCTGGATACAGCTTGACTTGGGGAAAAAAAAAGAAATGTCTAGGAGAGACTGAGTGAGATTGATAGTGTGGTGGAGATAGCTGGGGAGAGGTTGAGGGTGGCATAAGAACAGGAACGAGAGTAAGAGCAAGTATAACAGTAAAGAATAGGACTTCATCAGAGTGAAAGTGTTGGAGTGTGTCCCGTCAGCAAAGATCTTCTATCCACTCCAAGAGCGAGTCAAGAGTGGAGGATTGGGGGATTGGGGATAGATATTCATGATGCAAAGAAAATTAGAGGTTTTAAGAGGCAGGCTAACAGCTTGTAACCTACATGGAAGAGGTTATGAAATGATGACAGAATAGAATGGGCCTGTGAGGCTGGAAGGAGATATTTTCCTTGGTCCAAGAACCATTTGCCTTGTGTGGGAAGAGACTGATAAGTGGAAACTTCAGTAGGAGAGTAAATAGGAGTGATCAATTAGAAGGAGAAAAACTGGCCATGAGGGACGGAAGTTGGAATGCTAGCTGCTTCTTTAGCTACCTTATCAGCATAAGCATTGCCCTGAGCGATGGGATCTGATGCCTTTTGGTGGCCCTTGCAGTGCATGACTCCAGCTTCCTTTGGAAGTAAAGTGGCCTTGAGAAGAGTTTTTATTAAAGAGGCATTAATGATGGAGGACCTTTGAGTAGTGAGGAAAGCTCTTTCAGCCCATATAACAGCATGAATATGTAGGATAATACAGGAATATGTAGCATATCCATGTAGGATATGGAAGGCATACTTACAGTCAGTATAAATATTGACATGTAATTGCTTTGCGAGAATGAGGGCTTGAGTTAAGGCAATGAGTTTGACTTGCTGAGAGGTAGTGGAGAGGTGCAAAGTGGTAGCCTCAATGATAGATGTGGAAGATGCTATAGCATAGCCTGCCTTTTGCTGGTAAGTGGCGATTAGGCCTGGTGGAATGGCCATCAATAAACCAACCAAGTGTGATCAGGGTGAGGAACATGAAAGAAGGAAATACAGGGAAATGGAGTAAATGTCAGGTGGATCAGAGAGATACATCATGGGGTTGGGGGCCAGCCTAAAACAGTAAGGTCAAGTTGTTTGGACAGAAAGGCTACAGGGCACAGTCCTGGCTCTTGTGTAAGAAATTTGACCGCAGAGCCCTGTGCTTTGGCTGTGTGTAATGAAAAGGGTTGGGATAAGTTAGGGAAAGCCAACATGGGGGCATCTTCTAGGGCTGTTTTTAAAGAACAGAAAGAAGAATGGTGAAGGATTTAGGATCTATGGGGTCAGCTAGATTTGCTTTTGTGAGTTGACATAATGGTTAGGTCAGGATGGTAAAACAAGGTATCCAAAGGCAGAAGTACCTAACCATGCCCAGGAAGGAAAAGAGTTGTTTTGTAGAAGGGCTTGGGGTTTGGGAGATTAGCCAGACACGATCAGCAGGGAGAGCACATGTGTTTTCAGGAATAATTATGCCAAGATAGGTAACAGATGATGAAGAAATCTGGGCTTGACTGAAGTAAGGGGGGAGGTCTGCAAAGCCTTGCAGAGCTACAGCCCAGGTAATTTGCTGAGCCTAATGGGTGTCAGGGTCAGTCCAAGTGAAAGCAAAGAGAGGTTGGGATGAAAGGTGCAAAGGAATAAAAAAGAAAGCATGTTTGAGATCCAGAACAGAATAATGGGTTATGGAGGGGTTGTGGAGAGAAGTATTGAGGATAGGAGAGTATATGGGTTTGGCACCACGGAGTGCTTAGGCAAGACAATTTGGTTGATAAGGTGCAGACCCTGAACTAACTTGTAAGGCTTGTCCGGTTTTTAGACAGGTAAAATGGGGGAATTGTAAGGAGAGTTTATAGGCTTTAAAAGGCCATGCTGTAACAGGCAAGTAATAACAGGCTTTAATCCTTTTAAAGCTTGCTGTGGGATGGGATATTGGCATTGAACGGGGTAAGGGTGATTAGGTTTCAATGGGATGATAAGGGGTGCATCATCTGTCACCAAGGAGGAAGTAGCGGTATCCTATACTTGTGGATTAAGGTGGGGAGATACAAGGATAGGATGAGAAGGAGGCTTTGAACTGGGGCAAAAGGCAGCAATGAGGTGTGACTATAACCCAGGAATAGTCAGGGAAGCAGATAATTTAGTTAAAATATCTCCACGTAATAAGGGAGCTGGGCAGGTGGGGATAACTAAAAAGGAATGCATTAAAGAATGTTGTCCAAGTTGGCACCAGAGTTGGGGAGTTTTAAGAGGTTTAGAATCCTGGCCGTCAATACCTACAACAGTTATGGAGCCAAGGGAAACAGCCCCTTGAAAAGAAGGTAATGTGGAGTTGGTAGCCTCCGTATTGATTAAGAAGGGGACGAACTTACCCTCCACTGTAAGAGTTACCCAAAGTGTCCGTGATGGTCCAGGAGGCTTCTGAGGGGATCAGGCAGTGTCAGTCTTCAGCCACTAAGCCAAGAAGATCTGGGAAGGAGTCAGAGAGCCTTGGGTCAGAGTTCCAGGGGCTCTGGGAGTGGCTGTCCGGGGAGTTAGACAGTCCGATTTCCAGTGGGGTCCCGCACAGATGGGACCTGGCTTAGGAGGAATCCAGGGCTGCAGGCATTCCTTTGCCCAGTGGCCAGATTTCTGGCACTTGTAGCAAGCTCCTGGGGGAGGAGGTTCTGGAGGAACCACTGGCAACTGTGGTTAAGGCGTTTGGAGTTCTAGTGTGCTGGAGACGTGGCTGGGATTTCTCTCACAGTGGAGGAAAGGAATTGTAACTCAGAAATACATTGATACTTGGCTGCCTCTACTCTATTATTGTACACCTTGAAGGCAAGGTTAATTAAGTCCTGTTGCGGGGTTTGAGGGCCAGAATCTAATTTTTGAAGCTTTTTCTAATGTTGGGAGCGAATTGGGTAATAAAATGTATATTAAGAATACAGCGGCCTTCTGGCCCCTCTGGGCCCAGGGCGGTAAAGCGTCTAAGGGTTGCTGCTAAGCAGGCCATGAACTGGGCTGGGTTTTTGTCTCTACCTTGGGTAGTTTCTTTAAGCTTGTCATAATTAACAGCTTTGTACGCTGCTTTTTTAAGCCCTTCAACTAGGCAGGAAATCACGTAATCTCACCTACCTATACCTGGGGAATCTGCCTGATAGTTCCATTGGGGATCCTCTCTGGGGACTGCTCTAATGTCTTCCTGGAGGTCTGGTTCATGGAGCCGGCAGTCGTCAGTGTGAGATTGGGCTAGAGAAAAAACTCTTTCCCGTTCATCTGGAGAGAAGGTAGAAGTTAGGATGACATTTAAGTCACTCCAGGTTAAACTGTAGGACTGAGTTAGCTTTGGAATTCCTGTATATATTTAGTGGGGTCTGATGAGAAAGAGCCTAAACACTGGCTGATTTGGGAAAGGTCTGATAGAGAAAAAGGCACATGTACCCCGAATGTACCCTGACTATACCTTCAGCTCCAACCACCTCTCTAAGAGAAAATTGTTGGGCACGTAGGGGAGGGCTAGTCGCAGAATGAAACTGTAAGCCAGACCGGGTGTGAGGAGGGGAGGTGATAGAAGGATTATAGGGTTGGGGAGCAGAGGCTGAGGAAGAATTGGGACCTGGGTTGGCCTGGTGAGGAGAGGCCTGGGGAGAAGGGGAGAGGTCAGATGAGTTCATAGAAAAGAAGGAGTCAAAGAACTCAGAGCTTGGGGTGGAGACTGAAGGAACACAGGAGAGAAAGAAGAAAGATTTGGGATGAGTCGCATTGGGAGCAGAGACTAGGGAGGGACCAATGTGTAAAAGAATGCCTGGACGTCAGACACCTCAGATCATTTGCCCATTTTTCAACAAAAACTATCTAAGTCTCGTAGGATATAGAAATCAAAAGTGCCGTTTTCTGGCCATTTAGAACCATTGTCGAGTTTGTATTGGCGCCAAGCGGTGTTGAAGAAGAAAATAAGGTGTTTAGGTTTTAGGTCAGGTGTGAGTTGAAGAGGTTTTAAGTTTTTGAGAACACAGACTAAGGGAGGAGAGGGAGGAATGGAGGGTGGAAGGTTGCCCGTAGTGAAGCAGGCAAGTTTAAAGAGAAGTGTAGAGACACAGAAGGGGTGGGAGGTGCTTGCCCCCCAGGAAAGTGGAAAAGGGGTGTAGACACGGAGAGAAGGGGTGGGGTGAGCAGCCCTGGGCTGCAATGTGGATGAGCAGCCTAAGCAGGCATCCCCGCAATTGACTCGCCACCAAGGGAATGTGGGTGAATAACCAAGGCAGGCATCCTCGCGGAGATCAGACACCAATGCAATGTGGGTGAATAATCAGGCAGGCATCCCCACAATGATTAAACACCAAGGGAAGGCTACCTTCCCGAGTCCATGACCAGCGCTGGAGTTTTGGGTCCACAGATAAAATGTGTCTCCTTTGTCTCTACCAGAAAATGAAAGGAATTGAAATTAAGAGAAGGGAGAGATTGAAGGGTGACACCAAGATTGAAAGGAGAAAGAGGTTGAGGGATAGTGAAAGGTTGGAGAAGAGAGTAAAAAAGAGGCCACTTACCGGATTTAAAATTGGTGAGATGTTCCTTGGGCTGGTTGGTCTGAAGACCCAAGGTCACAGGTGGATATCTTCACAGAGTGAGGGTGAGGACAGGGACTGGTCTCCCAAAGGAGTCCTGCTGACACAGGTCTTCAGCACCAAATGTCTCACGTGTCTGTGTGAAGAGACCACCAAACACTTTGTGTGAGCAACAAGACTGTTTATTTTACCTGGGTACAGGTGGACTGAGTCCAAAATGGAGTCAGCAAAGGGTGGTGGGATTATCATTAGTTCTCACAGGTTTGGGATAGGCATACAAAGTACCTTCTTAAGGGCATGGGGAGAATATTACAAAGTGCCTTTAAGGG
>NW_012104031.1:278618-279382 GCF_000951045.1 Mandrillus leucophaeus
CACACACACACACACAATGGGTATTCAGTAATTGATAGGGAAACTCTTGTAGAAGCAGAGTTAGGAAAATTGCCTAATAATTGGTCTGCTCAAACGTGCAAGCTGTTTGAACTCAGCCAAGCCTTAAAATACTTACAGAATCAAAAAAACCTACCTCAATCCTGACTCAAAATGTTACCTCCACCCGCTCAGAAACAAATTTGCATAACAACTGTTGTTTATGGGACTGCCTCTTGATGAGGCAGCTGGGTTGTTAAGAAATAGGAACCCAGCCCAGCTCTAGAACTCACCCCTGAGCATAAAGGCAATGTTGGGCACGCTGGTAAAGGGCCACTAGAATCCAGCAGCCGTACCCCTTTCTTCGTGGTCAAGAAAGGCAGGAAAACAGGTGTTTTGACAGCTACATCAATGAGCGTAGCTAATCCGGTAAGCAGAGGTCCATGGGTGGTTTCGCACCTGGAAAGGAATAAGCATTAGGACCACAGAGGACGCTTTAGGACTAACACTCATCGGAAAATGACTAGCAGTGCTGGCATCGCTATGTTCTTTTTTCAGATGGGAAACGTTCCCTACAGGGCAAAAATGTCCCTAAGATGTATTCTAGAGAATTCGGCACAGTCAGAGTGTATGTACCTTTTTCCCTCCTAGACCTGAAGCAAATTAAAAGAACTAGGTAAATTCTCAGATAACCCTGATGGCTATACTGATGTTTTACAAGGGTTAGGACAATCCTTTGATCTGACATGGAGAGATATAATGTTACT
>NW_012104031.1:284277-290643 GCF_000951045.1 Mandrillus leucophaeus
TAAGGGCAGGGGAGAATATATCTTTTCAGTTAGGGTAGGGCAGGGACAAATCACAATGGTGGAATGTCATCAGTTAAGGCTATTTTCACTTCTTTTGTGGATCTTCAGTTGCTTCAGGCCATCTGGATGTATACATGCAGGTCACAGGGGATATGATGGCTTAGCTTGGGCTCTGAGGCCTGACAGCTAGGAGGATTGCTCTCCCATTGTGTAAGATGCTCTCCTCCCCCATTTCTACCCAGATTACCACCCCCACTCCCCCACCCCCCTGCAATACAATCTCCAAGCCTTGGCTCCTTGTCCAGGGCCTTAGAACTGTTGACACAGTACTTTAACAACTGGAACTGGGTCTATGACAACAGATGGGGATGAAAGCAAATTGAGTACATAAAAGAGAGGCGCATATTCCTATAGTGGCAAATGGGGGCAATAAGTGAACATCCTTCTGCTGTGTTCCCAAAATCCATCTACAAAAAGAGAAAGAGAGAGAGGAAGAGACAGAGAGAAAAAGAGGGAGTCAAAGAGAGGAGTGAGAGACAGAGAGACAGAGGCAAAGAGGGAGTCAGAGAGAGAGACAGAAAGTCAAAGAGAGAGAGAAAGAGAGAGATATACAAGTAGTTAAAGAAAAAACAGTGTACACTATTCCTTTAAAAGCCAAGGTAAATTTAAAACCTATAATTGATCATTGAAGGTCTTCTCTGGGACCCTATAACACTCCAATACCAACTTGTTGTCAGTGTAAGCAAGGGCGTAGCCTGAAAACACTGAGACCACTGACAACCCGTAGCATTCCTACCAAAAATCCTTCAACCCAGTAACTTACGGATGGCCCATATGCATTCAATCGGTAGCAGCTACTGCTTTGCTAACAGAAGAAAGTAGAAAAATAGCTTTTAGAGGAAACCTCACTGTGAGTACATCTCACCAGTTCAGAATTATCCTAAGTAAAAAAAGCAGAAAGGTAGCTTACTAACTCAAAAAACTTAAAGTATGGGGCCATTCTGTTAGAAAAAGATAACTTAACATTAACCACTGAAAATTTCCTTAACCCAGCAGGTTTCCTAACAGGGGATTTAAATCTTAATTACCGTATGAAGGTCTGACCAGACCTAGGAGAAACTCCCTTCAGGACAGGATGATAGATGGTTCCTCCAGGGTGAGACTGAAACACACACACACACACACACACACACACACACACACAATGGGTATTCAGTAATTGATAGGGAAACTCTTGTAGAAGCAGAGTTAGGAAAATTGCCTAATAATTGGTCTGCTCAAACGTGCAAGCTGTTTGAACTCAGCCAAGCCTTAAAATACTTACAGAATCAAAAAAACCTACCTCAATCCTGACTCAAAATGTTACCTCCACCCGCTCAGAAACAAATTTGCATAACAACTGTTGTTTATGGGACTGCCTCTTGATGAGGCAGCTGGGTTGTTAAGAAATAGGAACCCAGCCCAGCTCTAGAACTCACCCCTGAGCATAAAGGCAATGTTGGGCACGCTGGTAAAGGGCCACTAGAATCCAGCAGCCGTACCCCTTTCTTCGTGGTCAAGAAAGGCAGGAAAACAGGTGTTTTGACAGCTACATCAATGAGCGTAGCTAATCCGGTAAGCAGAGGTCCATGGGTGGTTTCGCACCTGGAAAGGAATAAGCATTAGGACCACAGAGGACGCTTTAGGACTAACACTCATCGGAAAATGACTAGCAGTGCTGGCATCGCTATGTTCTTTTTTCAGATGGGAAACGTTCCCTACAGGGCAAAAATGTCCCTAAGATGTATTCTAGAGAATTCGGCACAGTCAGAGTGTATGTACCTTTTTCCCTCCTAGACCTGAAGCAAATTAAAAGAACTAGGTAAATTCTCAGATAACCCTGATGGCTATACTGATGTTTTACAAGGGTTAGGACAATCCTTTGATCTGACATGGAGAGATATAATGTTACTGCTAGATCAGACACTAACCCCAAATGAGAGAAGTGCCGCCATAACTGCAGCCCCAGAGTTTGGCAATCTCTGGTATCTCAGTCAGGTCAATAATAGGATGACAACAGAAGAAAGCAAACAATTCCCCACAGGCCAGCAGGCAGTTCCCAGTGTAGACCCTCATTGGGACGCAGAATCAGAACATGGAGATTGGTGCTGCAGACATTTGCTAACTTGTGTGCTAGAAGGACTAAGGAAGACTAGAAAGAAACCTATAAATTATTCAATGATGTCCACTATAACACAGGGAAAGGAAGAAAATCCTACTGCCTTTCTGGAGAGACTAAGGGAGGCATTGAGTAATCACACCCTCTGTCACCTGACTCTACTGAAGGCCAACTAATCTTAAAGGATAAGTTTATCACTCAGTCAGTTGCAGACATTAGAAAAAACTTCAAAAGTCTGCCTTAGGCCTGGAGCAAAACTTAAAAACCCTATTGAACTTGGCAACCTTGGTTTTTTATAACAGAGATCAGAAGGAGCAGGTGGAACGGGACAAACGGGAAAAGAAAAAAAAGCCACCGCTTTAGTCAGGGCCCTCAGGCAAGCTGACTTTGGAGGCTCTGAAAAAGGGAAAGGCTGGGCAAATTGAATGCCTAATAGGGCTTGCTTCCCGAGCGGTCTACAAGGACACTTTTAAAAACATTGTCCAAATGGAAATAAGCCACCCCTCATCCATGCCTCTTATGTCAAGGGACTCACCGGAAGACCCACTGCCCCAGGGGATCAAGGTCCTCTGAGTCAGAATCCACTAACCAGATGATCCAGCAGCAGGACCGAGGGTGCCCAGGACAAATGCCAGCCCATGCCATCACCCTCACGGAGCGCCGGGTATGCTTGACCATTGAGGGCCAAGGGGTTAACTGTCTCTTGGACACTGGTGCAGCCTTCTCAGCCTTACTCTCCTGTCCCAGACAACTGTCCTCTAGATCTGTCACTATCTGAGGGGTCCTAGGACAGGCAGTCACTAAATACCTCTCCAAGACACTAAGTCATGACTGGGGAACTTTACTCTTTTCTTATGCCTTTCTAATTTTGCCTGAAAGCCCCACTCCTTTGTTAGGGAGAGACATCCTAGCAAAAGCAGCAGCCATTATACACTAGAATTAGAAGGAAAAAGAGTAAATATATATACAGAGTCTAAGTATACTTACCTAGTCCTCCATGCCCACGCAGAAATGTGGAGAGAAAGGGAATTCCTAACTTCCGAGTGAACACCTATCAAACATCAGGAAGCCATTAGGAGATTATTATTGGCTGTACAGAAACCTAAAGAGGTGGCAGTTTTACACTGCCGGGGTCATCAGAAAGGAAAGGAAAGGGAAATAAAAGAGAACCGCCAAGCTGATATTGAAGCCAAAAGAGCCACAAGGCAGGATCCTCCATTAGAAATGCTTATAGAAGGACCCCTAGTGTGGGGTAACCCCCTCCGGGAAACCAAGCCCCAGTACTCAGAAGAAGAAATAGAATGGGGAACCCCACAAGAACATAGTTTCCTCCCCTCAGGATGGCTAGCCACCAAAGAAGGAAAAATACTTTTGCCTGCAGCTAACCAAGGGAAATTGCTTAAAACGCTTCACCAGACCTTTCACTTAGGCATTGATAGCACCCATCAGATGGCCAAATCATTATTTATTGTACCAGGCCTTTTCAAAACTATCAAGCAGATAGTCAGGGCCTGTGAAGTGTGCCAAAGAAATAATCCCCTGCTTTTATTGCCAAGCTCCTTCAGGAGAACAAAGAACAGGCCATTACCTAGGAGAAGACTGGCAACTAGATTTTACCCACATGCCCAAATCTCAGGGATTTCAGTATCTACTAGTCTGGGTAGACACTTTCACTGGTTGGTTGGAGGCTTTTCCTTGTAGAACAGAAAAGGCCCAAGAGATAATAAAGGCACTAATTCATGAAATAATTCCCAGATTCAGACTTCCCCAAGGCTTACAGAGTGACAATGGCCCTGCTTTCAAGGCTGCAGTAACCCAGGGAGTATCCTAGGCATTAGGCATACAACATCACTTACACTGCACCTGGAGGCCACGATCCTGAGGAAAAGTCGAGAAAATGAATGAAACACTCAGATGACATCTAAAAAAGCTAATCCAAGAAACCCACCTTGCATGGCCTGCTCTGTTGCCTATAGCCTTACTAAGAATCTGAAACTCTCCTCAGAAAGCAGGACTTAGCCCATACGAGATGCTGTAGGGACAGCCCTTCCTAACCAATGACCTTGCGCTTGACCGAGAGATGGCCAACTTATTTGCAGACATCACCTCCTTAGCCAAATATCAACAAGTTCTTAAAACATTACAGGGAACCTGTCCCCAAGAGGAGGGAAAGGAATTATTCCACCCTGGTTACATGGTATTAGTCAAGTCCCTTCCCTCTAATTCCCCATCCCTAGACACATCCTGGGATAACCCTACAAAGTCATTTTATCTATCCCAACCATGGTTAAAATGTCTGGAGTGGAGTCTTGGATACATCACACTCGAGTCAAACACTGGATACTGCCAAAGGAATCCAAAAATCCAGGAGACAACACTAGCTATTCCTGTGAACCTCTAGAGGATCTGCACCTGCTCTTCAAGCAACGACCGTGAGGAAAGTAACTAGAATCGTAGATTCCCATGGCCCTCCCTTGTCATATTTTTCTTTTTGCTGTTCTCTTACCCCCTTTCACACTCTCTGCACCTCCTCTATGCCGCTATACTACCAGTACCTCCCCTTACCAAGAACTTCTATGGAGAATGCGGCTTCCCTGAAATATTGATGCCCCATTGTATAGAAGTTTTTCTAAAGGAAACCCTACTTTCACCACCCACACCCATATGCCCCTGTACTTCAGGCCATACATTTCAATCCCTGTATCTTTAACCTCCTTGTTAAGTTTGTCTCTTCCAGAATTGAAGCTGTAAAACTACAAATGGTTCTTCAAATGGAGCCTCAGATGCAGTCCATGACTAAGATCTACTGCAGACCCCTGGACCATCCTGCTAGCCCATGCTCCGATGTTGATGACATCGAAGGCACCCCTCCTGAGGAACTCTCAACTGCATGACTGCTACTATGCCCCAATTCAGCAGGAAGTAGTTAGAGCAGTCGTCAGCCAACCTCCCCAACAGCACTTGGGTTTTCCTGTTGAAAGACAGGACTAGCTGGACTTCCTAGGCCAACTAAGAATTCCTAAGTCTAGCTGGAGAAGATGATTGCACCCACCTTTAAACACAGGACTTGTAACTCTGCTTACACCCAACCAGTCAGGTAGTAAAGAGGGCTCCTAAAATACAAATTAGACTAAAAGCAGGAGGTAAAGAAATAGTCAAATGATCTATCATCTGAGAGCACAGGGGGAGGGGCAATGATTAGGATATAAACCCCAAGCATTCAAGCTGGGAGTGGGCAACCCTCTTTGGGTCCCCTCTCTTTGTATGGGAGCTCTGTTTTCACTCTAATAAATCTTGCAACTGCAAAATAAAAAGATAAATAAAAAATGTGCACCAAAAATACGTAAAATATTTTGTATCAATAAAAAACAAAATAAAATAAAAACTTTTGAAAAGCAAGATTATGGCTAGATAAGAGGGAAAAGTACTAGTATTTGATACCAAGGATCCCCAGCCCCCGGGCCACAGGTTGGTACTGGTATGTGGCCTGTTAGGAATCAGACCACACAGCAGGAGGTGAGCAGCAGGCGAGAGAGCAGCACCCTGTCAGATCAGCGGGGTTATGAGATTCTTATAGGAGTGCAAACCCTATAGTGAACTGTGCATGCAAGGGATCTAGGTTGCATGCTGCTTGTAAGAGTCTAACTGATGATCCAAGGTGGAACAGTTTCATCCCGAAACCATTCCCCCTCCCCCACCCATGTTTGTCTTCCACCAAACTAGTCCCTGATGCCAACAAGGTTGGAGACCACTGTTCTATACCACTGTAGGAAGACTATAGTTAACAATAACGCACTATATGGTTTCAAGTAGCTAAAAGGAGGATATTGAATGTTCCCAACACAAAGAAATGACAAATGTTTGAGATTATGGATATGCTAATATCCCTGATTTGATCACTATACATTATATGTATCAAAACTTCACTATGTGGCTGGGCACAGTGGCTCACACCTATAATTCCAGCACTTTGGGAGGCTAAGGCAGGCAGATCTCTTGAGGTCAGGAGTTCAAGGCCAGCCTGGGCAACGTTGCAGAAATCTCTACTGAAAATACAAAAGTTAGCCATGTGTGGTGGTATGTGCCTGTAGTCCCAGCCACTTGGGAGAATGAGGCAGGAGAATCACTTGAACCTGGGAGGCAGAGGTTGCAGTGAGCTGAGATTGTGCCACTGCACTCCAGCCTGGGTGACAGAGGGAGATTCTGTC
>NW_012104031.1:291118-312080 GCF_000951045.1 Mandrillus leucophaeus
CACCTGGCTAGTTTTTTGTATTTTTTAGTAGAGACGGGGTTTCACCATGTTAGCCAGGATGGTCTCGATCTCCTGACCTCGTGATCCACCTGTCTCAGCCTCCCAAAGTGCTGGGATTACAGGCTTGAGCCACCATGCCCAGCCTACTTTTCATTCTTTAAGGAATCTCCATACTGATTTCCATAGTGGTTGTACTAGTTTACATTCCTACCAGCCATATAAAAGTGTTCCCTTTTCACCACATCTATGCCAACATCTCTTTGTTTTTTTAAATTATGACCATTCTTGCAAAAGTAAAATGGTATCTCCTTGTGGTTTAGATTTACATTTCCCTAATAATTAGTGATGTTGAGCATTTTTTCATATGTTTGTTGGCCATTTGTATATCTTCTTATGAATTGTCTATTCATGTCCTTTACCCACTTTTTAATGAAATTATGTGATTGTTTTCCTTGCTGATTTACAGAACAAACACAAAACAAGTGTTCTAATTTGTTTGAGTTCCTTGTAGATTCTGGATATTAGTCCATTGTCAGAAGAACAGTTTGCAAATATTTTCTCCCACTCTGTGGGTTATCTGTTTGCTCTGCTGATTATTTCTTTTGCCTTGCGGAAGCTTTTTAGTTTAATTAGGTCCCATCTATTTATCTTCATTTTTATTGCATTTGCTTTTGGGTTCTTGGTCATGAACTCTTTGCCTAAACCAATGTCTAGAAGAGTTTTTCCATTGTTATTTTCTAGAATTGTTATGTTTTCAAGTCTTAGAGTTAAGACTTTGACCCATTTTGAGTTGATTTTTGTATAAAGTGAGAGATTATGATCCAGCTTCATTTTTCTACATGTGGCTGGCCAATTATCCCTGCACCATTTGTGGAATGGGGTGTCCTTTCCCCACTTTGTTTTTGTTTGCTTTGTCAGAGATCAGTTGGCTGTAAATATTTGGCTTTGTTTCTGGGTTCTCTATTCTGTTCCACTGGAACAGAACACACACCTATTTTAATACAGTGCCATGCTTTTTTGGTAACTATAGCTGGGCGCTTGTCTCCCTTTTCATTTTTGCAAAACCACCACAGCTATTATTGCTTGTCCTCGGTGGCAGCTTTCTCTCCAGAGGTGGCTTCCACATCTACGGACTATATAAAGACAAACAACATAGATTAAAAGCACAATCATTGAAATCACAGAGCCTCCCAGTGTCTTGATCCATTTAAGCGGGTTAATAGCTGCTAATCCATCTGCAGCTCCTTCAAGCAGTTCAGTTCCTGGTGTTAGTGTCAGATGTGCCTGAGAGGCTTGAAATATTTGCTCCTTTGGTTTTGTAATATCCAAAGATAAATTTCTAGTATGATCTTTTAAATGTTTCTTAACTTCTTCCCACTCATGCTCTGTTTTATTATACAGATGAGGAGTAAAGCAAAAATCAGAGGTATTCCAATCACATTGTAACTACATTTTATATTCTAAACTAACTACACTGTCTCCTAGCCACATTACAGTTTGTTGGAGATCATTAATTTGATCAGCTAGTTTCTGGTCTATATTACTTTGGTAATTCCACAGCAGAGTAGAATTTTTCTGCCAATTATTTACATAGCAATCAATCCCATTAATGAAAATTAAAGTAGCAATGAAATGCTGAGAGCACCTCAAAATCTTTTGAAGAATTTCAGTAATAATATGCACAGAAGGAGAGGCTTCCCAGGGATGGGAAAACTTCACAGGTATCCATACTCCTTCTCGGGCTCTTACCACTAAAATAGAATGATCAGTGTTATACACGGAAGAATTCACACAAGAAAACAATCTACATTATTGACAAGTCACATGATGATTAAGGAGATCAAGTTTTAAATCCCCCACTACAAACAGGAAAGGTGGATGGACACAACTCTGTATCCAGACTGAATCATTGTGAGCCAATTCTAACATGTAATTAGGACTATATTGGGTTGGTTTAGTATATTTCCCTTTCCAAATCTTTATCTTTTTTTAGTGCCGTTAATATTTTCCATAACTCCTTATGTTCTGCTCCTACAGCAGGCCATATCATTTGGGGCTGAGGGACCACTATACCACCATATGCCCAAATAATAGGATCTCTTGCTATATTTCTTATAGTGTCCACCATCTGATTTTGTTTAGATGCAGGGTGACCATTACTTACAGATTGAGAGGTGAGCCCCATAAATGCCCCTTTAGGGGACCAATCAATAATGATGCCATATGAATCATTATGCAACACCTTTGCTTTCCATGTGATACAATCTTCCAAAGCAAATGCCTTCATTTTTCCTGACCATGTCCAACCCACTTTACAGATAGGTTTTTGAGGGCAGTAACTTCAGTTACAGAAGCATAATCATTGTGATAAATACTAAGACCAGAAAGCATATGCAATTGTGCTATGGAGATGTTACATTCAGGCATTATTGCCAGCAAAGATTGATGACTAGGAGGTGAACACCCATTGGCTTTTCCCAAGCAAATAGGTAAATGCTCAAATCCCAATGAGATATTCATAATTGTTCCTTCCTCTTGGGGGTGAGATGGGCCTCTATCAACAGCAGAACCAGGCGTCCAAAAACTATCATTAGTGTATACCTCCATTGGGGGGGTCTAACCATGTTACTGGCCATAGAAGTAGTGGAAAGGAATATATGCCCAATAAGTATAATTGTTTCTTGTTTCAGCTGTTACTGGGGGAATACTCATGGCAATGGCGAGCACAGCCATCAAAGCCACCATTAAATTACTAGTTGTCTTTGGTTTGTTTTGTGCCATCAAGTTGCCCTCTGCCATCTGTGCCAGTTTTTTTATTTGCACCCATGTTGGAGGATCTGCTTGACGAGTATACTTGGTCATCTCCTTTGTCTCTGAGATGTTCATTTGTGCCATCACTCATATCAGGAGCTCTGGCTCTTCCCAGAGTCCTCTCTTCCTGGTGTGGCTCATGGTAGATCTTCAGATGTTTGGTGGGCACCCACACAGGTGCCTGATTGTTATCTGGAGAGACACAAGCAAATCCTCTTCCCCATATAATTATCTGTCCTTTGATTAAGTTTAGTTAAAGGGCCAGGGAGGTTAGTATGTGCTCTCATATGAGTGCTATGGGAAGGGGAATGCCTTTGTTGTACTGCTTGCTGTAAAGAATGAAATAAAACATTAAGTTGGTCATTAGTCACATTTTGAATTAAGGCACATTCAATATTTTGTGTGGCTTGCACTACATAGGCTGAATCAGAAACAATGTTTACTGGCTGTTTAAAAGTTTTTAACACTGTTATCACAGTCATAAGTTCAGCCCTTTGAGCAGAAGCAAAGTCAGTTTGAAAAACTTGTTGTTGAGGTCCCACAAATGAGGCCTTTCCTTTACTAGATCCACCAGTAAAAACAGTGATGGCCCCTTCAATAGGGGTTTTTTGAGTAATGGAAGGCAATATCCATGATGTTAATTTAAGAAATTGGAATATTTTGGATTTAGGATAATGATTATCAAGACCACCAGTAAAATCTGCCACATTAATTTGCCATTCCTGGGAATTAATACAAGCCTGCTGAATTTGTTGTTTGTTTAATGGAACTATAATTTGATTTGGATTATATCCCATTAACTTTGTTGTGCACAGCCTTGCTTGTCCTACTAGTACAGCGATTTGATTTAAGTACAGAGTGAGCATTTTAGTTGTATTGTGAGGTAGAAAAAGCCACTCAACCAAATCATCTTGTTGAACAATAACACCTGTTGGTGAATGTTTAGTAGGAAAAACTAAAAACAGTTATGGCTGCATAGGGTTAATTCGAGTCACTTGTGCCTGTTGAATTTTTTCTTCAACTAATTGAAGTGCCTCTAATGCCTCTTTGGACAGGGAGTGTTTACTGTTAAGATCAGAATCAACTCATAAGGTAGAAAAGAGGTGAGACATAGCATAAGTAGGAATGCCTAAAGTGGGATGAATCCAATTAATGTCTCTTAATAATTTTTGAAAATCATTTAGAGTTTTTGAATTATCTCTTCTAATTTGAACTTTTTGAGGCTTAATAGTACTTTGTTCTACTTTCATTCCTAAATATTGAAAGAGAGTAGAAGTTTGGATTTTATCAGGGGCTATGATTAACCCTGTTGCAGTCACAGCCTTTTCTAACTGTTTGTAGCATAGCATTAACTCCTTTCTAGTTTCAGCTACACATAAAATATTATCCATGTAATGTATGATATAACATTCTTTAAATTGTTCTCTAACTAGCTTAATAGCTTTTCCAACATAAGTTTGACAAATAGTTGGGCTATTTAACATGTCTTGTGGTAGTACTTTCCAATGGTATCTGTCTGCTTGTTCTTTGTTCTTTATAGCAGGAACAGTAAAAGCAAATTTTTCATAATCTTGGGCAGCTAAAGGAATGGTAAAGAAGCAATCTTTTAAATCTATCACTATCAGAGGCCAGTATTTTGGGATCATTGTTGGAGAAGGCAGCCCTGGTTGCAATGTGCCCATGGGTTGAATTACAGCATTAACAGCCCTCAAATCTGTTAACATTCTCCATTTCCTTGATTTTTTCTTAATAACAAACACAGGAGAATTCCAAGGGGAGAAAGTAGGCTCTATATGTCCCTTTTGCACCTGTTCCTGTATCAATTCTTTTAAAACCTCCAGTTTTCCCTGTTTCAGTGGCCATTGCTCCACCCAAACTCGTTTGTCAGTTAACCAGACAAGAGGAATGGGAGCCAAAGGCTCAGCAATGGCCACTCCGAAAAATGACACCCTAGTCCAGTTCTATCTGTTTGCCCTTTTAGTTCTAAATGTTCTGGTTGGCCATTTTCATTTTTTCCCAGTCCTTTCCCTGGGAGATATCCCATTTTTATCATCATTTGTTTACTCTTATTATTATACTGACCCATAGGAATACATATTTCAGCACCCCATTGTTGTAATAAGTCTCTACCCCATAGATTGACAGGAATAGGTGTAATAATAGGTTGAATTATCCCTTCTTGGCCATCCAGCCCCTGGCATGGCAAAATTAAAGAACTTCAAAAATTTTCTGAGGTAGCCCCTACTCCAACAATACCAATGGATGCCTTTTGTTTTGGCCAATGCTGGGGCCATTGATTTAAACCAATAATAGAAACATCAGCTCCAGTATGTACTAGCCCCTCAAAATCTTTTCCTTGAATGGTTACTGTACAAATAGGTCTTTTGCCTGACACTTGATTATCCCAATATATAGCTTTTCCTGCTAGGTTACTACTACCAAAACCTCCTGTTCCTTTTACTGTACTACTTCCTAGCTTTGTATAAGGTAACAGTAAAAATTGAGCAATTCTTTCTCCTGGGGAAGCAGACCATGGAATTGAGGAACTAATAACTAATTGAATCTCTCCAGTATAATCAGAATCAATTCTTCTTGTATGTACAGTGACACTTCTTAAATTTAAACTAGACCTTCCAAGCAATAGACCAACTCTTCCTGAGGGTAAAGGGCCCCTAACTCCCCTGGGGACCTTCTTTGGTGGCTCCCCAGGAAGTAAGGAAATGGGAACTGTGCTACAAAGATCTACGCAGCACTGCCTGCTGTGGCGGGATACAATTGTTGTACTTTTGTAAGGGCACTGGCTGTGCTGGATATGCCTCGGTTTGTTGAGGGGCCCAAGGTGGGTCCCTCTTCCCATTTCCTGAAAGAGGTTGCCCATCTTTGCTAAATTTATAATGACACTGCTTTGCCCAGTGATTGCCTTTCTTACACCAGGGCATACACCAGGACTATTCTATTGATTGATGGTAACAGTTTTTGCCTTTTGATTTCCTTTTCTACATTCCTTTTTTGTGTGTCCAAATTACCCACAATTAAAACAAGAGCCTGAGAAATGGGGCATATTTTTTCCCACCTTTAATCCAGCCATAGTTTGAGCTAAAAGAGTAGTAGCCTTATGTAAATTACTCCAGTGCCATCACAAGCCTTAATATATTCAGTCAAATGAGCCTTCCCTCGCATAGGTCTAATAGCAGCTTCACTCTATAATAACTCTGCGTTAGCATTATCATATGCAAGAAGTTGTATTAGCATGTCTTGAGCTGTTTTATCAGTTACAGCTTTACGCATAGCCTCTTGGAGCTGAGCAATAAAGTCAGTATATGGTTCTTTAGGTCCTTGTTGGACAGAACTGAAAGAAGGACATATTTCTCCTGTAACATTTATTTTTTCCCATGCCCGTAAACACACAGTGCATAACTGAACAATAGCAACATCCTCCATTACTGCTTAAGTGTCTAATCAGCCCCAGTTAGGGCCCAACCCCATTAACCGTTCAAAGGAAACAGGCACAGGTGGCTGTGTTTGTGTGTTTTCTCTTGCCTGAGTTTGAGCTTCATCAACCCACCAGGTTTTAAACTGCAAGTGCTGAGATGAGGGAGAAGAGACTTTGTTAAAGTACCCAGTCATATGGTATTAATCTATTATCAAGAGTCACATTTTTTAGTAAAGCTTGTACAAAAGGAGAATTTGGCCCATATTGACTAATGGCTTGCTTTAATTCCTTTAACGACTTAAAAGGAAAGTTGGGCCCAATTAGCTATATTCTGTCCTCCTTGCTGGATTATAGTAATGGGAAATTGCCATGCTTCTAGGTCTCCTTCAGCTCTAACCTTCTAAATATAATTTTGTATAGCATCACCACTTCCTCCAGGTTTTAATGTTGCAGCTACCAGAGTAGTAAGTTTTGCAGCTAATTCATCTTCTCGCCCATTAGAGGGAGAGGAAGGAGATGGCCATTCACTTAATTCAGCAGGTGGAACCAACGGGCTACTAAAATATATCTGCTTTAGTTTCCCTTTCTTTTCTTTAATTTCCTCTGGTCACTGTTCCTCACATTCAGAATCTGAAGTTAATTTTTTACACTTGTCTGCCTCTTCCTCATCTGAATCTGCCTCGTCATCTGTTTGAAATGGCTCAAGACCTGCCTTTATCAACAGCAACACTGACCAAACAGAAACTGGAATTTTGGCTCCTTCTTTATGCACCTATTTTAGACCTCTGCCAATTCTTTCCTATTCATCTAACTCCATTGTCCCTTGTTCTGAGAACCATGGGCAAAACTGCTACACTGTATTAAAGAGTGTTAATAAATTCTGAGTACTAACTTTCACACCCCCTCTCAGTAATAAATGCCTTAGAAAGTTTAAATAAGCAGAATGTTTACTTTCTTTTTGTCCCATTGTTACCCTTGTTCTTCAGAGTGCCCAGCTTACCCACCAAGCTTCTTTCAGTCATCCTTGGGTGTCCTTTGTTGATGTGTCCTCCACTTCCACACACTCTAGCATTCCTTTACCGGGGTCTTCGTAGCCCCATGTTGGGTGCCAGAAATGTTGGGGTGATCAGGCCAAACACCAGGCTGTGGGGACTACAAAGTCCAGCGGGGTCAAAGGAATGAGAAAAGACAAGTTAAAAGTGCATAAAGTGGGTCCAGATGGCCAACGCTAGATTGGAGGCTGTCAAGGCCCCAAGCTCTGGGAGCCCACACTATTTATTGGTGACCAAGAAAAGAAGCAGGTGGTGAGGACGTGCAGATGTGGGAGTAAACAGGTGAGGGCATGAGGACATGGGGGTAGAAAGGTAGTGGTGCATTAAGCATAGCTGTGATGGTTTAGCATTTTCTTTGACGCATATAGAATATGCTCTGCTGCTAGAGATAATGGAGGACATGTTTACGAGTAAGAAGCAAGGAACCAACAAGTCTGTGCACATTCCAGAGGCTACAAGGGGGTTTATGCCCTGAGCCCCAGATTCCATACAAGCTACAAGGGGTTTTATGCCCTGGGCTTAGAGTTTGGCATGTCAGGGCAGCCTTCTACTCTTTGGCATAGAGCTTGCTGTTCCAAAGGCCACGAGGGGTTTTAGACCCCGGACCCCGGACATCTTCCAAGACTCTTTTACGTTATGACAGACAAGTTAGTCCTGCTTCAGTCTGGTAATGTGATGCTTCCAGATTTCTTCTTTTCATTTAGCCTTGCTTTGGCTATGCAGGCTCATTTTTGGTTCCACATGAATTTTAATATTTGTTTTAGTTCTGTGAAGAATGATGATGGTATTTTGATGGGAATTGCATTGAATTTGTAGATTGCTTTTGGTAGTATGCTCACTTTCATAATATTGTTTCTACCCATTTGTGAGCATAGGATATGTTTCCATTTGTTTGTGTCATCTATGATTTCTTTCAGGAGTTTTTTTGTAGTTTTCATTGTAGAGATCTTCCACCTCCTTGGTTAGGTATATTCGTAAGTATTTAATTTTGTTGCAGCTGCTGTAAAAGGAGTTGAGTTCTTTATTTGATTATTAATTTGGTTGTTGGTGTTGTCTAGCAGTACTGCTGATTTGTATACATTGATTTTGTATCCTGAAACTTTACTGAATTCGTTTATCACATCTAGGAGCTTTATGGATGGGTCTTTAGGGTTTTCTAGGTATACAATTATGTCATCATATCATGTCATTATATCAGTGAATAGTGACAATTTGACTTTCTATTTTGCAATTTGGATGTCCTTTATTTCTTTCTCTAGTCTGATTACTCTGGCTAGGACTTCCAGTACAATATTGAATAGCATTGGTGAAAGTAGGCATCCTTTTCTTGTTCCAGTTCTCACAGGGAATGCTTCCACTTTTCCCCATTCGCTGTAACATCAGCTGTGGGTTTTTCATAGATGGCTTTTATTGCCTTGAGTCATGTCCCTTCTATGCTGACTTTGCTGATGGTTTTCAACATAAAGTGATGCTGGATTTTGTCAAATGCTTTTTCTGCATCCATTGAGATGATTATATAATTTTTGTTCTTAATTCTCTTATGTGATGTATTATATTTATTGACTTGTGTATGTTAAACTATCCCTGCATTTCTGGCATGAAACCCACTTGATCATGGTGTATTACCTTTTTGATATGTTGTTGGATTCAGTTAGCTAGTATTTTAATGAGGATTTTCACATCTATGTTCATCAGGGATATTGGTCTGTAGTTTTCTTTTTTTGTTATGTCCTTTTCTTGTTTTGGTATTATGGTGATACTGACTTCATAGAATGATTTAGGGAGGATTCCATCTTTCTCTATCTTATGGAATAGTTTCAGTAAGATTGGTACCAATTCTTCTTTGAATGCCTGATAGAATGCAGTTGTGAATCCATCTGATCCTGGGCTTTGTTTTGTTGGCAAATTTTTAATTACCATTTCAATCTCACTACTTGTTATTGGTCTGTTCAGAGTTTCTATTTATTCCCAGTTTAACCTAGGAGTGTTGTATATTCCCAGGAATTTATCCATCTCTTCTAGATTTTCTAGTTTGTGTGCATAAAGGTGTTCATAGTAGCCTTGAATGATCTTTTGTGTTTCTATGGTATCAGTTGTAATATCTTCTGTTTCGTTTCTAATTGAGCTTATGTGGATCTTCTCTCTGTTCTTGGTTAATCTCACTAATGCTCTATCAATTTTGTTTATCTTTTCAAAGAACCATCTTTTTGTTTCATTTATCTTTTGTACCTTTTTTGTTTGTTTGTTTCAATTTCATTTAGTTCTGCTCTGACTTTTGCTATTTCTTATCTTCTGCTAGGTTTGGGTTTGGTTTGTTCTTGTTTCTCTAGTTCCTTGAAGTGTGATCTTAGGTTGTCTATTTGTGTTCTTTCACATTTTTGATGTAGGCATTTAATGCTATGAACTTTCCTCTTAGCATCGCTTTTGCTGTATCCAAGAAGTTTTAACATATTCTGTCACTATTATCATTCAGTTCAAAGAATTTTTTAATTTCCATTTTTATTTCATTGTTGATACAAAGATCATTCAGGAGCAGATTATTTAATTTCCACATATTTGTATAGTTTTGGGGGTTCCTTTTAGAGCTAATTTCCAATTTTATTCCACTGTAGCCTGAGAGAGTATTTGATATAATTTTGATTTTCTTAAATTTATTGAGATTTGTTTTGTGACCGATCAAATGGTCTATCTTGGAGAATGTTCCATGTGTTGATGAAAAAAAATGTATATTCTGAATTGTTAGGTAGAATGGTCTGTAAATACCAGTTAAGTACATTTATTCTAGGGTATAGTTTAAGTTCATTGCACTCCAGCATGGGTGAAAAGAGCAAAACTCCATCTGAAAAAAAGAGGACTCACTATTAAGATGGTCAATATCTCAAGCTCAGGCTTGGTCAGACCTATAACATGCTATCACAAGTACGTGTTAAACGGCTATGCAGATGAGGGATGCATTAAATTTTGACCATAGGAGGCCTCATTAATCAAATTATATTAAATTATTATATTAAATTAGTAGGCCCCATTAACCACATTATATTTAAATATTATATTAAAAATCCAGAGACCTTTTTCTTTTTAAAAAGCCACACATCTAGTGTATGTGTTATGTGAACATAAAGATTATTCTGTTTAGCACAAAGTCGTACTTCCGTGTGCAGGGGTAGATGTTCCTAGGGTCAATTATTCAAGCGACCTTAGCTACATAGGAGAAAGATTTTCGCTCTCTCTGGGCTTTTTGGAAGAATTCACATATACTTCTGTGGATACCCAAAAACTGAAGAAGAATATGGTTTTATCTTGTCACCTAGCTTATCTAGTTCACTGTCACCATACTTTTATTTTCCTGCATTTATCTCCTATTTAGTAAAGACTTCCAGCCTTTCCAGCCTGGCCTCAGCTTGGCTACTGGGCTTTAATCCCTGAGCCACTCATTTTTGGTTTTTCCTTCTTCTTCTTCTTTTTTTCCAGAGACAAGGTCTTGAACTCTCACTTATGCTTGAGCACAGTGGCACATTCATAGCTCACTGTAGCCTTGAACTCCTGGACTCAAGCGATCCTCCCACCTCAGCCTCCTGTAACTAGGACTACAGGTGCGAGCGACCATGCATGGCTAATCCCAGAGCCATTTGTCTCAGGGTGTTAGAGAGGGGGCTACTTGCTGCTCCTAGACCAGCTTCTCCCACCTCCAACAACTTCGGAGGGGTTGTTCTTAATTAGATTTAGGAAGGTAATCTCACTACTCTCCATGAGATTTTCACAAGGAGAGGGAGGAGTTCCAAGAATCCTTTTTTCCTCTGACCCATCCATCCTCAGTTCTGTACTCAATGGGTGGTGGGGATGAGGGAAAAGGACTGATGTTATAGCTCAAAGTTGTTGACTGCTTAGAAGCCTAGAAATGTGTTAGTAATGAATCTGGAGTAGGCCTGAGTACATGGAGTGTATGTGCACAGGTGTGTGGGGGTGTGTAAGGAGGTAGGGGTGGGAGGAGCATGGAACATAGTTCTGGGCAGTTGCACAAGTAGAAGGAAACCCTAATTCTACCTTTTGATGATTTAGCATTTATTGAATGACACATACGTAGGGCAAAGTTTGAGAGAGTTTACACTCTCACGCGATGGCTGGATGAACTCTCAATCTTTGCCCTACATATGGTGGCTTAGTTTTTCCAAGAGCAAATCTACAGTCTCTACTCTGTCCATGGGAATTAGATTGTCCTCTGATCAGTTGCAAAATAAACTCGTTATCACTTTGTAAAAGATCGGTGTCTCCATTGCTATTTCTACCACCCACCCCTTGCCCCTGATTTGCAGCTGACCTTCATAAATGTATTTTCCAAACTCAACCAGGGTTGTGGTATTGGACTTCTCAGAGCCAAAAGACACTGTTGGAATCTGGATGGCACCTGTCAGAGTCAAATAGTGAGAGATGAAAGATTAAAAATGAATTAATCATTTTTTTCTACAATCTTCTGTGCATAAAAAGTTCTTTTGCATTTATTATCATATTGCAGAGGGCAAAACACTAATGTGAGGTAGGCGCTATTGTTTCCCCTAATTCGAAGATGAGGGAAAAAGCTTGAGTCCTGGAGTTCAAGAGAAGCCTGGGCAAAATAGTGAAACCCTATCTCTACAAAAATAATAATAATTTTAAAAAATAATAAATACATAAACAAAAAGTCTCTTTTAAAAAATTTTTAAAGTTTGGTAGAGATTAAGCTACTTTTTACTAAAAATTCTGTCAATGTTCGTGTTTAAATTTCAACTCTATTTTTAACATTCTAAATCTTAAACTAGGTGGTGAATCCAGAAATGTTCATTATGCTATTCTTTATATCTTTATAATATGTGAGGTATTTAATGATACTGTTTTAAAGTTGCTATTAAAAAGTAACTAGGCAGGGCGAGGTGGCTGACGCCTGTAATCCCAGCACTTTGGGAGGCCCAGGCGGGCAGATCACCTGAGGTCGGGAGTCCGAGACCAGCCTGACCAACATGGAAAAACCCCATCTCTACTAAAAATACAAAATTAGCCAGGCGTGGTGGTGCATGCCTGTAATCCCAGCTACTTGGGAGGCTGAGGCCAGAGAATTGCTTGAAACTGGGAGGCGGAGGTTGCCGTGAGCCGAGACCGCCCCATTGCGCTCCAACCTGGGCAACAGGAGAGAAAACTTCGTCTCAAAAAAAAAAAAGAAAAAAGGAAAAGAAAAGTAACTACATGGCTGAAGTTTTGTTTGTTTGTTTGTTTTAAGCAAATCTTAAATGAAATGCAAACGCCAGGAGTGTGAATTTGTAGCTTTGGTCACAGGTAGCAATATGACCTTACTGACTGTATAGCACTTACTGAATTTTTCTTGAGAATTCTAAAATTTGAGAGTGGTGCCAGATAAAATTGCATCAAGAAATCTGGAAGGAACAGTTTCTTCTGGCTTCAAGAAATCTAATTTTATATTTCTGTGACAGAAGACAGGTTTTCTTTTTTCCAGAAAGATCCTCCACTCTGAATAACCATAAAATTTCATTTGGTTGAATACATCAAAATTCTTTATACATCAAAATTCTCTTAAATATTTTATAGTAATCTTTCTAAAAATCCTTCAGTCTTACTGTACCTGTTTAGAGTTGCAAAAATGTCGTGTTAACATTAATATTAAAAGTACTTTCAATAAAATTTCTAAACAGGAGCCAACCCTCTGAGCTGGTATTTCAAAGCAGTATCTACAAACAGAGCAATTTGTTCCAATTTTAGATGAAATCAGGCTGGAAACCTAAAGAGCTCCCCGCCAGAACCTAGGGAATGGTGGTCAGGTCCTAAGCTTCGGAAAAAGGGAGCAGCAGAGTACGGTCTGATAAGTTTCGTGCGTTTTATTTTGCTTTTCCTCCTTTATTTGATTTGTTGTCATACAGGAAGGGATTTATGGGTGAGAGATCAAGTGCAGACCAGACCTGACTCTAGCCTGGAGCCCGACCTCACCTGTGCTCTACTGTATCTGCTGGCCTCAGCACGAAAAACCACAACCCCCGAAAGGCCTTAAGGGTCCTGGGCGGGGTCATTCTGTCGATTGGGTGTTCCGCAGTCCTAGCGAATCGATGACTGGTCAGATCTGGAGATGGGGTGTGGCTAAGGCTGTTTGCGGGAATAAGAACGGAGCCAGGACCCAGAAACGCTAGTCGGGGCGTTTAGGTCAGAACTCCTCCGGCAGCCTGACAGCAGGAGCTCGAGAGAAGCATGGCTCAGCGGTGCCTTTGCGTGCTGGCCCTGGCGGCTATGCTGCTCCTAGTTTTCGCCGCCGTCTCCACATCGATGGGCCTGAGAAGCGACGAGCATCAGAGGGCGTCGCGAATCCCTGCTGAGTTCAGCAAAGAGGAGCGCGTCGCGATGAAAGAGGCGCTGAAAGGTGAACCCTGGTCCCCTTCACCCATCTATACTCAGATGTCGGTCCTTCCCTCCCCAGGTCAACCCGTGACTCCCCGCTTCCGCCGCAAAGCATCCGCTACTGCAGCCGGAGCCCCGACACGCACTCCAGCCCGGCCCCAGCACCCTTCCCAGCACATCGTGCCCCGGCCTGGGGACGTCACACTTCCCCCATCCCTGCCTCCTGGAACTCTGGTGTGCCCTGCCTAACCTGGAAACTCCAATTTCACCCCTCTTGGCGTGACCACTGTCCACTCTTTCCCCTGCTTGCCTCGAGTATTACACGAACTTTCATTTGTACATCACTTTTAACCTTTGAAAGTTTGCATGCCTGATAAATTACTGCGGTGTCGTAAAATAAGACAAATGATATTAGTCTTATCTACAAAGGAGAGAAATTGAGGCTTAGGTCAGCTAAATGATCTTCCCCAGGGCCCCACAGCAAAGAGTGGGCAGTGGGTCTCAGTATCTAGTGCCAGACTTGCTGGGATCAGATGGCTCTAAAGAAAGGGAGTGGAGTGTTCCTGGGGTGTGGGATGTTCCTAATTCTCAGTCCTAGTTGAAGAATATGTCTCCCCTAGATCTCTAATCCAGACCAAAAACTCATTCCCGTTCTGAATCTGCATTTTCCAGGAAACAGGAAAGTTTCTGTTCAGAGTGCTAGATCCTACGGGATGAAATCCTTCTTTACCATTCAGCTTAGCTCCAGTCTTTTCCCTTTCATTAAGTAATGGATTAAGAGAGACTGCCTGCATAAACATATAGAAGCAGATGCAGGGACCAAAAGCTAACCCCAATGGTTGGACGTAGATTGTTCATATGCTAGACTGACAGGCCTGGGAGGCAGAGCAGGGCTTTCCCAAAGCATAAATAGTCCTCTAAAAGGCATTAGACAGCCACTCCCAGTCTGCACAGAACAGAACAAAAGCTATGTAAGAACCTAGAATAGGGACCTTCTAGCAACACAGCTTAGAACTCTGAGCAGGGGACAGAACACCTGAGCTCAGATCCTTGGGTCTGCCTTTGAGTAGGCCCTTGAATCTTTCTGAACCTCGGCTTCCCCATCTATCTGGTGGGCTATGCTATTGTAGCGTTGATCCTTAGCAAAACGGATGAAGTTTGTCTTTCAGAGACCCTTCCTGCCTCAGGTGAATTTGTTCTCACTGTGTTCTTGGAGAGCAGTCTACTTCAATATTCTCATGACTCATGCTTTCCCTCCCAGTGGTGTTTGTCTTTGATCATGGAACTCTTTAAAACTGTAAAGCCTTAAAGACTCAAAGAGAGGAGCCCAGGGAAGTTTCAGGAATTGAGACAACTGAGTAAGGAGGATGAGATTATTTTAGGACTGAGGAGTTTGTTTGGGGGCTTCTAAATCCACCCCTTCCCGGGCATTATATGCCCAAAAAGCTGGTCTTGGTTGACAGACTAGTGAGACTCCACATTAGGAATAAGCCTTTACATACAAAAACAAAAACACACAAGCCTCATTAATGTAGGGACCCAGGACAGTGGGTGCCTTGAGAATGATGAAGCTTGGATTCATCAAAGGAAGTGGTGATTTCACAGGTAGTGAGGCCTTAGAAAGTAATTTATAGTAGCTTCCCTTCAAGACCAGGGTCCAAAAATCCACGTCCCCCCAATCTTAGACTGTATTTGCCTTTAAGAACCATATCAGCCTAACAAACCCAGAAGACATGGGTTTAAATCTCTAGTCTGCCTGTTGCTCACACAGCTCACCTAACCTCTCAAAGCTTTTTCCCTCATCTTCGAATTAGGGGAAACAATAGCGCCTACCTCACATTAGTGTTTTGCCCTCTGCAATATGATAATAAATGCAAAAGAACTTTTTATGCACAGAGGACTGTAGAAAAAAACAATGATTAATTCATTTTTAATCTTTCATCTCTCACTATTTGACTCTGACAGGTGCCATCCAGATTCCAACAGTGACGTTTAGCTATGAGAAGGCCAATACCACAGCCCTGGTTGAGTTTGGAAAATACATTTATAAAGGTCAGCTGCAAATCAGGGGCAAGGGGTGGGTGGTAGAAATAGCAATGGAGACACCGTTCTTTCACAAAGTGATAACGAGTTTATTTTGCGACTGATCAGAGGACAATCTAATTCCCATGGACAGAGTAGAGACTGTAGATTTGCTCTTGGAAAAACTAAGCCACCATATGTAGGGCAAAGATTGAGAGTTCATCCAGCCATCGCGTGAGAGTGTAAACTCTCTCAAACTTTGCCCTACGTATGTGTCATTCAATAAATGCTAAATCATCAAAAGGTAGAATTAGCGTTTCCTTCTACTTGTGCAACTGCCCAGAACTATGTTCCATGCTCCTCCCACCCCTACCTACCTCCTTACACACCCCCACACACCTGTACACATACACTCCATGTACTCAGGCCTACTCCAGATTCATTACTAACACATTTCTAGGCTTCTAGGCAGTCAACAACTTTGAGCTATAACATCAGTCCTTTTCCCTCATCCCCACCACCCATTGAGTACAGAACTGAGGACGGATGGGTCAGAGGAAAAAAGGATTCTTGGAACTCCTCCCTCTCCTTGTGAAAATCTCATGGAGAGTAGTGAGATTACCTTCCTAAATCTAATTAAAAACAACCCCTCCGAAGTTGTTGGAGGTGGGAGAAGCTGGTCTAGGAGCAGCAAGTAGCCCCCTCTCTAACACCCTGAGACAAATGGCTCTGGGATTAGCCATGCATGGTCGCTCGCACCTGTAGTCCTAGTTACAGGAGGCTGAGGTGGGAGGATCGCTTGAGTCCAGGAGTTCAAGGCTACAGTGAGCTATGAATGTGCCACTGTGCTCAAGCATAAGTGAGAGTTCAAGACCTTGTCTCTGGAAAAAAAGAAGAAGAAGAAGGAAAAACCAAAAATGAGTGGCTCAGGGATTAAAGCCCAGTAGCCAAGCTGAGGCCAGGCTGGAAAGGCTGGAAGTCTTTACTAAATAGGAGATAAACGCAGGAAAATAAAAGTATAGTGACAGTGAACTAGATAAGCTAGGTGACAAGATAAAACCATATTCTTCTTCAGTTTTTGGGTATCCACAGAAGTATATGTGAATTCTTCCAAAAAGCCCAGAGAGAGAGAAAATCTATTTCTCCTATGTAGCTAAGGTCGCTTGAATAATTGACCCTAGGAACATCTACACCTGCACACAGAAGTACGACTTTGTGCTAAACAGAATAATCTTTATGTTCACATAACACATACACTAGATGTGTGGCTTTTTAAAAAGAAAAAGGTCTCTGGATTTTTAATGTAATATTTAAATATAATGTGGTTAATGGGGCCTACTAATTTAATATAATAATTTAATATAATTTGATTAATGAGGCCTCCTATGGTCAAAATTTAATGCATCCCTCATCTGCATAGCCCTTTAACACGTACTTGTGATAGCATGTTATAGGTCTGACCAAGCCTGAGCTTGAGATATTGACCATCTTAATAGTGAGTCTTTTTTTTTTTTGAGATGGAGTCTTGCTGTGTTGGCTAGGCTGGAGTACAGTGGTGTGATCTCAGCTCACTGCAACCTCCAGCTCCTGGATTCAAGCAGTTCTCCTGCCTCAGCCTACCAAGTTGCTGGGATTACAAGCACGCGCCACCACACCCGGCTGTTTTTTGTATTTTTACAAAAAACAGAGACAGAGTTTCACCATGTGGGCCAGGCTGGTTTCAAACTCCTGACCTCTAGTGATCCACCTGCCTCGGCCTCCCAAAGTGCTGGGATTGTAGACGTGAGCCACTGCGCCTGGCCTTAATGGTGGGTCTTGATTTGCATGTTATTATATAGTAATAGCACATTGAAATATGGGGAAGACGAATTTCAAAGATTGTCCAGGTAGATCAGGAATCAGACTAGCTTTGTCCTAGAAGGCTTCCTAAAGAAGGATGCATGTTTAAAAAAACAAGTAAATAAAGGAACAGGAAGCACAACATGGTAGGAAAACCTAAGGAAACTGTTAACCCTGGTTCTCTCTGCCTGCCCTTCTTGCCTCTAGTCTTTCCTACAGTGCTCAGCACCAGCTTTATCCAGCATGAAGTTGTGGAAGAGTATAGCCACCTGTTCACTATCAAAGGCTCGGACCCCAGCTTGCAGCCCTACCTGCTGATGGCTCACTTTGATGTGGTGCCTGCCCCTGAGGAAGGCTGGGAAGTGCCCCCATTCTCTGGGTTGGAGCGTGATGGCGCCATCTATGGTCGGGGCACACTGGACGACAAGAACTCTGTGATGGTCTGAGATGCAATGTTCCCTCTGACTTGGGGCCCTAAAGATCAATTTAGGATGGGGGTGCTTGACTGACCCTGGCAGGTGGACGATAATGGTAAAAAGAACCTTGGCTCCAGGAGACCTGGGTTCCAGCCATCAGTTTGTCACTTCCCTTCTCTGGGCCTTGATTTCTCAGCTGTAAATGGGATTAAATGGTCCCCAGGGACCCTTTCAGTCCTGTCATTGATATGTTTATACTCTTCTCCAGGTGGTAAAGGTTATGTTTCTCCACATCAGGTGCCCTGTATTATTTGAATCTGTTCTCTTTCAAGAGAATCTATCAGATCCTTATCCCACCATCCTTGATAACAGGCAACTGAGTGTCTCTGATACCCTGGTACACCCACCTAAATAACGTCTTTTTCCTCTTCCATTGTGCTTCTGAACCCCAGGCATTACTGCAGGCCTTGGAGCTCCTGCTGATCAGGAAGTACATCCCCCGAAGATCTTTCTTCATTTCTCTGGGCCATGATGAGGAGGTAGAACCTCCTCATCTTATACCTATCTCTGTCCTCTGTTGAGGGTAGGGGAGTGGGCGCTTAACCCTAGTCCAGTTTGCCCACAGTGGCAAGGTCTCCATGATATGGTAGTTTACCACCTTCTCTGTGTGTCTGTATGCCAGGACTATCTAAGGACCTTGACCAAAATTCAGATTCCTGGGCCCTGTGCCATAGATCTGAATTTTTAACAAACTCCTTCATAATATCTGAGGCAGGCAGGGGGTCCATCACCTATACCCTGAGAAACATAGGTGTGATGGAAAAAGAACTGAAAAGGGAGAGCGATAACTGCATTTTATTTCCAGTGATGCTACTTAATTAGACCCTGGGCAAGTCACTTCACTCTTTTGGCTCCAGTTTCTTCATTTGTGAAATAAGGGAGGGTGGACCTTTCCAGCTCTGATATTCCAGGATTCTGTGAGGCAGAATTCTCTAGGGCCCTGGCTCCCAGGAAGAAGACTAGGTAGAAAGGTTCTGGAGCCCCTAGCTAGGCTGAATGGGTCCCCATTAGCTATGTCTGGAGGTCTGTCTCTGACTGAGAAGGACTTAGCTCTGTGTTCCATGTCTGCAGTCGTCAGGGACAGGGGCTCAGAAGGTCTCAGCCCTGCTACAGTCAAGGGGCGTCCAGCTAGCCTTCGTTGTGGATGAGGGGGGCTTCATCTTGGATGATTTCATTCCCGACTTCAAGAAGCCCATCGCCTTGTGAGTAAAGCACCCCACTCCCCACCTTGGAAGGAATTCTCACCCCATTTGAGATGACCCCAGCCTGGTATCTGTGAGCCATGCTGAGACAACTCTTTGTTTACACCTCTCGCATTAATCGCCCCAATCTTTAACCTCTCCTAGGCTTCCCCTTCCATTCTTCCTCCAGTATAAAATTTTTAAAACTGCATGAAGCTACCTCCTTGCCCACTAGACTATTGCACAGATGGATCTATGGGCCTATGGGAGAATTCAGAGAGGCAAGAAGTCAGGAGGGTGGTTTCCGATCCTCTTCTACAGAATTGGTGTCTCAGAGAAGGGTTCCATGAACCTCTTGCTGCAAGTAAACATGTCTTCAGGCCACTCTTCAGCTCCTCCAAAGGAGACGAGCATTGGCATCCTCGCAGCTGCTGTCAGCCGGTAAGCAACTCCTGGCTCTGCTCCCATGCCAGACTTAAGATGGAAGACCAAATTTCCCATTTTAAATTTGAGGAGGCTCAGCTTCCTGCCCTAAAGTTGGGCTGGGAAGCTATGCTTTAAAAAATCGACACTAGAGGAAGAACAGAAGGGGAAACCCAGGACAGACTAAAGATCCAAGCGATTAATACAAGAGGTGTAAACAAAGAGTTATTTCAGCATGGCTCACAGATACCAGACTGGGGTCATCTCAAATGGAGTGAGAATTCCTTCCAAGGTGGGGGTTGAGGGAGACACAGAAGAGACAGAGCCACCAGTATCCTGCAAGGGCTGGAGTCAGAAGAGGATCTATCAGTATATACATATGGAAAGCAAGGACCTACAGGCAGAAGCTAGGTCAGGCAACTAGAGTAGTCCAGAGTCCAGACATTTAGAATCACAAATTGGCAATGACTGGTAGAGCTGTCGAAATTCTCCACCTGTCCTGGCAGGAGGACAAAAAGAAATAACAGCCACTGGCTATGAATGAGGACAGCAGAATCTGTAACAGCAGAGCTTACCCCTGGCTGGGTTTTCTTAGCAAAGTGGGAAGGAGTGCTATATTCATTCAGACTGTCAGGAGACTGACATTTCTGCTGTAGTATGGGATGGACTATGAGAGTGGACACACAAGATTCTAGAGAACAGCAGAGGAAGGAAAGAAGGACCCTAATGTCGACTTGGTAGACAGGGAAAGCTTCTGCGGGTGTTTTGAGATCTTCAGAATGTTGAGTTGGTGGAGGTGGGAGGGAGGTGAATGGGAGACCTCTTGGCCAGGAGTGTTGAAACTTCCTCCTATTTCCCTTCTTCTCCTCTTCAAGCCACTGATCTTTGGCTGGGGTTCGCTAAGTCTTGAGGACTCTGTTTCTCTTCCAGACTGGAGCAGACACCAATGCCTATCATATTTGGAAGCGGGACACTGGTGACGGTATTGCGGCAAATGGCAGATGAGGTATGGGAAGAAGTATCACATACTACTGATCAGCTAGGAACAAAAGAGTCACAGAAAAGTAACCTTCAGAGTAAGAAAAGGACCCTAGTGCTGCCCAGTGCTCTGCCTATTCTCACCCGTTCCCAGCCAGTGGCTGAGCCAAGACAGAGGGATCTGACTTGTTCTCTATGGCTGTTAGTGTGTTTCTGAGACCCTAAGACCTAATATACCCTTTGGGAGCTGGTTCCCACTTATCCTTGAGGCTGCTGAGCAATTGTTCTAACCAATCAGATAAGCCAGCCAGACAGTAATTGCCTCCCCATTCCTGACCCTTTAGCAGGGATTGAGCTAACTGAATTTAGCAG
>NW_012104031.1:312130-318938 GCF_000951045.1 Mandrillus leucophaeus
AGACTAGGTAGAAAGGTTCTGGAGCCCCTAGCTAGGCTGAATGGGTCCCCATTAGCTATGTCTGGAGGTCTGTCTCTGACTGAGAAGGACTTAGCTCTGTGTTCCATGTCTGCAGTCGTCAGGGACAGGGGCTCAGAAGGTCTCAGCCCTGCTACAGTCAAGGGGCGTCCAGCTAGCCTTCGTTGTGGATGAGGGGGGCTTCATCTTGGATGATTTCATTCCCGACTTCAAGAAGCCCATCGCCTTGTGAGTAAAGCACCCCACTCCCCACCTTGGAAGGAATTCTCACCCCATTTGAGATGACCCCAGCCTGGTATCTGTGAGCCATGCTGAGACAACTCTTTGTTTACACCTCTCGCATTAATCGCCCCAATCTTTAACCTCTCCTAGGCTTCCCCTTCCATTCTTCCTCCAGTATAAAATTTTTAAAACTGCATGAAGCTACCTCCTTGCCCACTAGACTATTGCACAGATGGATCTATGGGCCTATGGGAGAATTCAGAGAGGCAAGAAGTCAGGAGGGTGGTTTCCGATCCTCTTCTACAGAATTGGTGTCTCAGAGAAGGGTTCCATGAACCTCTTGCTGCAAGTAAACATGTCTTCAGGCCACTCTTCAGCTCCTCCAAAGGAGACGAGCATTGGCATCCTCGCAGCTGCTGTCAGCCGGTAAGCAACTCCTGGCTCTGCTCCCATGCCAGACTTAAGATGGAAGACCAAATTTCCCATTTTAAATTTGAGGAGGCTCAGCTTCCTGCCCTAAAGTTGGGCTGGGAAGCTATGCTTTAAAAAATCGACACTAGAGGAAGAACAGAAGGGGAAACCCAGGACAGACTAAAGATCCAAGCGATTAATACAAGAGGTGTAAACAAAGAGTTATTTCAGCATGGCTCACAGATACCAGACTGGGGTCATCTCAAATGGAGTGAGAATTCCTTCCAAGGTGGGGGTTGAGGGAGACACAGAAGAGACAGAGCCACCAGTATCCTGCAAGGGCTGGAGTCAGAAGAGGATCTATCAGTATATACATATGGAAAGCAAGGACCTACAGGCAGAAGCTAGGTCAGGCAACTAGAGTAGTCCAGAGTCCAGACATTTAGAATCACAAATTGGCAATGACTGGTAGAGCTGTCGAAATTCTCCACCTGTCCTGGCAGGAGGACAAAAAGAAATAACAGCCACTGGCTATGAATGAGGACAGCAGAATCTGTAACAGCAGAGCTTACCCCTGGCTGGGTTTTCTTAGCAAAGTGGGAAGGAGTGCTATATTCATTCAGACTGTCAGGAGACTGACATTTCTGCTGTAGTATGGGATGGACTATGAGAGTGGACACACAAGATTCTAGAGAACAGCAGAGGAAGGAAAGAAGGACCCTAATGTCGACTTGGTAGACAGGGAAAGCTTCTGCGGGTGTTTTGAGATCTTCAGAATGTTGAGTTGGTGGAGGTGGGAGGGAGGTGAATGGGAGACCTCTTGGCCAGGAGTGTTGAAACTTCCTCCTATTTCCCTTCTTCTCCTCTTCAAGCCACTGATCTTTGGCTGGGGTTCGCTAAGTCTTGAGGACTCTGTTTCTCTTCCAGACTGGAGCAGACACCAATGCCTATCATATTTGGAAGCGGGACACTGGTGACGGTATTGCGGCAAATGGCAGATGAGGTATGGGAAGAAGTATCACATACTACTGATCAGCTAGGAACAAAAGAGTCACAGAAAAGTAACCTTCAGAGTAAGAAAAGGACCCTAGTGCTGCCCAGTGCTCTGCCTATTCTCACCCGTTCCCAGCCAGTGGCTGAGCCAAGACAGAGGGATCTGACTTGTTCTCTATGGCTGTTAGTGTGTTTCTGAGACCCTAAGACCTAATATACCCTTTGGGAGCTGGTTCCCACTTATCCTTGAGGCTGCTGAGCAATTGTTCTAACCAATCAGATAAGCCAGCCAGACAGTAATTGCCTCCCCATTCCTGACCCTTTAGCAGGGATTGAGCTAACTGAATTTAGCAGCACTCCTGACTGCTAAGGGCTCCTGAGGCAGTTCTAAAGTAGAGAGACATCCAGGTCTCAGAGACCCAGGCTAAAGTAGAGGTGACCCTGTGGTGCTGACCCCTTGGAAATCCTGCTGACCTTGTTCTTTCCCAGTTTCCCTTCCCTGTCGATAAAATCCTGAGCAACCCACGGCTATTTGAACACCTTATAACCAGGTAAAGTATTATCCTTCCTTCTTTCATATCCCTCACCTCAAACCTACCCACCCTCCAGGCCCCTCTCCTTGGCTTAACTGGACCTGACTAATCATCCCTCAGCCACCAGACACTGCATCTCTAAGTGTGTATATTTAAGACATCTCTAAGATGTCTCTCTCAGTCTTAAAGATCTCCAGGGTTCAGGAAAGTGGGTAATGTTTCTGCCCTTTCCTTCACCCCATCGGTTCTTTCTAACATCTGACCTTGGTCCTTTTGTTTTAGGTTTATGGAGAAAAATCCCTTAACCAATGCAATAATCAGGACCACCACGGCACTCACCATATTCGAAGCAGGGATCAAGGTAACATCTCTGGTTCCTCCCCATACAGCTTTTCCCTACCACCTTCCACTCCTCCCTTCCTTGGCTCTATCTACTGGCCCTTCCTTCCTTCTCTGTGTGTCAGCTGGATCCAAGGCTAGCCATGCAAAGACATAGGCCTTTCTGAAATCTTGAAGGGAGTTAGACCATTCTTGTAACTGCTGGTACGACCAGCACAACTTCAGGGGGCACCATTCACCTACAGTACAATGTGACCTTGAAGCACTCTAGTAATCAGGTATATAAGTGAATGATGCCCCTGAATTAATTCCTGGCATAACTTCCTGGAGTGTCCAGTATGTCAACTGTAGTGTTCATCAGAATAATAGCACTGTGTCCTGACATTTGAGTGGTGTTTTCATCCCCCCAGGATACTTTGTTACTCCATCTGACCCTTCTAAGAGCCCTATGAGTATTACCCCAATAACCAGTTGAGAAAACAGATGCACAAAGAGGTTGCAACAGCTAATTTTCAACAGCCCAGTTCTGTCCCTAACAACTTAGTGCTTTTTTGCACCACACGAGTTCAAAGAAACATATGCACTTGGGGAGTCTCCCGACCTCCAAGGAACAATCCCTCCCTAGCCTAATTCTTTTCTCCAATTAGTCCTGGATTCCTCCTGGTCAGGCAAAAAAGTCAGATTTTACAACAGGACCTGGGAAACCACCAATCCCTGCTAGAGGGTCAGGAATGGGGAGGCAATTACTGCCTGACTGGCTTATCTGATTGGTTAGAACAATTGCTCAGGAGCCTCAAGGATAAGTGGGAACCAGCTCCCAAAGGGTATATTAGGTCTTAGGGTCTCAGAAACACACTAACAGCCATAGAGAACAAGCCAGATCCCTCTGTCTTGGCTCAGCCACTGGCTGGGAATAGGTAAGAATAGGCAGAGCACTGGCCAGCACTAGGGTCCTTTTCTCACTCTGAAGTTTACTTTTCTGTCACTCTTTTGTTCCTGCCTGACCAGGAATATGTGAGGAGTATGTGTTCTTCTCACCCCCCTCAAGCATCAAACCTGATGTGAGCCCCGTGCTATGCCATGATGGGGGCCAACAGAGGCTCTGGCTGCCCCGTTGTGAGTAAGCACTAATGTTAACAGCTGCAGAAATGTCCTGGGTGTGCTGGGAAAGAAAGTGCATGCAGAAGGCTTCTAATGGCACAGCATGGGGCCAAAACAGAGATATCTGGGCAATCAGAGAAAGCAGCCTTGCTCTGAACATATCTGTGACCCCCTCCAGCACCAAGAAGCACAAAGGTCTGGCTTAAAGCAGAGACACGCCTTCAGCTCTGAATATAACCACATGTCACTTAGCTCAGAGAAGACAAGAGGCAGACTAGAAAAGCTAAGCTTTGGGTCCTTAAGTCAAATCAGCCAGCTCTGCCTGAGCTGAGGAAATTAGCATTTCCTGGGCAGGCAGATGTAGAAGATTTGAGGTTGACTCAGGCCAGGGTTTTGTGCTTCTCTCTCTAGGTGAATGTCATCCCCTCAGTGGCCAAGGCCGCAGTCAACTTCCGGATTCACTCTGGACAGACAGTCCAAGAGGTATGTACCATATGTTCCAGACAGTTCATGCAGCATCAGGGAGATGTGGCCCTCAGGGCCCGGGTTTAACTACAGTCCTAGGGCTGGGCCAGTGTCCCATTTATTCAACCAACATTTTTCAAAGACAACCTATGCACCAGTTACTTCGATAGGATTGGAGATCCTAGGTTTGGATATACATGGGGTCTGGAGTGGAAGATAAGTATGAATAAATGACAGCAATAACTATAGTAACAAACATTATATATATGTAGTAGGTTTGCTATGTTTTTTTTTGTTGTTGTTTTTTTTTTTTTTTTTAGTCGGAGTCTCGCTCTGTGGCCCAGGCTGGAGTGCAGTGGCATGATCTTGGCTCACTGCAACCTCTGCCTCCCGGGTTCAAGCAATTCTCCTGTCTCAGACTGCTGAGTGGCTGGGACTACAGGCACATGTGCCTGGCTAATTTTTTGTATTTTTAGTAGAGACGGGGTTTCACCGTGTTAGCCAGAGCGGTCTTGATCTGACCTTGTGATCCACTCGCCTTGGCCTTCCAAAGTGTTGGGATTACAGGTGTGAGCCACCACGCCCAGCCATATTTGGCACCTTTCTAAGGTATGCCCGTACATTTTAATCCTCACAACCACCCACCCTAAATCTGCATTTAACTGGTGAAAATTGAGGTACAGAGTACCACAGCAATCAAATAGTATACCCAAGATTATACATCTAGCTATCTAGTTCCAGAGTTTGTACTTTTAGCCACAACCCTAAACTACGATTATAAAAATTAGAGGGCCGGGCGTGGTGGCTCAGGCCTGTAATCCCAGCACTTTGGGAAGCCGAGACGGGCAGATCACAAGGTCAGGAGATCGAGACCATCCTGGCTAACACGGTGAAACCCTGTCTCTACTAAAAAATACAAAAAACTAGCTGGGCGTGGTGGCGGGCGCCTGTAGTCCCAGCTACTCGGGAGGCTGAGGCAGGAGAATGGCGTGAACCCGGGAGGTGGAGCTTGCAGTGAGCTGAGATCCGGCCACTGCACCCCAGCCTGGGCGACAGAGCGAGACTCCGTCTCAAAAAAAAAAAAAAAAAAAAATTAGAGGTGAACAAATTGCCATAGAACCACTGCAAAGAAAGAAATTCATGCTACTTCTTAGGGTCAAAAAAGTCTTTTCTGACTACCAAAATTTTGAACCAAGCCTTAGAGGACAAACAGAACTTGGCTAGAAGTAAGACATTCATTGTGGCTTAAGGAATAGGATAAATTGGGGACAAGTAATAGGAGATGAAAACTGATAGGAAATGAAGTTGTAGTTTAGAGATCTGGGCCTTGTATGCTATGCTGAGGAGTTTGGGCCCTAATCTGTGAAATCTGTGACAGGAGAGAACTTTTAGACGTCTTCAATCAAATACTCAGATTTGCTTTTAGAGAGGTCATGCTAGCAGCATTGAAGAGGGAGTGCTGGAGGAGAAGGAGACAGGGAGCTATTGCAGCATCTTAGGTAGTGCATGTGAAGGTCTGGACTGAGGCCATGGTCATGGGGTGGAGAAGAGGGCACCCACCAGAGGTGGGACAGAGGTGGGTTCAATAGGATGTGGTATGTATATGGGTGTGGAGTGAGAGAAAAGCAGGATGGCTCCAAGGTTTTTCACCTGGGTAGTTGACCAAGTAGTTAATGCCTTTCGCTAAGATTGGAAAGTCAGAAATAAAAACAAGTTCAAGAATATCATAGTTTGGAAGTTTGAGAAACTTGTAACATATGAAATAGGCAATTATAAATACTTCAGGTCTGGAGAGAGATATGAACTAGAGATGCGGCTGGAGTGTCACTCACATCATGGGAACCTCTAGATTGAATAAAAGCCCATGGGAAGAAGGTACAGAGAGCTAGGAGAGAAAAGAGTTGAAGCCAGAGCCTTGCAATGGTCTGCTACAAACATCAATTTAAAAATGAATGTATAATTGCAAACCACGATGAGTGCTATAATGAAGAGGAACCTGGTGCTTGTTAGAGAATATAACAAGGAACCAGACCCCATCTGGGAATCAGGCAGGACTTCCTAAGGCAGTGATGTTTAAGCTGAAAGCCGAAGGGTGAGTAGAAGTTACACAGAATGTCTGACATCCACAGTAAATGCCAGCTTATTTAAACATCAGACTGAGCAAAAGGAATTCAAAAGGTAAACCTGATGCTTCAGAAAAAAAAAAGATCCAAAAAGGCAATCCAGTGACTATCAGATGAGTTATACATTCCAGAATACACCAGGGTTAGGGGCAGTTCTGTGGCACAGATTATCAAGGGTCAGTGGCACTTGGACTTCTACGGTCCTTTCTCCTAAGTTCTTCCCCAGAGAGGACTTGACTTGCCCTCATGCAAGGAGAGAGGCACACTCCCTATTGTAGAGCGGGGAGCAGATTGACATCCTGCCCAGAGCCACACACCATTGAAGGGGGTCGGGGGAGTGCGGGGGAGTTAAGACCAATGTGAGCCCTGGGTTCTCCTGCCTTTCATCAGGTGCCAACCTTTGTCCTCTCCCTGGGGTCTCATGGGGCCAGGAAATCACTGAATTCCCCTCATTGAGCTTCTTTCCACCAGTTTTTTTTCCAGCCTCATTCCAACTCCATGCCCTTTCCAAGGGCTGTTTTCCACCCAGCTGGGGCTTTCATCTCCCCAGGTCCTGGCACTCTTCCCTCCTCTCTATTCCCCTGCCACAGTGACCTTCCTTCC
>NW_012104031.1:320023-321774 GCF_000951045.1 Mandrillus leucophaeus
GGTTTGGATATACATGGGGTCTGGAGTGGAAGATAAGTATGAATAAATGACAGCAATAACTATAGTAACAAACATTATATATATGTAGTAGGTTTGCTATGTTTTTTTTTGTTGTTGTTTTTTTTTTTTTTTTTTAGTCGGAGTCTCGCTCTGTGGCCCAGGCTGGAGTGCAGTGGCATGATCTTGGCTCACTGCAACCTCTGCCTCCCGGGTTCAAGCAATTCTCCTGTCTCAGACTGCTGAGTGGCTGGGACTACAGGCACATGTGCCTGGCTAATTTTTTGTATTTTTAGTAGAGACGGGGTTTCACCGTGTTAGCCAGAGCGGTCTTGATCTGACCTTGTGATCCACTCGCCTTGGCCTTCCAAAGTGTTGGGATTACAGGTGTGAGCCACCACGCCCAGCCATATTTGGCACCTTTCTAAGGTATGCCCGTACATTTTAATCCTCACAACCACCCACCCTAAATCTGCATTTAACTGGTGAAAATTGAGGTACAGAGTACCACAGCAATCAAATAGTATACCCAAGATTATACATCTAGCTATCTAGTTCCAGAGTTTGTACTTTTAGCCACAACCCTAAACTACGATTATAAAAATTAGAGGGCCGGGCGTGGTGGCTCAGGCCTGTAATCCCAGCACTTTGGGAAGCCGAGACGGGCAGATCACAAGGTCAGGAGATCGAGACCATCCTGGCTAACACGGTGAAACCCTGTCTCTACTAAAAAATAACTTAGCCGGGCGTGGTGGCAGGCACCTATACTCTCAGCTACTCAAAGGCTGAGGCAGGAGAATCACCTGAACCCAGGAGGCAGAGGTTGCAGCGAGCCAAGATCACGTCATTGCACTCCAGACTGGGTGACAGAGTGAGACTCTGTCTCAAAAAAAAAAAAGAACTACAGGAGATCAGAGAAATGAGAGATTCGTGTGCTCTAAAGTCACCTTTGAGATCTCTCACTATTGAAAAGTCTCTCCTCCTAGTTCCATTCTTGTACCTCTGATTCTTGCCCAAGGTGGTCCCTCTATTCTAAACAAGCAAATAACAGCTAGCATTTTTTGAGTGCTTACCATATGCCAGGCACTGCCCTAAGCACATTACACATATTAACTCCAGTAACGGTCACCACCACTTATGAGGTAGGTGCTACCATCATCTACATGTTAACAGATAGGCAGGCGGAGGCACAGAGAGGTTAGGAAGCTTGTCCAAGCTCACACAACTGTGAGTGACTGTCTGAAGCACAAAGTTGGTTGTTACATCTCAATTTTTGTGCCTGCCCCTCTCCATGCTCAGACGATCTGTTTCCTCATCTCTGTCAGTTTCATATCCTTCCTTGAAACTTGGGCTAAACATTCATACCACTAAGGAGTCCGTCTCAGATGAACGCCTCCTCTCAGGTTCTACTCCACACCATCTCTAACTGTATGTACTTAGGAAGCAGTAAAGCATTATTCCCATAAAGTCAGACAGATACCCGACCTGACAAAACTGACTATATAACCCATGGCAAGTTATTTAATGAATCAACGCCTATTCTTATTTTTATTGGTTCACATCTTTTAAATTTTATGTATCCAAGATTTATTGCATGCCTTTTATGTGCTTGCTACTGGAAATGTGGAAATGAGATAGACAGTTCCTGCCCCTGAGTCAGACACAGTCCCTGCCTGGCCTAACAGCTAGTGGGAAACCTGAGCTCTTGCAGCCTCTTACTGAAGGGATCCATTCTGCATGCCTTCTTTGATTTC
>NW_012104031.1:322649-323566 GCF_000951045.1 Mandrillus leucophaeus
AGAGGAGGGAAGAGTGCCAGGACCTGGGGAGATGAAAGCCCCAGCTGGGTGGAAAACAGCCCTTGGAAAGGGCATGGAGTTGGAATGAGGCTGGAGTATATTCATTATCAAAAAAAGGAGAGGCAGGGCCAGGCACAGTGGCTCATACCTGCAATCCCAGTGCTTTGGGAGGCTGAGGCCAGAGGATTACTTGAGGCCAGGAGTTCAAGACCAGCCTGGACAACACAGCGAGACCCTATCTCTACAAATAAAAATAAATATTAAGCAGGCACACTCCTATACTCCCAGCTACTCACAGGAGGCTGAGGCAGGAGGATCTCTTGATCTCAGAAGCTGGAAGTTACAGTGAGCTATGATCACACCACTGCATTCCAACCTAGGTGACAGAGCAAGACCCTGTCTCAAAAAAGAAGGAGAGGGGTTAGATATTACAAGACACTGTATCTGAGTTCATTATAAGGAAGGCATTTATAACTGAAATGCTCAAAAATGGAATGGTGTATAGCATGCAGTGATGAGCTTTCTGCCACTGGAAATATTCCAGCAGATGGGATGACAACCTGTCATGAGTTTTCTAATGAGCAGCCTTACAGCAGGACAGAAGCTGGACTTGCTAACTCTAAAGACCTTACCTGTTTTTAAGTATCCATTGTCCTTGCCTTCAACAGCTGTACCATTCACTTACAGGAAAATATCTTTACACATAAAACAGAGAGCAACATAAGGTTGTGGGAATGCACTGTAAGAACTACAGGAGATCTGGGCTGGGTGCGGTGGCTCACGCCTGTAATCCCAGCACTTTGGGAGGCTGAGCCGGGCGGATCACAAGGTCAGGAGTTCGAGACCAGCCTGACCAACATGGTGAAACCCCATCTCTACAAAAATACAAAAATTAGCTGGGCATGGTGGTGAGCACC
>NW_012104031.1:328598-329652 GCF_000951045.1 Mandrillus leucophaeus
GGAATGGAAAGCCTCCATATTCAGAAAGCTTGTGGGTGCATTTGTCCTGGTTACTCCTCTCCCTCGGGCCCCATTTCCATGCATCAGGAACACTCCCGGCTGCACACCCTGTACACAGAGCCTCGGGCTGCATCCAGCAGGAACACAGGCCGCCCCCAGAGTTCTCTTGCTCCATGTTCAACTTCAGTTGTAGGTAGGTCTCCAGCACCTAGCTGTGAGGAACAGAACCTTCAGAAATCCAAGAGGTTGCCATGTGGAAAGGAAGGTGTGTCCTGAATGGGCCTGAAGGTGTTGAGAGGCCAGTGGGAGATGTTTAAGAGAGTCTCCACTTGAGGGAGAGTTTTGGAATGTGCTATCTTGGACTGTAATTGTGCTCCTCATCACTGAAAGGGTGGAATAAGAGTGTTGTAGAGAAGATTCTTTCCTTTCTTCCTTCATTTATTCATTCAAGTGTCTATTGGTAGCTACTGTGGACTGGACATTCTTCTAAGCATTTGGGAGAATGGTGAACAAGACAGACAAGATTCCCATTCTAATGGTGCTTACGTCCTAGTGAAGACACAGCAGTAAGCAAGGAGATTTTTTTAAAGTGGTAAATGCCACAAAGAAAATAACAGGATGCTGTGTCACAGAGTAATTTTGGGGCAGGGGTAGAGCAGTGAGCTCCTTTTAATGCAGTGGTCAGTGAAGCCCTCTCTGAGGAGGAGCAAAGACCTGGCAATAGCATCCAGACAGCAAGAGCACAAAGTGGGGAACAGTACAGATGCCCTCTAATTTCGACAGGTAGGATTCTGCTGAGTGTTTATGATGAGTTTAGTACTATATTACTAGAGTATGTTGAGACAGAGTCTCGCTCTGTCACCCAGGCTGGAGTGCAATGGTGTGATCTCGGCTCGCTGCAACCTCCGCCTCCTGGGTTCAGGTGATTCTCCTGCCTCAGTCTCCTGAGTAGTGGGATTACAGGTGCTCACCATGGAGCAAGAGAACTCTGGGGGCGGCCTGTGTTCCTGCTGGATGCAGCCCGAGGCTCTGTGTACAGGGTGTGCAGCCGGGA
>NW_012104031.1:331552-358099 GCF_000951045.1 Mandrillus leucophaeus
GACACAGTCCCTGCCTGGCCTAACAGCTAGTGGGAAACCTGAGCTCTTGCAGCCTCTTACTGAAGGGATCCATTCTGCATGCCTTCTTTGATTTCTGGAGGACCCTCTAAGGAATTTGGAGCAGTGGGCATAGTCCCAACCCACCTCATGGAGGCTGACTTCAGAAACTTGCCAATGGCCTGAGAATATGTCAAGACCATGCACTAATTCTTGTATTAGAATATTTGTGTTATAAGTGCTGGAGTGAAAATACGGTCTGAGAAGTGAGAATACACCTTGGTGACCCCTTTGCCCATCCAATAGCGGGATACTTGTTTTGATTCAAATGGTGGTTTATAAGCCAGAAGTGGGAACCTTCACTTCCTCTCCAGACTCAACTCCTAACATTCTTCTGGCATAAAAGAGGTACTCTTGGGACAGGGCACGGTGGCTCACACCTGTAATCCTAGCACTTTGGGAGACCAAGGCAGGTGGATCACCTGAGGTCAGGAGTTTCAAGACCAGCCTGGCCAACATGGCAAAACCCCGTCTCTACTAAAAGTACAAAAATTAGCTGCACATAGTGGTGCATGCCTGTAGTCCCAGCTACTTGGGAGGCTGAGACAGAAGAATTGCTTGAATCCAGGAGGTAGAGATTGCAGTGAGCCGAGATGGTGCCACTGCACTCCAGCCTGGGCGACACAGTGAGACTCTGTCTCAAAAAAAAAGAGGTACTCTTGGCCAGGCATGATGGCTCACACCTGTAATCCCAACAGTTTGGGAGGCCAAGGTGGGCAGATCACTTGAGGTCAGGAGTTCAAGACTAGCCTGACCAACATGGTGAAACCCCCGTGTCTACTAAAAATACAAAAATTAGCCAGACGTGGTGATACATGCCTATAATCCCAGCTACTCAGGAGGCTGAGGCAGGAGAATCACTTGAACCTGGGAGGTGGAGGTTACAGTGAGCCAAGATTGTGCCACTGCACTCTGGCCTGGGTGACAGAGTGAGATTCTGTCTCAAAAAAAAAAAAAAAAGAGGTACTCTTAAGATAATGTCCCACGTTCAGGTGATCTGCAGCTATGGGACAACCCCCCCTTTCTAGAGCAGAGGCAGTTTTAAAGCAACTACTGAACAAATGGATTGGGACTAGTGCTGGAGCTTTGGAGAGCGAAGGTCCCTCTAAGTCAGTCTCCTGGTCCATTCCCACATGGCTCTATGTGACCTAATCCTCGGGGTCTGGTCTACTTCCTGACTGGGGACAGGAATTTTTCTGGATTTACTCTATTCGTTTCAGACTGAATTTTCTAGGAGTTTCCTCAGGTTCTTTCCCGAGGAAAGGAGGCAAAGAGAAAACTTGAATACCCGTATCACAACTTCTGACTTTTTGTCTGTGTTGAGCTCATCTTCCTGGCTCCAGTGCAGCTGGTTACAAACAGGAAGCAGGAATGCCCAGAGAGGGGAAAGAAAAGTGTGTGACCTTTTTATCACCTGTCTGAGGTTCCCCGAGGCTGAAGCCAGGTCATCACATCTATTCCCCAGCCTGGAGATGATTGACATTCTGCTGTCTCTTCAACACTTTCAACCAGCCTGTGGCTCACCACCCAAGGGGAAAGATACATAACTTCCTGATTTTCCAATTCCCATCCAATTTTTCATCCAAGGGATGTCTCACCAATGCCCTTTGAAGGAGATTCCATGCTCCTGGCTGAAATGGTGCTTTTTGTAAGGATAGCTATAGGCTTTCAAGAGAGCCCAGGCATTGCTCTATAGTGACCCAGTAGTCCTAATATTCCAGCCAGGCCACCCCCTGCCACTTCGTTAGTTTGGTTGCTCATGTAAATTTGTTCCTATTCAAGATCTGATTCATGACTGTAAGACAAGTCTCCCAAAATATTTAACCTAAATCTATCATGCTATAGATTGCTTTCCAGGAAGACCCAACTCTTACATCCCCTTTAGCCAGTCAGCTGAAATTGAAGTCCCAATGTTTAAAAAAATGAGTCCTGTCTGTAAACCCCCAGGCTCTGCCTTGCTGGAAAGAAATCAGAATATTTAAGCTCATATTGCACATGTATAGAAATCAATAAGAAATCAAACCCCCTTTGTTTCTTACCCTGGAGGTCCTAGAACTCACAAAGAACATTGTGGCTGATAACAGAGTCCAGTTCCATGTGATGACTGCCTTTGACCCCCTCCCCATCAGCCCTTATGATGACAAGGCCTTGGGCTACCAGCTGCTCCGCCAGACCATACAGTCCGTCTTCCCGGAAGTCAATATTACTATCCCAGGTAATGACTTCATCAGCTGTGGCTGGAGGGAGGAGGGGGCTGGAACTGTTTCCTATCCAATGTCTACTTCCCCACCCCTACCCCAGATGTTCAGCCTGTAAACAGCTGGCTGTTTCCCCTCCTGATGAGACTAGACCTGTATTTTCCCTTCAGAGTGGAAGTGAAAACGCAAACAGGAAAGGAGCAGAAACAATAAATTAGGTCAGTCAAGCCTGGGTCCTTGCTTAACCTAGGCCAGCCACTCTGGCATAGAGGGGAGAATTGGCTTAGACTACTCCCTCCTCTCTAAGAGTCACAGAAGGGGCCAAGATTTTCCCAGAGTCTGGTTCTGATCCATTCTAGGATAACAGCTCAGCAGCAAAGCTCAGAATCTTTAGCTCAGAAAAGCCTCCCAGCCCATACCATTTGCCTTAACCTAATTTACCCTTCCCAGCCCAGATCAATCCCAGCAGCACTCCTCTGTACCTGTACCCCTTCTGCAGCCTTCTAGCACACCATCCAAATCTATGCTTTGCAGACAGTGGTTCTCCAATCTAAGAGTGGAAGAGGTCTCCCCAGGGAACTATTAAAGTGCAGATTACCTGGACTCACTGCAAAGATTTGGGTTAACCAAATCTGGAAGGGACCCTGGAATTTGCCTTTTTCACAAATATCCACAGGAGATTCTGACACAAGGTGATGACTAACCATAGTTTGAGAATCTCTGGTCAATGGTTATTGCTCTAATATTAAGACATTGCTTGGCCGGGCGTGGTGGCTCACACGTGTAATCCCAGCACTTTGGGAGGCTGAGGCGGGTGGATCACAAGGTCAGGAGTTTGAGAACAGCCTGACCAAAATGGTGAAACCTCGTCTCTACTAAAAATACAAAAATTAGCTGGGCCTGGTGGTGGGCACCTGTAGTCCCAGCTACTTGGGAGGATAAGGCAGGAGAATCACTTGAACCCAGGAGGCAGAGATTCCAGTGAGCCGAGACAGCACCACTGCACTCCAGCCTGGGGGACAGAGCAAGACTCTGTCAAAAAAAAAGGAAAAAAGACATTGCTCAATAATAATGATATTGCTTAATTATTAATGCTCTAATATTAAGACCCGTGTCTAGTTTTCTTTTCTCTTGGTCTAATCTGAGATTCCTCCAAACATCCAGGAACCCGGCCTTCACAGTTCCAGATTCTCCTCCCTTGGCCCTTAAAGGCTACCTACTCTATTCTCTTTCTTCTGGAGCACTTACTGTAATCCACTAATAGGGCCAGGCTTTTACAGAAAAAAGACAGGCAGAAATCAACCACAAAGCAAGGAACTGTGAAGTGCCTGGATGTCCATTTGAAACCAGGAGTGGAAGATGGAAGAAAACACAAATTACTGTCTCAAATCACCCCACACACTTGAGTTCTTTTCCCAAAGAACACACCTAGGGGCACAAGTCCCAGCCCCTGCCAGGTGACCTGCTACCACCTTCAGGAGAGTGGGAAACTGGAAAGTGTATCCTGGCACTTTCCAGATCTAAGGTTTGACCCTAGGAAGACAGAGTCATCCTTCAGAGAATGAGAATAAATAGGAAATTTTGTTCCAATTCAAGAGGGTTATATTTTATAGTAGTAAAGTTCTCCCAGAGGGTATTTATTTTTGACCTAGAGTGATACAGAATAAAGGTCAGGTGATAAAGAAGTGCTATCTAGTTTCTCGTTTCTTAAATAGCAAATGGCCATGGCCTTGGGTATGAAATGAAGATATTGGCCTCCCTGGTCATCATGGGGAATAGCAAATGGCCATGGCCTTGGGTATGAAGATATTGGCCTCCCTGGTCATCACAGGGAGAGGACACTTCCAAGGGCATTGGTGAGACATCCCTTGAATGGTCCATCCAAGGGATGTCTCACCAATGCCCTTGGAAGGAGATTCCATGTTCCTGGCTGAAATGGTGCATTTTGTAAGGATAGCTATAGGCTTTCAAGAGAGCCCAGGCATTGCTCTGTAACGACCCAGTAATCCTAATTTTCCAGCCAGGCCACACCCCAGCCACTTTGTTGGTTTGGTTGCTCATGTAAAGCCCCTTTCCTGTTAATCTTCCCTCTCTAGGTACTTCTCTTGGCAACACAGACAGCCGATTCTTTACAAACCTCACCACTGGCATCTACAGGTTCAATCCCTACTATCTACAGCCTGAAGACTTAAAACGGTGAGTGGAACAGGTTTGAGCAGCAGGTGGGAGAAAAGAAACACACTTGACGTGTCTCTTTCCCACCCCGTGCTCCTGACAGTCCACAGAATCAGGGCGGGGGGAAGCCGGGATTTGGCAAAATGAAATGGAGATATTGTAGAACCTAACCCATCTACCGTCCTTATTGCCAGAGTCTCATTGTCACCCCCTAGAATTTATGGAAATTGGCCCCTCTTTTATAAAGACGGAGATAATTGGGTGATTGGGGAGAAGCTGGTGGAATCCGTACCCTTGGGTGCTAATCCCAGCTCTTCCTGTCTTTGGGAGAGGGCTTATCCTCTGGACCCCGTTTCCTCCACTTACAAAATGGGGAGACTCCTCAGCATTTTGTGAAATGCAGACCACACATGAGGTCAAAGGTGGGTGCATGTTTTGATTTCTCAGAAGAAAGCACTATGGAAATCCACGATGTGAGCACCAATTTTAACTGCTCTGTGTGAATTACTATTTTTGTGGGTTCTACATTTTTAATCCTGGGGTATGGGAGGACGATTTCCATTTACCTCTCTGCTACTTATCATATCCAGACCTGGTCTCCCCATCTTAAGTCCTCTGTAGACAGAGTGAAAATATTTGAATAAGAGTTTAAGAACAGCTTTCTTTTTTTGTTTTTTAAATGGGAGATGGATAGGTACTCTGTTTCCTTTTATCTTTGAGATTACATATGTAGTTTGGTGGTTGTTTGTTTTGTTTTGCTGTTTTGTTTCACTGTGGGGAGGCAGGTTGGTGGGTGTAAGGTCTGATAGTAAAGTTCCTAGGTGCCACGGAAAACTGGGTAGGTACCCTGGGCAGTTGCCTTCTCTACCCTCTAGTGGGAGAGTAGGGGACTGGCTTAGAGATAGTCTAGCTAGGTACTCTGTCCTAAGAGAAAGAGAATTGGAAAGATAGTTCTCAGTCAAGTGTGGTGGCTCACACCTATAATCCCAATACTTTGGGAGGCTGAGGCAGGAGGATCACTTGAGCCCAGAAGTTTGAGACCAGCCTGGGCAACCTAACAAGACTCCATCTCTTCAAAAAAATTTTAAAAATAAAACAATTAGCCACACGCCTGTGGTCCCAGCTACTCAGGAGCTGAGGTGGGAGGATCACTGGAACCCAGGAGGTTGAGGCTGCAGTGAGCTGTGATTGTACCCCTGCACTCTAGCCTGGGCTACAGAGTGAGAACCTGTCTCAAAAAAAAAAAGATAATTCTCCTGGAGGACAAATTATTGAGTGGATTTCACAGCAGGAGATTATTTTGGACTCTCCAAGAGTTTATTCCACACTGTTCTTTGTCATGAGCATGGATGGATCCCTGAGAAACAACCAATATGTCATATGAAATCTCAGATGCCCCCTCCCTTGTCCCTCCCTTTCCTAGCCCTGGAGGGCCAGTAGTTTCCGGGTTGGTGAGGGGAGTAAGGAAAGTGCTCTATAATAACACTTGTGCTGTGACACTTGGCCCTCCCCTCCTTCCCTAAATGCATCTTACTTTCCTCAGCTTCCATGGAGTCAATGAGAAAATCTCAGTCCAAAGCTATGAGAACCAAGTGAAATTCATCTTTGAGTTGATTCAGAATGCTGACACAGACCAGGAGCCAGTTTCTCACCTGCACAAACTGTGAGGTCAAGGGGCCTGCTGGGTTAGGCATGCCCGACCCCGGGCCAGGACTAACCCAAGGGGGAAAGCCAGTGTTGATGAAACTTTTGATTAAAACCACATTGTAAAACATTGCCCATCTGTCTGCTCACTCTTAAACTCACCCAAGAACAAGGCCAGGGGTAAGGTAAAGTCAGCAGAAATCTGGCTTCTCTCTTCCTCCTGATATCTGCATCCCTTGATCCACTGGCATTTGCTGCCTTGTCCCTTATCTGTCTTATGCTGGTTATTTCACTGCTTCACCCTCCAGGCTTGGCTTAGCAAATGTAGATTTGAGAAATCTCAACCAGGTGTTATCTGATAGGAGTCTTTAATTTAGGGCACTGTTGCTGGGATGCTTTCTCCAGAGCTTATATATTTCTTCTTGCTAGAACTTTCTTTCCCCTTTTATTCCCCTCTCTTCTTGGACTTGTGAGCTGTATCTTCATCGCTCTTCTCTCCCCTGCATTTCTCCCCTTACTCTCCAATTTATTCTACTTCTGGACCTGGACTTACCCAAACTGTGATACTACCATAATTGTCACCACAATCAGTCAAATAAAGTGATCTGTCCATCACCAGCTAGATACTGAGGGGTGAAACTGAGGCGGGGGCTTTGGAGAAACCCCAAACCTCCTGGTTCTGGAGGCCAGAGACTGGAAAAGAAAGCCTCTGTCCTTGGGCTCCTCCCAAGGGCTCCCTGGGCTTTGTTCCCTCCCTGCCCTGTTCCTGCCACCTGCTGCTACTGTCTCACCCCAGGAGGCACTAATCTGTGGAAACATTTCCCTGGCACATCCGATGGGCTAAGCTCCCAAGGGAAGGGCGCTCGGAGCTAAGGACCAGCAGGGCCGTGGCCCTGGCATCATGTCCTGGTTCAGGCAGATCAAGGGAAAGTGGAGGGCATTAGGGTGGAGGAGGAGGGGGAGGCTGGCTTGAGGGGCTCTGTGCTGTCTGGTGGGGTATGAGGAGGCACAAACTAGCCTCCACTGGGGACAGCAGAATTCCTGTCTTTTTTCTCTGGGCTCCAACCCTGAGCATGTTTGAATCTGCTCAGTAGCTGCCAGGTGGGGGGCATTGGAAGGCAGCATTTCTTGGCTCAAAGCTGGAAGCTGTGCTTTCTGGATCACAAGAGAATCTGTGATCCTCTTGAGAGGAGCTGGGACTCAAGGGACACCCTCTTCTTTTCCTCACCAGGCAAGGACCTTCCATGTCCTCCTGGGCTTTGACAGCAGCGGGCTCCTTCTCCCTCTCCTCATAACCCCCTTCCCCCTCGAGCCCTCAGTTTCTCACCTCCCTCCCTGGATGTGTACTGTTCCTTGGAGCTCGGGCTTCATGAAAAGTGTTGGAACCACAGTGTGGGGATTATTCCAGCTTTTTTGCTACTCCCCCTAAGATTCACATTCCTTCCTTTGCCCTCCCTTTTTTGGCCAATTCAGTACTTATTCAGCCTTTGTTAGAGGGCGAGCTGAAGAACAAAAATAATCCTTCACATTTGTACAGAGCTGTACAGAGTGCTTTCATACATCTTATCTCAGCAGAGCCCCACAAGAACCCTGCGAAGAAGGCATTGCTACTCCTTCCAGGGGAGGAATTGGTTCTCAGAGAGGCTACGCGTCTAGCTGCAGGCAGTTGGCTCAAGTCTATGTCACCTGGCTCCAAACTCACTGTTATTCTGCAATCCTACGTAACCAATAGAATCTACTTCCCAAAAAATTATCTTATTTACTCATCGCAACAACTCTAAAGTGTTACTGTTCATTTTACAGATGAGGCCACTGAGACTCTTAGGTTAAATAACTTGTCCAAGGTCATGCAGGTGCCAGGAGCTGAGTCTATCTGAATCCAAAGCCTGTGCTAAAAGTACCGAACCTGAGACTCAGAGAAGTCATTTGACAGCGTTCCTATAGGGCAGCCCCAGAATTGAAATGCAGGTCAAAAATCCCAAGTCCAGTACTTCTTCAGTTGCACCGTGCTGCCTGCCTCAAGAACCTGTGGTATGTGGCTCATTCATTCTGACCCAGAGAGATGTCAAGGACAAAGGCTATTCTACTGTTGGACTTGGTTCTTAGCTCTAGCTCTCTGTATTCCTCTGGCTGAACTCTCCCTATTCACACCTCTCCCACTGTCTGCAGCATTTCTTACCAGCCCCACCCCCAGCTTCTGGGTTCAGCTCTTTTCCCTTTTCTCTGAGTTTGGGAACAACCAGGTCTCTAATGATCATACAGCAACTGGGAAAAGAGTGAACAGCAGACCCTCCCCTCCTCTAGTCTCACTACCCTCTTCCAGCTGTAGAAAAAAAAAGCCCCAGAGCGGGTAGGGAGCCCATGAGAGGGAACTGCTACAAATCCTGGCCCTGAGAACACATGCATTACAGCCCGGTGGTCCCTGAAGGCTTCTCAAGAGAGCAGTTCAAAGTCCCCAGCCTGGCTGGAACAACAGCAGCCTCGAGACTTGTTGGGGCTTGGCGCAGTAGCTCTCGCCTGTAATCCCAGCGCTTTAGGAGGTGGAGGCAGGAGGATCGCTTGAGGGCAGGAGTTCAAGACTAGCCTGAGTGATAGGGTGAGACCACCAGCTCAAAAAACAAATGAAAAGACTCTGGATGGAATAAGGCAACAAATCGGTGACTTTCCACCACCCCATCCCCATCCATCTACCACTTTCCAAATCCCGCAATGAAAGAGCTCCAACAGATAATCATAGGTACATCCTACACCCTTATCAAGGACTTAGCTCAAGCTTTTTACACCTCACTGCCTGAGGTGAGAAGGAAGACAAAATATTCATACGCAAAGAGAATGGGAAAAGAAAGTTTGGCTGGAATCCTTTGATTGTGAATCTGGGTTGCTAAAAACATGGCCATCCTAAACCCAGTATTCCTTTTATCCAAGGAAGATAATAGGAGACAAAGTTCCTATTTGAGAGCTGAACATTTCATTAAATTTTTTTTTTTTGAAAATTCAAATCTAATCAAAGAGAGTTGGTTTTTGTTGTTGTTGTTGTTTCTTGAGAGGGGGTCTTGCTCTGTCACCCAGGATGGAGTGCAGTGGCAAGATCATGACACTGCAGCCTCAAATTCCCAGGCTTAAGAGATCCTCCCACTTCAGCCTCCTGAAAAGCTAGGACCACTGGTGCATGTCACCACACCTGGCTTTTTTTTTTCTTTTTTTTTTGTAGAGATAGGGTCTCACTGTGTTGCTGAGACTGGTCTCAAACTCCTGGGCTCAAGCGATCATCCTACTTCAGGCCTCCCAAAGTGCTGGGATTACAGGTTTAGCCACTGCATCTGGCCTAATTAAATATTTTATAAAAACAAACCTACTTGCAATTCTAATATTCAGTGTCCATCTAATGTCAATAAAAAGAATCAGTATCATGTTTAACATGTTGTATCTAGAGGTACAAATATAAAAATTTAAGAATAATATAAATTATTTATTACTACAAAATGTTTCTTAGCACCAACGTGCAATGTTGCAAACACTACACTAATTCATGGGTACCTCCAGAACCAGAAATTGGAACATAAAACAGAGCAAGAAAATGGACACTCAGCACTACTGGTAGATAATATGTCACGCGAGAATTCACTACACAGCCAAGCGCGGTGGCTTATGCCTGTAGTCCCAGCACTTTGGGAGGCCAAGGCAGGTGGATCTGACCTGAGGTCAGAGTTTGAGACCAGCCTCACCAACATAGCAAGACCCTGTCTCTACTAAAAATACAAAAATTAGCTGGGCGTGGTAGCAGGCGCCTTTAATTCTAGCTACTTGGGAGGCTGAGGCAGGAGAATCGCTTGAACCCAGGAGGCAGAGGTTGCGGTGAGCCGAGATGACCACTGTACTCCAGACTGGGCAACAGAGCAAGACTCTGTCTCAGAAAAAAAAGAAAAAAAAATCCACTACAGGCAGGGCGCAGTGGCTCACGCTTGTAATCCCAGTACTTTGGGAAGTTGAGGCGGATGAATCACTTGAAGTCAGGAGTTTGAGACCAGCCTGACCAACATGGTGAAACCCCATCTCTAATAAAAATACAAAAATTAGCTGGGTGTGGTGGCGTGCGCCTGTAATCCCAGCTACTCAGGAGGCTGAGGCACGAGAATTGCTTGAATCGGGGAGGCAGAGGTTCAAGCAGTGTACAGTGTGCAGTGTGCTGAGATCACACCACTGCACCCCAGTCTGGGCAATAGAGCGAGACTGTCTCAGAAAAAAGGAATCCACTACAGCCATGCTATCTAAAAGGAAGGATTTGACAAGTTAATTTTCTTTTCTCTTAGCTAAGCACTTGGACAGCTCAATTCCTGCCTACACTCCAAAACCACAGTGGCCTCCAAAGTTCACACTGATACAACTCACAAACCTTCAGGGCATCCAGACACAGTTACCTTTCTTTTTTTAAAGACATAGAGTGTGTTTGCTTAGGTAGCACATACACTAAAACTGGAACAATACAAATTTCCAATTAAAACAACTCAACCACACAAGGATAACACAAAAATATGTGAAGCACTCCATATTTTTAATGTATACGTATTTCAAAATATCAAGTACACAGTAAATACATACAATGTTTATCTATCAACTTAAATGAATAAGACAGGGCAAGATATATAAAGAATTGACCCTCGGGGTCTGAACTGTATTAGACTCAGTAATGTGTGTTCAGTGTTACTGGTTGTTCTGTGCCAGTGCTGAGCACAGAATCCCAAGGGACAGAGGCATCTCTGTGTTTTTAATGGATTTATTTCCTTTGTGGTTATATTATATGATGCCTTCTAAAACATTAAGTTTGGGGCAGGGGGCTTTCTTGCCTGGGTCTGAGAGGTAAGGTGTTATTTTATATACCACATGGTGCCTGGTCTGGAAAATCAGGAAGGCCTCTGGTAAGGAAGTCATGATTGAAGCTGAGATTTCAAGGTTGAGTAAGAGTTAGCTAGGCAAAGCACAGAATGGGAAAAAATATTTGCAAACTTTGCATCCAACAAAAGTCTAATATTCAGAATCTATAAGGTACTGAAACAATTGAATAAGCAAAAAACAAATAACCCCATTAAAAAATGGGCAAAAGACATGAACAGACACTCCTCAAAACAGGATATACAAGCAGTCAACAAACTTATGAAAAAAATGCTCCACATCACTAATCACCAGAGAAATGCAAATCAAAACCACAGTGTGATACCATCTCACACCAATCAGAATGGAAGTTATTAAAAAGTCAAAGAACAACAGACGTTGACAAGGCTGCAGAGAAGGGAACACTTACACATTCTTGGTGGGAATGTAAATTAGTTCAGCCACTGTGGAAATCAGTTTGGAGATTTCTCAAAGAACTTAAAACAGAACTACCATTTGACCCAGCAATCCCACTACTGGATATACATCCAAAAGAAAACAAATCATTCTGCCAAAAAGACACATACACTCACATGTTCATAACAGCACTATTCACAATAGCAAAGACATGGAATTAACCTAGGTGCCCATCAATGGTGGTTTGGATAAAGAAAATGTACATATATACCATGTAATACTATGCAGCCATAAAAAAGAACAAAATCGTGTCCTTTGTAGCAACATGGATGCAGCCAGAGGCTATTGTCTTAAGCAAGTTAACACAGGAACAGAAAACCAAATAGCATTTGTGCTCACTTATAAGTTTGGGTACTCACGGACGTAAAGATGGCAACAATAGACACTGGGGACTGTTGTCGGGGAGCAAGGAAAGGGGGACAAGGTTAAAAAACTAACTATTGAATACTATGCTCAGTACCTGGGTAACAAGATCATTCATACCTCAAACGTCAGCATCACACAGTATACCCAGGTAACCAACCTGCACAGGTACCCCCTGAATCTAAAACAAAAGTTGAAAAACAGAAAGAAATGAAAATATATACCCCTAAAAAGGCTTGCACACATTGCATATAGCAGCCTTCTTTGTAATAGCCCCAAACTGGAAACTACTGAAATGTCCATCAACAGATGAATGAATAAGCAAACAGGTGCATCTATATGACGGAACACTACTCAACAGCAGAAAGGAACAACCTGTTGATACACATAACATGGATAAATCTCAGAATAAGTATGCCGAGTGAGAGAAATCAGACAAAAAAAGATATCTACTACATGATTCCATTTATATGAAATTCTAGAAATGAAAAACATCTGTAGTGACAGACGGCAGGTGGCCCAAGGCATGGGTTGAGAGAGAAAGATGAAGAGAAGCAGGAAGAAATGCAGGGGGTTATGGATACACTCTTTACCTTGATTGTAGTGATGTTTTACTGATGTATACATATGTCAAAACATCAAATTGTACACCTTAAATCTGTGCTGTTTATTGCATATTATACCTCAAAAAAGCTCTTAAATTTAAAAACAAAACAAAAAAACAGTGAGTTAGCTAGGCAAAGAGTTGGGGGGGCAAGGGAGAGAATTGTGCCAGACAGGAAATAGAGTAGGCAAAGTAGTAAGCAAAAGTAAAATAGTAAGGCAAATGAGAGCCTGAAACCTTCATGAAATGAAAGGAGTTGGCCAGCCACGGTGGCTCAAGCCTGTGATCCCAGCACTTTGGGAGGCCAAGGCGGGGGATCACCTGAGGTCAGGAGTTCATGACCAGCCTGACCAACATGGAGAAACCCTATCTCTACTAAACATACAAAATTAACCGGTCATAGTGGCGCATGCCTATAATCCCAGCTACTCTGGAGGCTGAGGCAGGAGAATCACTTTTACCCAGGAGACGGAGGTTGTGATGAGCTGAGATTGCGCCACTGCACCCCAGCCTGGGCAATGAGAGCAAAACTCTGGCTCCAAAAAAGAAAAGAAAATAAAAGAAAGGAGTCCAGTTGGGGCCTTGTAAATTAGGAGTGGAATTGTGGGCTTTGACTTAGGACAATGGGAAAGGAAGTATAGCTAAGAGGTCCTTCTTTCCTTTTGTTCTTTTGTTCCTTTTTCTACTTCCTTTTTAATACTTATACATTATTTATTACATGCCAGGCACTGTTCTAAGTTATATGTACATATATATAATCATTTAATCCTAATAATTACCCTATGAAGTAGGCAAATTAGAAGGTTACTTAGGTTAGTCATCTGGGAAATGCAAATCAAAATCACAATGGGATAGCACTTCACATCCACTAGGTTGGCCATAATCCAAAAATGCAAAATAATAAATGTTGGTGAGGATGTGGAGAAACAGGAACCCTTGTACCTTGCTAGTAGGAATGTAAAATGGTGCAGCAGCTATCGAAAGCAGTTTAGTGTTTCTTCAAAAAGTTAAACATAGGCTGGACACGGTGGTGTGTACCTGTCGTCACGGCTACTTGAGAGGCTGAGGCAGGAGGATGGCTGGAGCTCAAGAGTTCAAGTCCAACCTAGGTAGGAAAAAAAAAAGGCCAGGCACAGTGGCTCACACCTGTAATACCAGCACTTTGGGAGGCTAAGGCAGGCAGATCACCTGAGGTCAGGAGTTGGAGGTCAGCCTAGCTAACATGGTGAAACCCTGTCTCCACTAAAAATACAAAAAATTAGCCAGGCATGGTGGTGCGTGCCTGTAATCCTAGCTACTCAGCAGGCTGAGGCAGGAGAATTACTTGAACCCAGGAAGCAGAGGTTGCAGTGAGCTGAGATCATACCATTGCACCCCAGCTTGGGCAACAAGAGTGAAACTCTGTCTCTAAAATAAAATAAAATAAAATAAAATAAAATAAAATAAAAAGTTAAACAGAATTGCCATATCACCCAGCAATGGTATATAGTCAAAAGAAATTAAAACAAAAGATACTCAAATGAAACTTATATATGAATGTTCACAGAGGACTATTCACAATCAAAAAAGGTGAAAACAACCCAAATGTCCATCCATGGATGAATGGATAAACAAAATATGTTGTATCCATACAGTGAAATATTATTTATAAAAAGGAATGAAGTATTGATCTATGCTACAGTGTGGTTGAACCTTGAAAACATTTGGATAGAATATTTGAGGGCAAAAAATAAAACAACAACAACATAATTATGTTAAGTAAAAAACCCATTCGCAGAAAGTTACATATTGCATGGTTCCATTTATATGACATATCCAAAATAGGGAAATCTATAGAGATGAAAAGTGACTAGTGGTTGACTAATCAGGGAGGGGAGGGGAAGGAAGGGGAGGGTGGGTACTGACTGCTAATGGATACAGGATTTCTTTTTGGGGTGATGAAAATGTCTTAAAACTGGACAGAGGTGATGGTTGTCCAACACTGTGAATATAATAAACACCAATGAATTGTATATTTTAAATTTATGTTATGTGAGTTTTACCTCAAAAAATAAATAAATCCAAAAAAAAGTTATTTAGGAGGTAGAGTCGATGCATGGCAAGTGGTGATTGATGGGTGGTGGGCGAGGAGGCAGGGAAGTAGAGGAAGGAGTCAAGAATGACTCCCAGATGGCTGACAATCAAATGAGAGGGGGAATCCTCTTTTTTGGGATGGAGAAGACAGAGTAAGAAATATACATCTGGAAGATAACTAGCACATTCTGGATATCACAAGTTGGAAGTGCTGAGACATCCAAGTTCAGAGCTCAGAAGAGAAGTCTAAGACAAAGATATTTGGGCGTCATCAACAGAGCACCATAAATGGACACTATACAAGTGAATGAGACTCCATATGTAAGGGTTTGACAGAAAGAAGGCCCAGATGTGTAAATTACAAAGTGTCAGCAAACCTCACAGAAATTTTTAAATATAAGGCATTTAGAAATTAATATAAATTGTAAAATATAAAGTCTCTGTGTTCAAGGACTTTGTGATCAAGCATAAAACAATAAGTTCATGTTAAAGAAGGCTTCAGCTGTGTAACATATCACCAAAGCCTACCATTTCATCTTTCATTTTACACATCCCTACATGCATCAACCACATGTTAAAGAACCTGCTGTTCCTTGAAAATGCCAAATTCTCGCTTGCCTCCCTGCCATTTCACTCTGTTCTCTCTAACTGGAATAATTCTTTCCCATTCCCAATTCTTTTAGGCATATACTTAGGAGTGAAATTGCTCAGTGATATGGTAATTCTGTGTTTAACCTTCTGAAGAAACATCAAACTGTTTCCTATAGCAGCTGCACCACATTATATTCTCACCAGCAAATGGACAAGGTTCCAATTTCTCCACACTCTCACCAACACTTGTCATTTTCTGTTATTTTCTTTTTTTTTTTTTTATTTTTATGGCCAACCTACTGGATATGAAGGAGTATCCCATTGTGGTTTTGATTTGCAATTCTCTAACAAGTAACCTAAATAACTTTTTAATCTATTTACCATTCTCCAACCCACTGACCTCATTTTCCACCTGATATATTGCAACAGCCTACCTCCTAGGGTAATTATTAGGATTAAATGAGTTCGCATATAAACCCACACAGAGTCAATCAAAGCACCTCCATGTCTTTGAAGACTTCCTGAGCCTTGCCTTCCTGTGACAAAATATACCTTTGTCACAATGTTTCCTCCTGTGACAAAGGTGTATTTTTGTTAAAGCTCCCCAGGAGATTCTAATATGCAGCCAAGACTGAGAACCACCAGACTGGGGCAATGTTTCCCAACCCGGTAGGATCATGGGAGTCACCTGGGGCACTTATTTAAAAGGATAGGTTTCCTGGCCCAGCACCAGACGTTTGGAAACAGAATTTCCAGGAAAGAGGCCTGGAAATCTATATTTTAAAAGAAGTTCCCAACAGGTGATTCCTATGACCAGGCCAGTTTAGGAAACCCTGGTCTAGAGGATAATCATAGAGCAGTAGGCAGTAAACACAGAGGGCAGTTTGAAACTAGGTAATCTGGTTTACAAGGATACAGTCCTTTTGCCTCCTGGCTCTTGCAAGATAAAGTTTGCTCATCTTTGGCTTGTGACCCACTGTGGGGATGCTGCCCCTATTAGCTCCCACCTGCATCTATGTAAGAGACTGTCTATCATTGACCCTTTCCAGGTAGGCATGCCCTCACACTCTGGGAAGTCTAAAATTTCATGTGAGGCCCAGAGAGAGCCTGAGCTGCCCATTCCAAATGCCTAATCCCTGTTTATGGCTCTTTCTCTTTGGTGAAATCTTAACAGTCCTACTGTGTGCAGGGAATGTTCCAAATGCCATATTATCCTAATCCTCTCATCATCTGTGAAGGCTAATGCAACCCCATCTTGGATGCTAATCCACCGTGTTGACTTCTGATTAACCCCAGTTCCGGAAATGCCTCTAAGATTTCTATTTTATCTACTATTCCTTGGTTAGACCACGTACTTACCATAAATCCTGCTCTTAGGTTAAAACAATTGACCATAAATCCTGCCCTTAGGGAGCTTCACATAGCATTCTCGCCTTTCTCTACACATTCCTTCCCTGTAAGGTATAGGTATTCCTTCCTTACAAGATATACAAGCCCTGGTCTCACTGCTGTCTGAGATATAGACAGGGCTTCTGTTCACAAGTCCCTATTAAATGCTTCTTTCTAAGAAACAAGATTTGTCAGCCTCTTTGGCCTCTCAGCTTTCTCAGACTTTGGGGGTAGGTTTGCACAGAACTGCTCACCATGGAATATATGTTGCAGAAAGGGAATTATGTCTCCATTTGATAGACATGGCCCAAGGTCACGCACCTAATGAATGGCTGAGCCATTCATGGATTCAAATCCATATGATTACAAAGCTGTGGCATATTCCACTCTGCAGCACTGCCTCTCAAAGATTGCATTTCTATCCCCAGTTATAGTTCACCAGACCATTTTGTTTGCTGTCAAGGCTTCCCAGCTATACTCAGTAAATTCAGAGCTGCAGCTCCAAAACACCTGGAACCATCTTGCCTAAGGGAATCCCGGCGTGGGTATCCAGGGGGCTTTGGGGAAGGGGAACTCAGTTTTATTGAAGCAAAGGGAATGATGACAGTGCTGAACACAGATGGCCACACTTCCCTATCCCACCCCCATCACTACATCCTCCTAAAACTGAATGAAGCCGGAAGGGGATGTCACCTCAGCTCTGGGCAGCAGGAAAGAAGTTGACCTCTGGGAGGGAGGGAGCAGCAGAGGAGTCAGAGCAAGGGGAAAAATGGGAGGGGGCACCCTCCCCCACAGAACAAAACACAGAAAAGTTTCCAGCCATGTCAGGCTAGTCTTATGACTAGCCATGCTGGTTAGGAGGTCCAGGATCTATGGGGCTCTGGAATTTTATGATGTCTCAAGATGAGTGTTCAGGTAGTTTATGGAGAAGCCATTGGTAGACAGTACTTGGCCCAGAAGGAAGGCCATGGGGCTAAGAGAACCTCAGGATAGAGGCTAAATTACCCACATATTAGGACAAGTGCCAAGCAAGACTGAAGAATGCTGCCCCACAGAGGACCTTCCCACACAGGCTCCTTCATAGGGCCCTGCCAGTGATCAACAATTCCTTTTGCCACAACCCTCTTTCCCACCCCACACCCAACATATGCTCATATTCTAAGTGAAATCACTGTGCTTGCTATACAAATGCTGTTTCACGACAAGTCACCCAGCCTCTCTCCAACTAGATGGCATCCCCAAGCTCAGTTTATATAAAAATTTGGGGTGCTACTACCAGCTTCTAGGTAAATGCCACATTATATTCTGAAAGACATGAGGAGGGGATGCTGTGAGTTTGTTAGGGTGCTGCAAGGAGAAATTTCTGTCTCCCAGAGTAACAGGAATCAGTGAGAGACTCTTGACCAGACCTGGTCAAGGATGCTGGAGAGAAACACAGCAAGAGAAAAACGCTATAGAATGCAACAGGCCTATGAAAACAGTGCATGGAGAAGAGGCTGACTCAGTGGTCTTCCATATTCAGGATGGACATTACAGGCCATGAGGAAGTTAAGCTGATTTTGAAAAAAGAGTTGCCCAATGGGGGATAGGAATAAGACCCTCCAACCAAAGTTTCAGGGGACCTCCTTTGGAAAAAGAAATGTGTTTCTAGGCGTGGAAGAGCTCACTTGGCCAACCAGCTCTAAGATTGGGCATGTCTTGAGGCAAGAGAGAGTCCACACGACCTTTGGAAGTTCTTGTCACACAAAGGTCCACGGTGATGCTTAGAGACCCTCACTATCTTTTTGACACCCCCAACTGAGTCTCTCCTTCTGAAGTATCTGGCTGGCCTGCTACTTGCTGGTAGTTCCTGTCTTTTCATGTGTGACCTCTGCTCCCTACATCTGTGTTCGTCATTTCACCGACTGTAGCTATTTCTGCTCTTTCAGTAGAGAAGGGCCAGGATGTCTTCCTCTTCCCAAGGTCACAGCTGGCTAAGCCAGAGGAAATCGGCTTCCCCCAGGTCCTCTTGGTGTTTGACTCTAGGGATCAGCACAACATAGAGCAAGGTACCTACCTCAGTCTTATCCACCTCATCCATCATTCATTCAACGTATTTATTAAGTACCTACTATGTGCCAGGAGCTGGGTTTACACTAGTGATCGAAATAGATATAGAGATTATATTCTTGTTCCAGTGGCCCTGATACTTCAGAAGACACCAAAACCAAGGGCTTTTATATTTATTTACTATAGAAATATTTGCAATACCTATAACCAACAAAGGACTCATATCTGATATTCATGAAGAACTCCTACAAAGTAATAAGACAGGGCCAGGCTCAGTGGTTCACACCTGTAATCCCAGCACTTTGGGAGGCCAAGGCAGGCGGATCACTTGAGGTCAGGGGTTAGAGACCAGCCTGGCCAACATGGTGAAACCCTGTCTCTATCAAAAATACAAAAATTAGCCAGTCATGATGGCATGTGCCTGTAGTCCCAGCTACTCGGGAGACTGAGGCAGAAGAATCACTTGAACTCAAGAGGTTCCAGCCTGGGCGACGGAGCGAGACGCCATCTCAAAAAAAAAAAAAAAAAAAAAAGTAGTAGGACAGAAGGAATAGAATAATAGAAAATGGACATAATACTTGAACAGATATCCAAGGGTCAAATAAATGTATGTAAAGGTGGTCAACTTCATTGGTTATCAGGACAAAGTAAATTTAAATTGCAATACCACTATACACCCACCAGAATGGCTAAATTTTTTAATTTTTCTAGATTGACAATATCAAGTGTTAATGAGAATATAGAGCAACTGGAACACTAAGACGCTGCTGGCAGGAGTGTAAATTAATATGAGCACGTTGAAAAAATTGTTTAGTCGCATTTACTAAAGTTAAAAATATGCCTATCCTTTTATGACCCAGTAATTCTACTCCTAGGTATATATCTAGTATAAATATGAACGTAAGTGTACCAAAGGACATGAACAAAAACATTATCACAGCCTTATTCATAACAACCCCAAAGTAGGAACAACCCAAATGTCCATCAACAGAATAACAGATAAATTGTGGTATATTTATTTAATGGCACACCATACGGCAATGAAAACAAATAAGCTACTGCTACCACAATATTTTTGATGAGTTTCACAAACATAGTATTTAGTGAGAGAAGTCAGACACAAAATAATACCTACTGAATGGTTCTATTTATATAAAGTTCAGAAGCAAGCAAAACCAACCTGTAGTGTTAGTAAACGTTACTTTTGAGAAGGAGTGTGGCATAGTCACCAGGAGCAGATAGAAGGAAGGTATCTGGGATGCCAATAATGATCTCATTCTAGATCTGGATGGTGGTCATAGGGGGATGTTCACTGTGTCATCATTTGTTGACCTGTACACTTAGGTTTCGTGTTCCTTTCCTAAATGCCTGGTATATTTCAATTAAAAAAAATACACACAGGAGAGGGAAACTGTTTTCAAGTAAGTGAAAACATGGAAGGTAGAAAGGAAATAGGAGAGAGATCAAGGATTTATACACCGGTAGCTGAGCTGTGGCAAGATTAAATGGGGTAGTGGAGGGGAGGGAACTGTTGAATACAACAGGGCAGAAGTTGCCTCCAGCCCAACTGAAGTTTCTCCAGATATATCAGCCTTAATTCCCCATCCAGCCCCACACCCCGTATTCACAAACCTCATCTTTCTGGACAAGGCCCAGCATTTCCCAGACTAGCAGCTACTTCTCCAGGCAAAGAAACCCAGTATTTGAGGCCAAAACTGGGGTCTGAGACACTGATATTTTGCTCTAGTAGGTCCTGTGAGTCTGCAGGCCCTTGATGCAGATACTCCAGAGCTGATCCGGAATCATCCTGGGGGTACTGGTTTGGCGTGGGTGAGGGGAACAGGGTTTGGTATGTGTATTTGTCATCCTTATCAAAAGGAATGACCTGCTCAAGTTGCTGTGTGTGCTCTTGTGTGCACGTGCCCAAAGTTTCATACACAGCACTGCGTTCTCCTCTCCCCAGGCACATCTTTGTTCCAAACCCTATTCAGGGGTCTAGAGCCATGTTCGAATGCCCCCGGGCCACTTTCAGGGAGGAAAAGGACAGGAAGGAACCGTTGGTCACAGGTTCCACTGACAAGAGGGGAAAACTTGGGGGTGGGAGTTCCTTTATGGGGGAGGTCACACCCCCTGCACAAAAACATCCCAAAGAGAACTGGCATTGAGTTTGTGTTGGAGAGGTGGAGATACCCAAGGGAGGAAGTGGCGAAAGGTGAGCATGGGAACACCCCTCTTTAATCCCACAAGGTGCGTCAGGGAAAGTTGGATTTCATTTAGCGCGGGATGGAGACATCTCTCCGCACGCTGCCACCAGGCTCAGTGGGTCAGAGGAAGTGAGGCTCCCCTCCCTCCTACCTCAGGTGATGCGTGTGCGACCCCAGCCGTGAGTCTGACCTCCTTTCCCTCCCGCCCACCAGTCTCCACCCCTTTCAAGGCTGGGACTTTTTTAAGGCCGGATTCGTCAGGGGTGAGCCATTTGCTCAAGGAACGCGGAATCTGGAGGGAGCTGAATGACGAGCTGGCGGGAGAGGAGCTGTGTCCAAGAGGAAGGTAGGGACTGTTCTGTCCGGGTACCGACCGGGAGGAGGGAGCACGCGGATGGCTGCTTGAGCCCGGGGTCAGAGGTGGCTGGCTGGCTGGCTCCACAGGGACGTTTGCCGGTCTTCCCGAAGCCCAGAGGCTCCAAGGAAACATCCAGCGGCAGGAGAGGACGCGCACTGTCGCACACGCCTCTCAAAGGCCGCTGGGGCTCCGGCGCGGCGCAGCGGACCCGGGGGCGGTAGCACCACGCAGTGAGCCCGGGCAGCGGGTCCCCCGGACCCCGGGCGGATGGGCGCTGGGACCCGCTCGCTCCAGGCGCGTAGAGCCGGCTCCCGGTTCCCGTCACTACTCTGACTGCGTTTCCCCGGCGCCCCGCCTCCAGGGCAGCAAGCGAAGGAAAGGGGCCGGGCCGAGGGTGATCCCGCCCCCTCCCCAGTCCCTGATTGGCTGCTGCTGTTGTCCATCCGAGAATCTATTTTTGATGGAGGGGGGTTGCCACCCAGTCTGCCCCAGATCACGTTTGCCACCGGCAGCCAACCAGTTGGGCCCAAGTCCGCGGGCAAGAAGCGATTGGGGGCGAGTGAGCTCGGCCCCCCGGTCCCCCGTCCGGGTGCCCCCCCGCCGGGCCTGAAGCGGTGTATCCTGCCCTCCCCAGTCACCTCCCACGCGTGGAAGCGGAGCGGCGGCCTCGCTGTAACGCAGAAGCGAAATGTAGCCAGCCGGGTGTCGCGGCTGGACGCTCGCCTTGGCTGGGGGTGTGGGGGGGGCACGCCGGGGGCCAAGGAGGACTGCCGAGGAGGAGTGATGAGAAGCGGGGGTACCCTGCACCCCCCGAGACCACGGGCCCCGTTGCCACTCGCCAGGCGCCCCCCTTCCTCCCAAGCGAGAGGCAGGTCAGTCCTGTGGGGTCCTTGGGCGGGGAGGGGGTGGTTGAGGGCGGGAGTCCTGGCGCGCAGCGCATTTGCTGAATCTGAGTGGTGGAGAGACCGAGGAGGCCACCCAGTTACTTTCTCTCCCTCCTCGGGGTTGGGGATACTAAAATGGGTCTTTTTTGTCCCCGCCTGGGAGGAGGGGATAGGGCGTCCTGGTTCACTTTTGCTTCTTTCGTCCCAGGGCCTTAGGCCCATCTGAAGTCTCTTTACTGGGGGAGTGGTGAGGGAGGACTGGCTTCCCCTCCTGCGAGCCCCCTCTCAGGTTCAGTGGCCTGCCAGGAACACAGGAGGGAGGCGGGGGTGTCAGCTTTTAGCGGACTCAGAAACTTTTCTGGCATAGGGGCCCTAGGACTCAGAGGTTTCCTCCTAGATCTCTGGTGAGGGAGTTTGAAAGAACCACAGTACTGTGTTTAAGGAGATTGAAAAAGGGAGCCCTGATGGGTGACTGAATTGATAGAGGAAACAGTTCTCCTGGCCAGTTCCTGGGGTTTGATACCGCCTTTCCTAAACTGAAGTTGACTAATTGTGTGTGTTTGGAATACTTAAGGACCTGTTCCTCTTACCTGGTGGAACTCTCTTTAAATTTATTTTTTACGAATAAGAGTTCTTCTGGTGAAATGGAATAGGATGAGAGTCCATGAGGAATTAGGAAGCCTGGGGATTCCTTTAGGCAAAGAGAAGTGGAGCCATTACAGCTAAAGAGATGCATTTGGAGCAAGTGCATACTGGCTTAGGGTGCTTTGGTTTTTGTTTGGGGTTTTTTTTTATTGCTACTTTTGTTTTTTTGTTTTTGTTTCTAAGAATTCCACTATATCCAACTCTCAGTAACCCTGGGGAACAGGAGGAGCCTAATTAACTGAAATGCGTGGGTAATAAGCAATCATTTTATGCTCTGTCCCTTCTAACTGAGATAACTCCGTTGTCCTATCTGACAAGCTCACAGGGCCATGAGCAGGGGGAGAGGGGGAGAGACAGAGGCCTGGATCCGAGTCAGCTGTCTGAGCTCTTTGTAACACTGTTGACTCTCAAGGGCAGGAGTGGGTAGGCCTCTGGCTCTTGGCCTTGGTCTGGCAGGCTTGCCCCACTGCCCAGGGAGTCCTCCTAGCTTTGTTTTGTTTTCTCAGAAGCTAGAGCGTTCTGGGGTCTGGGGGACTTCACGCAGCAATCAGTTTCTCCCTGTTTCTTTGCCCTGTGTGACTGTCTTTCTGTTGCTGTCTTGTGATGATAAGCAGTCACTTTATACAGGGGTGGCTGTGGGGCAGGGAGTTTGTGACTGAATTTATAACTGAACCCCACTTAAATAATGGAGGGGCATTCAAGAAGGGGTCTTGCTGAGGACATACCTACCCACCCCCAGGTGCTGAGGAAACAATGCAGAGGGCACTTGCATGGCATCTTCCCAATCCCAGGCTGGTCACATCTCGTTGCTGGTGACCATGGTGGTGATCCCCCAGGAGGGTTGCTGGTGGGGAGGATGGCAGGGATAGCTCCTGCTGAGCCTCCAGATGGAGCAGTGCAGGGCTAAGTAATTTTTGCGAAAAAAAGGAGGCAAATAGCAAACTCTATAACTATATGACGAACTCCTAACTGCCTTGGGGGGAAATTCTCCCAGTAGGAGCTGTCCTTTGCTATAACGTAATGTTCTTTTTCTTTTCTTTCTCCTTCCCACGTAAGGTGTTCCACACTGATTCTCGTGACTTTAAGGACCAGGGATTTGAAGAAGTATTAGCTCTTCCCAGGAAGAGAGGAAGTTTCTGGAAGAGAAGGGAAAGACAGCAGACGCTGCACTGGGACCAGCAGAGCCTGAGGAGCTGTGGGAAGCTGACAGAGCCCAGCCAAAGCAGTGGGAAGAAGCTACAGTCCCAGGCCGGCACTGTGTTCTGAAAGATTTGAACTCAAGCTGCTTTTCAAGGAGGAGGGGCCCCTTCAGAGGGTACCCCAGACTTTGGTTGAGCTCTTCTACTCTGGATGCCCCCTACTCCCAGGAGCCTGCCGCTGAGAACCAAAGAAGATAAGAGGACAGATACATTTTCTTCAAGCACAGAGCTGGTGGGTTGGAGTCAGGCATCTGCACCCCTAGTGGCTGTCTGGTGAGGAGTTTCTTGTTTCTGCCCAGCTTGTGGCTTCAGTGCTTGATGGGGCTGCCTGTTGGTGGATCAGTTTTTGCAGTGCCTGGTAGGAGTGGAGAGCCGTGGGAAGAGGTCCCGCGGCGCCCAAGCCTGGGTTCACCCCAAGACTAAGTTCTTTCCCAAGTTAGAGAAGGAGAGAGAAAGCAAAAAGAAGAGAGGAAAGTTCTCCCTTCCCCTCCTCCCTGCCTGTCATGTCCTCTAAGCCAGAGCCGAAGGACGTCCACCAACTGAACGGGACTGGCCCTTCTGCCTCTCCCTGCTCTTCAGATGGCCCAGGGAGAGAGCCCTTGGCTGGGACCTCAGAGTTCCTGGGGCCTGATGGGGCTGGGGTAGAGGTGGTGATTGAGTCTCGGGCCAACGCCAAGGGGGTTCGGGAGGAGGACGCCCTGCTGGAGAACGGGAGCCAGAGCAACGAAAGTGACGACGTCAGCACAGACCGTGGCCCTGCGCCACCCTCCCCGCTCAAGGAGACCTCCTTTTCCATTGGGCTGCAAGTGCTGTTTCCATTCCTTCTGGCAGGCTTTGGGACCGTGGCTGCCGGCATGGTGTTGGACATCGTGCAGGTAGGACCTGAGTAGGGCAGCTCTTGACTATGAGCCCAGGGCCACCTTTGCCTGCTGGGAAACTTGGAACTTCCTCTCTACCTCCCTGTCAGAAGTGGCTGCTGCTTCCTAGAATACTGTTTCCCTTTGGATCATGTCCTTGGTTTCTTCTTGGTCTAGTTCCTTCCTACAGAAGCCTCAAGGAAGCTGAGTAGCCCCGGGGAGGCAGTCAGGGCAGTATTGCTAAATAGAAACAGAATTGGCTCCAGAGCTCAGGCTTGGGAGAGGAGAGATGGAACAGGGTCGTTGCTTGCCATCTCTCCCAAGCATTCCTGCCGAGCCCACCTCAGTAGGAGACATTTACAAGGGTCTCCTCTTTATGCCTTCTCTCCCCTGCATTTGTGGTTTCAAGGATACCCATAATAGAAAGCTCAGTTTCAAGCCTCTCCTCCATCCCCCTACTGGGCAGGAATTTGTTCAGCTGCCAAGAGGGTCTCAAATTAAGTGGGAAGGCTCTTGAAGGCATTTTGCTTTGCTTATCTTCCTGTAACCTTGGCATAATCCCCTTGGGGAGGGGGGGTGGACACTTGCTGTCTGATGCATGATTCGGAGATTTGGTGTAACAAGACCCAAAAGCACTAATTATCTGCTGTAAATCGGGACAAAATGTAACTAGGCCTGGGCAGAACTGTCTCTCCTCTTTGCTCCTTACCTGTCATTCTGAACCTGCCCTGGGCAAAGAGGGTTCTTTTTGAGGACATTGGGTAGAATGAAGTATGAGAGTCGGAGGGACCTGGAAGCTAAGAGCCAGAGACGTGCTATGTTAATTTATTGTGACTCAGGACTTATAAAGAACCTCCAGGTCCAAGAGATAAAGTTTTGTTTTTAGACGAAAGTCTTTTAGGCACAGTGTGGCACACCAAACTTTTTGAAGGTGCTGGGTTTATCTAAGTAATTCAGCAATGTGTATCAAATTCCTGCTGAATGCTGGCCTCTGTCCTAGGTACTCAGAGAAATATTAATACTGAGGCAGAAGGAGATCTGGCTTTTGCTTTTTGGGACCCCCAGTGTTCCCTGACTATGATATCTCCCAGAAGGACACGAAGCTTAGCGTCACCTTCCCTGTGCCAAGCCAACCCTACAGACCATAGTGATATAGAGTCCTGCTGGTAGATCTCGCCATGCCTGTGTCCCGGGAGACTGAAGATGGTTCTTGATAGTGTGTGCACATGGAGTACTTTGACTTGAGCCCTTCAGGGGAACCCTGAACCGTTGATTGCTCATGAGAATGATGTTTAAATCATGCCGAAGTGCCTTGCACTGCCTCCCCTTTCCCCAAACCTGTTACCTTGAAGATTATTCCTGCATGGAGGTTGGGAAGCCAGGCTGGAGCTTTGGGTTCCTCCCCCTAGTGGCTGTTCCTCCCCCTAGGGCAGTGACTGGGACAGTAGGAGGAGGAGAAAGAGACTAGGGTAACATTTTTCTCCACCTCTTCTATTCTTTTCCTGTGGCCTCAGTTCTCATTCTTGAAGTTTTTGCATTCTGGTTTGATACCTACAAAGGGGTGCAGAACCGGCATCCAGAGGTGAACTGAAGAGGGTTGTCTTATTTTCTGGATAATAATAATGGTATTGGGGAAGCATTTGGGGGGCTATTCTGAAGGCCCATGAGGTAGGATCCATAATCATCTCCATTTTGTAGGTAGGGAACCTGTAGCTTAGAGGGATTAGGTAACTTGTCCCTGGTCATCTGACCCTAGAGCCCACACCACTAACCCCTGTGGCCTTCACCATGGCCATGGTTTACCAGTTGGTTAAAAACTCGGAGAAGGGGCCAAGTGCAGTGGCTCATGCCTGTAATCCCAGCACTTCGGGAGGCCAAGGCAGGCAGATCGCCTGAGGTCAGGAGTTTGAG
>NW_012104031.1:358609-371757 GCF_000951045.1 Mandrillus leucophaeus
AAAAAAAAAAAAAAAAAAAAAAAGACTCTAGGAGAAGCCTATTTTCTTTGTCTTTTCTTGAAGAACTGGGTGGACTAGAATCTGGATTAATTAGAGTTATCTTCTGAAGTGAGCAAGAATACAAGTTCTTAGATGGGGTAGGGAGGGACCCCCACATATACACCCCACCCCTACCCATCCCACACACTTAGATTCCAAAGCTTCTGATGTGTTGCCCCACCCCCACTCCAGGCGCATGAGCTGGAGACTTTGAGAGGCCTAGGTAGGGAACCTTTGGAGCTGCTGTCAGTGTGGCACCTCGGCTCACCCCAGAGCTAGGGTCCACTTGGTGTGGATGACAATGGCAGGTTTGTCCATGTCCTCCTCCCCCAGTCTTCCTGCTACAGCTCTGGCTGGAGCAGGCCCTGCAGATGGCAACAGTGAGATGGCAGGAGGGGGTGAGTGCAGAGGGACCGAGACATGGGACCACAGAGAGATTCTTATTCCACATCCACAGGAGTGAAAGCAGGACTGACAATCTCAGATTCAGGAAGAGCAGGACGGTTTCTAAGGATTCACACCTATATTACCCCTTCATAAGCTAAGACGGCCTTCAATAAGACAGAGTCTGAAAGTGCCCCAAGACCCTGGGGCCATCTGGAGAAGCTGGCTATGGAGTGTCCCCAGTGTCTTGGAGCAACTGAGCAGGAGTCCGTGTTGGCCATGGTTCAGATGTCTCCTTGGTCCAGGGCCCCCATCTTTCCTTGCTGCTACAGAAAACTTGCTTTCTCTTTCACCAACGCGATGCAAAAAAAAATTAAATTGTAATTTTAATTTAAAAGAAAAAGAAAACCCACTCTCTTCCTAGAAGGTTCATTTCTGCCTCCTCTTATCTGCCCTCTGGTAAATGTGCACAGCAGCATCTGCAGTGAAATAAGGGGCTGGTACTGGCCCAAAGTAGGAAAAGAATAAATGGACGTCCATCTGCTCTAACTTCCCAACCATGGCTGAAAGTTCCTGCAGCATCTGGAAGGGAAGCAGGCTGGGGCCTGGTGTTGGCTTCTGAAGGGGGTTGGGATATGGGAGCCTCCTCACTGCTGGAGCCTTGTGCCCATCTGCCCAGTTTGGTCCTAGGCTGCTCCGGACGTCTCACTTCCTTTATCTGTCAGCCTTTGTGAGGGATGGGGTGGCAGGAAGTAGTGTGCCCATCTGCACTTTAATTGCCAGCTCGATTAAGATGGGTCCTTATTTTAGCTCACTACTCACCTGCTAAGGATCTCGAACAAAGCAGACCCTGCTGTGTATGCAGAAGTCTACAGCAATGAAAGTGGATGGCAAGCGTGGCCTTGGGGAAGTAGAGTGGGAATGAAGTATTCCTCCTGGGCCTGGCCTGCTCCTGTGGTCGCAGCATCCCTAGGCGGGACACTCATACCTGCTTCACTTGACTACCCCTTCTGCTTTTCCCATCTCTGTCCCCTGCCTGCTGTCAGGGACCCATTTGCTTTGCTCCTGCTTTGTACCGCACCGTATATCCAGGTGTTGCCCTAAAGCCCTTTCCTGGACACCTAGAGGATGCCTCTTGGAAGAGCCTCAGACAGGTGAAGCCTGGGGTTACTGCAATCTCATCTGACCCAGTCCTTACCCTAAAAGATCAGCTCCAGCCCAGCTTCTCCCACAGGAGCCGATTCTCCCACAGCCTGGAGCCTAAAGCTTGTATCTGGGAATTTAAGTCTTCTTAATGTCTTGATTCCTGGCTCTGACTTTCTTCCCTGCTGCTACCCTCCTGAGGTGGCTCAGGCCAGAACCCTTGAAGGCAGTTCGGGGTCAGTGTATGAGCTTGGAGTAGGTGAGGGATGGAAGAGGCGCATTGGAAGGGCAAGGAAGAGGTACTGGCAGGACCACCGAGGATCGAGACCTGCGATTGCTGTGCCTCAGGATTCGTTTTGGCTATGGGGGAGGCAGTCTCTTCCCTCACCTCCAGAATACCAGGGATCCATGAGCCCCTCACCCCAAGGTTAGAGAAGGAAAGAGATGAGGGGGCTGCATTTCTGAGAAGCAGTTAAAATTTAGATGTTCCCGTCACCCCCAAGCAGGGCAGCACTTCCCGGAACGTGCCCTTTTTCATCCCCGTCAGAGCAGGAAGGCGTGGGTGGCTGCTTGGCAGACGGGTGTGACTTCAGGGGCAGATACTCCCAGCCTGGATGAACAGGATGGGGCTGAATTTGGCCAAAGGAGGAAGAAGAGCTACTTACTGTCTGCCCCTGCCACATCCTGCCTACTCCTAACCTCAGGGCCACCCTGATTCCTGGGCTGGTTCCACATCTCCAGCCTCCAGCATCTCTTCCCAGAGTCCTATGCGTGCCCATGTGTCAGAGGCTTTCTGCCTGAGCTGCAGCTTTGAGAGGGTTTGTGGGTGAAGAAAGTATGTGTGCAGGAATTGGCTTCTCTGACCCAAGTGCCAACTCGGGGCTTTGCTGGCCCAGGGTCAGGTAGTGTGAGGTTCCAGGCTATATTCTGTAAGAGTCAGGAAGACTTTTGCACAGGGGCTCTTACTGTGACTGCTCCCTCTCATTGCCTGTCTGTCTCTCATCCCATGCTCCTAAAAGTCCATACTTTGTAGGTCCTCCTATAGCTATAAGGAGAGAGTGCATTGTGCTGGGAGATGGAGAGATTTGGGGGTGCTTATGGTAGCAACCAGAGGAACTTAGCTGAGCTTTATACATTTTTTGTTAAATAATAATAAAAGCAAGCAATATTAGTTACAAACAGCTCAGAAAACATTGCTTGCATACATGTGGAGTCGTCTTCTGGGTTTTTTCTTTCTACGAGTACATATACTTTAAAAAATATACCTACCTGCAGAAGTGAGATTTTCATGGAGCTGGCAGCTTGGCAGCAGGGTAGAGCCAGTGTTTTGGGGTGAAGATGAGATCTGAGGCTGTGCTCTGAGAGAAGCTTTGAAAGCCCACAAGGAAGGGGAGAAGAGGGGAATTTTTCCCCTCTCTGGAGCTGGTTTGGGAGGAAGCAGGAGGCGAAGCAGAGCAAGGCCGGACTGCAGGGAGCTGGAGCCTCAGTGGTATGTACCAGCCATGTTCAAGAGTAACAGTCCCAAGTTGCTCCAGGGCAGATGGGGCTCACTGGGGCTGCCTTCACTCTGGGGGGTCTGAGGGTGGGAAGGGATTTACCTCCCTTCAGTGTTTGGAGGGGGCTGGCTCATCCTGTGGCTGCCTGGAAGCCCAGTAACTGTTGTTGAGATGGGGGGCTGTCTCCTCCCCATTGTTAGTCCTTACGGTGGGGCTTCCTAAGGAGAATCCCAGGTCTTGGCCAGACCAGGAGCGCAGGCAAGCGTATGCTCCAGCCCCATTGAAATGAGCCTTTCCCCAGGGTCCTGTGAGGCCTCCCACCCCATCCACACAGGGACAGCTCTGACAAGAAAAGAGAGGTTCTTGCCTTATAGGGCCACCCAGTACCCAGCCTCTCCTGGTCTCAAGCCCTAGCCCCACCACCTCTGATAGCCTTGCTTTTTGGTTATTGTGGTAAAAAGTATGTAACATAAAATTTACTGTCTTAACCCTTTTTAAGTGTGCTATTCAATAGTATTAAGTATATTCACCTCGTTGTACAACAGATCTCCAGAACTTCTCATCTTCCCCAGTTGAAGCTCTGTACCTATTAAACACTCACTCTTTTCCCTGCTACCCCAGCCCCTTGTTTCCACCATTCTTCTTTCTGCCTCTATGAATTTGACTACTTAGGCTGGGCACGGTGCCTCATACCTGTAGTCCCAACACTTTGGAGGTCTAGGCGAGAGGATCCTTTGAGCCCAGGAGTTCGAGACCAGCCTGGGCAATATAGTGAAACCCCTGTCTCTACAAAAAATATAAAAATTAGCCAGGTGTGGTGGTGCATACCTGTAGTCCCAGCTACCCGAGAGACTGAGATGGGAGGATGGCTGGAGCCTAAAGCCATGATTGTGCCATTGCACTCCAGCCTGGGCCACAGAGTGAGACTGTGTCTCAAAAAAAAGAAGTTGACTACTTTGGATACCTCAGATAAGTGGAATCATACAGTGTTTTTTATGACTAGAGTAATGTCCTCAAGGTTCATCCATGTTATGGCATATGACAGGATTTCCTTCCTTTTTAAGGCTGAGAAATATTCCATGGTATGTATGTACCACACTTTGCATATTTTGTTTATCCGTTCATTCCTTGATGGACATTTGGGTTGCTTCTACCTCTTGGTTATTGCATATAGTGCTACAATGAACATGGGCATACTAGTATATCTTCAAGACCTTGCTTTCTATTCTTTTGGATAAATATCCAGAAGTAGGATTGCTGGATCATGTGGTAGTTTTATTTTTAATTTTTTGAGGAACCACCATACTGTTTTTCATAGCAGTTGCACCATTTTATAGTCCCACCAAGAGTGCACAAGGGTTCCAATCTCCACATGCTTTTTTTTTCTCTTGAGACAGACTCTTGCTCTGTCACCCAGGCTGGAGTGCAGTGGCACAGTCTCGGCTCACTGCAACCTCTGCCTCCCAGGTTCAAGCGATTCTCCTGCCTCAGCCTTTAAAGTAGCTGGGATTATAGGTGTGCGCACCACTCTCGGCTAATTTTTGTATTTTTAGTAAAAACAGGGTTTCACCATGTTTGCCAGGCTGGTCTCCAACTCCTGACCTCAAGTGATCCACTCGCCTCGGCCTCCCAAGGTGCTGGGATTACAGGCATGAGCCACTACGCCCAGCCCAATCTCTACATATTGCTAACACTGATTATTTTCTGGGTTTTTAAATAGTAACCATTCCTAAGGGGCATGAGGTGATCTCTTACTAATCTACAGTATTGCTCATCTTTATTTTATTTATTTTATTTTATTTTATTTTATTTCATTTTTGAGATGCAGTTTCACTCTTGTTGCCCAGGCTGGAGTGCAGTGGTGCGATCTTGGCTCCCTGCAACCACCACCTCTTGGGTTCAAGCAATTCTCCTGCCTCAGCCTCCCGATAAGCTGGGACTACAGGCATGTGCACCACGCCCAGCTAATTTTGTATTTTTAGTAGAGACGGGGTTTCTCCATGTTGGTCAGGCTGGTCTCGAACTCCTGGCCTCAGGTGATCCGCCCGCCTCGGCCTCCCAAAGTGCTGGGATTACAGGCGTGAGCCACCGCACCCGCCCACTGCTCATCTTTCACGACAGAGTGTGGGTGTTGGAAATGCCTTGAGAGACCATCTGACTGGTCCCTGAATTGAACATTTTTCAAGAGCTTGAGGCCCTTGTAACTTGTCTAAGGTGTCCAGCTGGTCTACCTGAGGAGGCATATTGGGGAGATAAGCAGGAGGCCCGTCCCTGCTGTCTCCTGTCGGAGACCCAAGGCTCTCGGTCCAGTGCCCTTGCCCAACATAGTCCTTGGCCTCCCAGCCATGATACCCAGACCAACCCATATATATCCGCCTGGCCTGCCTCCTCCTCCCTCTCCAAACCTGGAGGCTTTCCATTCTTAAAACAAATAAAGGAAACCACCTACCCGGTTAGGGCCAGGAAGGGAGACACAATCCTAACCTTTTTGCAAGTCCTCAGTTTCATTTGCAAGTAAAGTAGCTTTCAAATAGCCAGTCCTGGCTCCTGCAATCTTCTTAGCACTAACTAGTAGAATACACTCTGGACCCCAGTTTCCTCATTCACAAAATAAGAATAAAATAGCCCCTACCTTATTGGGTTGTTAAGATAATTAAAAGAGAAATACATAGAGATCACTTAGCCTAGCACATAATCAGTCCTTAATAGATGTTAACCAAAGACATTAGTAGGAGAGCCAGGATTGATTGTCTTGGGACTAGAACTCAGGTCTCCTGACTCCCGTCCAGGGCGCTTCCTACAGGAGTACACTTGCTTCTCCTAACTGAGAGACTGAGGAAGGTATGTGGGGTAAGGCAGTGCACAGAGGAATAAAAAGCCCCTTACAGGCCAGCATTCAGAGGTCTGGGGGCCACAATCTTAATTCAGAGCCTGTTCAGAAGGAGAGTTGCTGTGGCTGAGGCCCAAAGCCCTTGGAGATAGAAACCAAACAAACTCTCTAATCTCCCCAGCCTCGGCCCCAGCCCCGTGGAGCCCAACTCTCCACAGCTGAGACAACAGAGAAACTGGACTGAAAGCAAAGGGGCCAGGGATTGCAATTTGAGGGGGGATTGCAAAGGATTTCTAGGGTGGCAGGCAGCCCAGGGCAGCTCAGCTGTGTGGGTCCCCATTACCCTTCCCCACCCACCTCCAGGAAAGCAGACAGAGGAGGTAGTGCCAGACTGAGAGTCTCCCAACCGGCAGAGACCCTCTCCATCTCCCTGGTTCTGGGTAGCAGGAAGGGGGGTTGTGTTGTTTGAAGAACCATGGGCTTGGTTTTGTTCCAGGGTTCTTGGAGGAAAGGTGGCTAGCGTGCTCACTCCCTGCTGATTCTATTTCCTCCTCGAACCCCTGATCTCAGACTACCTGTTGAACCTCAATGCCCACCCTTTGGGGCACTGAAATTCCTGGGTTCTGTTTTCACCTTGTAGCACTGGGAAGTCTTCCAGAAGGTGACAGAGGTCTTCATCCTAGTGCCTGCGCTACTGGGGCTCAAAGGGAACCTGGAAATGACCCTGGCATCAAGGCTTTCCACTGCAGTGAGTGTCCTGGCTGGGAGGAGCGGGGCACAGAGAGGACTCTGGGCAGCACAGAGCCAGAGACTGGGAGAGGGCTATGGGCCCTTCTCCACTACCCAGGCCTGGAGTGTGGGACTGGGGTGGGAAGGGAGGGCCTGCCTGGGCAGGTGTAGGGAGATCCCAGGCTGGGTGTCCTGCTCCTGGGCAGGGGCTCCCTGCCCAAAGTGGTTCCCAGGCTTGGTTTCTGGATGTCCGAGCCACCCCTGGACTCCTGCCCCACCCCCTACCTCTCAACCACCTCGTGACTGTTTGTGCAGCTTTGACAGGCAGGCATCATGCTGGTTCCTCCACCCGCACAGATGGGGGCCTCCTCTGATCTCCAGCCCTGCTTTGCAGCTGGGCAGGAGCAGAGCCAGGCCCTCCCAGCACCCCCAGTCCCCCAGCCCTCCCATTCCCTTTACCCATGGCAGCTTGCTCTTCTTTAAGGGAACAGACAGAGAGGAACTGCTCGTCACTCCTACCTCCCGCAGTCTTGAGCCATGACATTCCGGGCCTGAACAGATACAGGGCCCTGGGTTGGAGGTGGGAGATGATAAAACTCAGGAGGCCTGGGATGTCCCTGCACGGCCAAGAGTCTAGAGAAGGTGACAGAGAGAAGTGGCATCCAACTTAACCCACCCTGACTTGCCCTACCCAACTTCTGGCCCATGCCCCCCTCTCCTTCCCGAATACTCTTGGAGCCTCAGTCCTGCACCAGCAGCTGACCTTTCCTTCCTTGGGATAGCAGGCTGGCTTCAGAGTCAGGGACTGGGTTGTTCTGACCCATGCAGGAGTGGGCTGCCCAGATAAGCAGGGCAAAGAATGGAATTTGCCTCTGCTCAGCTGGTGTCCTGAGAGGAAGAGAGGCGACTGCCTAGGGGACCCCCTCCCATCCCCTACCCAGCTGCAGGAGCTCAGTTTTAGCTCCTTCCGTCTTGCCTCAGTTTCTCTGATCCTGCTTCACCTTTCCAGGACTGTCAGGTCCTGCTCTCAGAGTCTTAGGCCACATGTACTGCCTCATGATCTAGGCAGGAGCCTAATGGATGGAACTTCAGGCCTTTTCCAGCCTGGAGCTCCAGCTCCTTGCCCTCCCTCTCCCAGGCCAACATCGGACACATGGACACACCCAAGGAGCTCTGGCGGATGATCACTGGGAACATGGCCCTCATCCAGGTAAGAAGGCAGGGACCAGAGAGGGTGGGCTAAGCTTCCCCTTAATCAGGAATCTCTGAAAGGCTTAGGTCAGCCCCAGCAGGCTCCTGAGTAAGTCTCCAGTATCCCACTGAGCTGGCTTCCCCCAGAGTAGCTCTAGGAGATAACTAGGTTACCCAAGAAAATGCCTAAGATGAGGAGAGCCCAGCATCACCCATTCCAGTTCTCAGTTTCTGGTGGTGCAGGTGCCTCTGAGTCCCAGCAGATCCTGGCAATATGAGCAGACTCAGGAGTGACGAGATGTCTTGTGCCACTGCTGTTCCATCTCCCCATGAGACCACACAGGTTCAGACCGGGAGCCTTCCCCCTTGAGGCCCAGGCCTTGACTCTGGGTGGAAGGCTCCGACTCTGTTGAACCTCACTCCCATCCCCAGAGGCACACTCCTTCAGCCAATAACATGTTCTGGGCTCCTGCAGAGTGCACTGCCCAGTACTAGCGTCTGGTGTGAACCTAAATAAATAAAGACATCCTTCCAGCCTGGGAGGACTGGACAGTGCAGTCCAGCCTGCCTCCTGGGGCTACTGCCAGCCAGGAAGAGGTCTGCCCAGATGCTCATGACCTCAGCTTAGGAAGCCCACTGCTCTCAGGGCTTTCCAAGTTACCACTCCTGTCCCCAGGTGCAGGCCACGGTGGTGGGCTTCCTGGCGTCCATCGCAGCTGTCGTCTTTGGCTGGATCCCTGATGGCCACTTCAGTATTCCGCACGCCTTCCTGCTCTGTGCTAGCAGCGTGGCCACAGCCTTCATTGCCTCCCTGGTACTGGGTAAGGAAGGGAGGGCGTAGAGGAGTAAGGAGTGCCACCCCAGAGGTGTTGGCTGCACCTGGCACTCCACTCTGTCTTTTTGTTTGTTGAGACTCCTTTATCTCTTCTCACCCTGCCTGCCCCTCCCACTTCCTCACCAGGTATGATCATGATTGGAGTCATCATTGGCTCTCGCAAGATTGGGATCAACCCAGACAACGTGGCCACACCCATTGCTGCCAGCCTGGGCGACCTCATCACCTTGGCGCTGCTCTCAGGCATCAGCTGGGGACTCTACCTGGAACTGAGTGAGCCACCAAGAGTGTGGCTCGGGTGGAGTCCTGGGTGGGGTTGGGAGAGATGGTAGTAGTTTGGAAATGTGCAAGAGTTTCTTCTGTGTTCTTAAACTATTTGGTTTGAACACAGGTTGTAATAATTCCTGATCTTAGAGATGTGAAGCTAAGTACTGATCTCAAATTCAAGCAGGCATCAGGGTCGGGGAAAAGTATCAGAAGTATATTCCTGTTTGGTCATGCATATTCTTACTTCTCTTGGAGGGATGAGGTGGCAAGAGTAAAGGAAAGGAACCAGAGGCTGGGATCTGCTTGCAAAATGAAGAAACGGGTGGGAGATGGTGATTTCTGGGATCCGATCAAGAGACCGAGAGTGTCTGTCCCCTGGTCTCTGTCCCTAATTGGTTCAGTGCCTGGCTAGCTCTCTACCTTGGTTTCCCCATCCATAAAATGAAAAAGGCTGGTACCACCTACCTCCTGAGCTGCCAGTGAAGATCAAATGGGGTAGTGTGTTTACTGGCATTTAGTGTAGTCTTGCTATTGATCTGTTGGGACATTTTCAGGCTAAGCCAGGGAGAAACTTGGAGTAGGGAACCACAGTGTTTATCTCCCTCTCACCTCTGCCCTCTCAGATCACTGGCGATACATCTACCCACTGGTGTGTGCTTTCTTTGTGGCCCTGCTGCCTGTCTGGGTGGTGCTGGCCCGACGAAGCCCAGCCACGAGGGAGGTGTTGTACTCGGGCTGGGAGCCTGTTATCATTGCCATGGCCATCAGCAGGTAGGCTGGAGCCCTGAGTATCCGCTCCTACCCCACTCCCACCCTGCCACAGACTTCTTTTTAAACCCTGGAGAGAGGGGGTGGGGGTCAGACCCTAGAAATGTGTTCATTAGTGTATCAGTCACATGTCCTTCTGTTGAAAATGACAGAAACCATCTGAACTGGGTTTCATTCCAAGGCAGAATGTATTGGCCCGGAGAACCAAAAAGGCACAGCTGAATTCAGGGACATACCTAAGATCAGGGCCCCAGTACTCTGTGACTCTCCGCTCTGCTCTTCTCTGTCATGGCCTGCAGCCCAGGTTTATGCTTTTCTTATTCCTACCAATTCCAGTGGGAAGAGAGAGTCTTTCTCCCACCAATGCCACAAAGTCCCAGTATAGAGTTCCACTGCTTCTCATCTGGTGACATGATTATCTCCAAACCAGTCAGCGTGGCCTCGGGGCTGCGATCCTCTGATTGGATGGACCTGGAGCCTAGCCATCACTGAGGCATTGTCACCTGAGCCACAGTCACTGAGCTTGAGAGAGGTGGTTCCCTGAGGAGGAGCCCAGAGCTATCACCAGAAAGGGAAGTAAATGCTGAGTGGGCAGAACAACAGAGGTCCTCAACAGCAGATAGTCCCACAGGCTGCTCCTCCAGCCAACTTAGAGGGCAGGTACAGGAGGTGGTCGCCTGACCCAGTACCACCAGCTTGTTCTGGAGTCACTGCCCAGTCAGAATGTTATGAGCAGCACCTAATCCTGTCAAGGGAGGAAAGGACTGGACGATGAGGAACTCCTGAGAGCCACGGTGCTTCCCTTCATCTCCAATGATAGGTGGGCCTGGACCTCTCATCCCAGAGACTAAGGCAGAACCCTTCAGTGGTCTTTGCGTCATTTTGTCTTTATGTCTCTATAGTGTGGGAGGCCTCATCTTGGACAAGACTGTCTCAGACCCCAACTTTGCGGGAATGGCTGTCTTCACGCCTGTGATTAATGGTGAGGTCTGGGCATCAGCTTTCGGAGGGCAGGGCTGGGGGAAGGAAAGGGACAGGAGAAGAGGACTTAAGGGGTTGGTTTCTGTATCAGTCAGGGTTCCAGTAGACAAGAGAATCTCGCTCAGATGTTTCAAGACCTTAATGAAGGGACTGCTTACAGAGGTGGGAGCAGAATAAAAGGACAGATAAGGGATGTTGAGGCACCCAGAGATTAGCAGCAATGGGAAGCCTCTAGTCCTAAAGGGTCAAGGGGAGTATCTTAGTCCATTATCTGTTGCTAGAACAGAATACTTGAAACTGGCTAATTTATAAAGAAAAGAGGTTTATTTGGCTTCCAGTTCTGGAAGCTGGGAAGTTCAAGATTGGGCAGCTGCTTCTCGTGAGGGCCTCATGCTGCATCCAGACATCCAAATGGAGAAACAGAAGGAAAACTGAGCATGTGCAAAATGGGCGAAACAAGAGAAGCAAACCTCGCTTTATGACAACCCACTCTCATGGGAACTATACCTTTCCCAAGAAAGACATTAGTCCATCTTAATAACCTATTCAATCTTAAAGGCACCACCTCCCACCACCACATTTGGGGACCTCAACATGAGTTTTGATGGGGACAAACTATATTCAAACCATAGTAAGGAGGGAACAGCATTATAGGAGCCCAGTGAAAGCTCTGTCTTTGCCCCCAACGTGGGGAAGCCAATGCTGAAAAGCAGGGAGGGATTGGGAAAGACATACCTGATCTCTCTCTCCACCTGCCTTCTGGTCGCCTGCTGTTGCCTCCCACCGAACAAACACAGTGGAAGCAGCCAGCAAGGGAGACTGGGTGATGCAGTCCATGGAGACCAGTCTCCCAGAGCTCAGAGCAAGACCGAGAAGAGCAGGGACCAGGTTGGGATGTGAGGGCAACAGAGAAATCAGCACAGGTCCTGGCGGAGTTACCAGTTTCCAGAGTTTGGAGCTCAAACCTGATCCTTGAAACCGGTTACCAGAGCCAGCATATGACCATAGGGTACCTGGGTCTGCTCAGAGTGTTGGAGAGCGGGTGAGGCAAGGCAGGGCTTCATCCCCTCAGCTGTGTAGGAAGGCAGGTGCCCATGCTGCACTGGTGGAGAAGTCAGGCTCTCTTGAGTCTGCAGATCTGCACGTATCCTTTCCAGCACTGTCACAGCTTTGCCAGGGGAACATGGAACTGCTGCATCTCCATAGAGGGGAGGATGAGGGAGCTGGAAGATTCCCTGGAAGCAGGGGTCTTTGTCTGCCTTCTTAGTGTCTTACTCTTCTTTTGGGGACTGGTGAATGGGTGATGCCCACATAGACCCTAAATTAAGACAGAGGACAGTGCCTCTATAGATAAAAGACAAAGAATGAGAAAATCATTTTGTTCCCACTCCTCCCTCTGACCCCTATCTGTGTCTAAGCCCATATCTGTCTCTGCAGGTGTTGGGGGCAATCTGGTGGCAGTGCAGGCCAGCCGCATCTCCACCTTCCTGCACATGAATGGAATGCCAGGAGAGAACTCTGAGCAAGCTCCTCGCCGCTGTCCCAGTCCTTGTACCACCTTCTTCAGCCCTGGTAACGGCAGAGTCCCAGGCTCCCAGCCCTGGGGGGAGTGGGCCTACTGTTGATGAGCTTCACTTAAGAGACAGCTGGGGCCCAGATCCACAGGTTCTCCTTCTCTGCTGGGCTGTGCCAGCTGTTCTGAAGGGCAGAGCCCAGGCAGGAGGGCTGTCTTTTCCTAGAGCACCCTAGGGGTTGGAGACCACAGGATGGAGAAGTAGAGACATTCATCTGTCTGTTGCCCTGGGATATGGTGCAGTCCCTCCTGACTTTGAAAGACCTTCTGGGGCCAGGTCTTCTCCTCCCCTCCTCTTTACACCCTCTTTTCCCCAATTCCAGATGTGAATTCTCGCTCAGCCCGGGTCCTCTTCCTCCTCGTGGTCCCAGGACACCTGGTGTTCCTCTACACCATCAGCTGTATGCAGGGCGGGCACACCACCCTCACACTCATCTTCATCATCTTCTATATGACAGCTGCACTGCTCCAGGTACAAAGTGGCAAGAGCAGGGGCATGGGAAGGAACCAGGATGCCCTGCAGGGGTGGGAGAGGAGGCCAGACTTGGCCTCTTAGACACTCAACCTCCTCTTTCTCTGTGTCGGGGCAGCTGATAAACACCGGACAAAGGTGCAGGAGAACAGATGGTAGTTCCAGTAGAGTCACCAACATGCTGTGTGACTTTTACCTTGTTCTTTTAGTTCTCTGATCCTCAGCAATACCTTTGTAAATTGAGAGGAATGGACCGGGGGTGGTAGTTTTCATGCAGGTGGTTGTAGGATGCTGAGCATGTGCGATTTGCGTGCCACCCCCACTGGCCGCAGAGTTCCATGTGGCTCTGTTTTGCATGCTAGTCTTTCTGAGAAATTCATTTGCATAAAGGGTCCCATAGCTTGAAAAACTGTCAAAACCACTGTACTAGATAATCTGTC
>NW_012104031.1:372287-377564 GCF_000951045.1 Mandrillus leucophaeus
TTTGTGTGGCCACCACTATAACCAAAACACAGAAAACTGTTTCATCACCACAAGGCTCCCTTATGCTATCCCTTTACAGCTAGGTCCACCCTTATTATTACCTTTTAAATTTTTATAAGTTTGATTTTTGAACAGTCACATAGTTCAAAAATGTTTTAGGGTTCATAGTGAAACCTCAGTGAAAAGTCTTCTTTTCTGTCCTATTCTTCACAGCCATCTGTTTTTCTCCTTCACAGACCATCAGCATTATCTCTTTGTTGTGTGTCCTTCAAACCTATTCTGTATTTATAAAAGTAAACATATATTTTTCTTATTTCCCTCCTCTTTTTTACACACATGTGGTATACTGTACACAGTCTGCACCCTGCATTTTTCACTTGTTTATCTTTGAGATCGTTCCATATCAGTACATAAAGAGAACAACACCCTGACAACACCCTGATTTTCTTACAGCTCCATCATATTCTATGATACACAGACCATAATTTTATTTCACCGGTGTATTGATTAACACCTGTCCCTCCAGCCCCCTCACCCCCAGCTTTAGAAAGGTTGTGTTCGGACATCTTGGCAGGGGCAGAGCTGAGAATCAGCCATATGCTGTTGCCCTGCAGCAGTTAGCCAAGCTGTCGCATTCCATTGCTACTGGGTTCCAGTGCAGCACGTGGTGGGAAGGTGGGGGTGGATATGCCAAGGGTCTGTGGTGGAGGTTTTCAGCTCATCTCTTGGCCTGGATTGGAAAGGATGAGCCTCGGTGCCATCACTCATGATAAATACCCTGGGAGACACTCTTGCCTCTGCTCTCCTCTCTAGATCTGTGGAGGGCCAGAGCGTGACACTTGATCCCCTGTAAAGGCTCTTATTGATCCCTTTGCCACCTCCTCCCAGCCGTGTGTCCTGGGGCCTGCTCGGGAGGCTGGAATGTGAGGACAGCTGCTACCATTCCCTTCCTAGGGCACGTCCCAAAGGCCTCCTGGCCATGCTCTTTATTTGGGACCCTTCTGCAGCTGCTGGAAAGGGTGTGAAGTTACGGAGGGCAGGGGAGCCAAGGCCGTGGTATCACAAGACAGCTGTGTGCAGGGCAGGCGAGAATGTGAAGAGTCACCTCTGGCTTCCTTGAAGAGAGGGCAGGATTCTCTCAGGCAGAGCCTAAAATTTTAAAAAAAGAGAGAGAGGACAGGAGAGCAACCAAGATTGCCTAAAGATAGATATCACTTCTGGCTTCCGGATCCCTTAAGGGCTGTGGTTCCCGCATCTGGATCCCTTAGGGCAGAATTTTCATACCACAGTATTTACACAGTATAGTCAAGGGTAAAACCTCCCAGATGACTGACTGTATTGGAGCTTAACCGTCAGAAACTGTTTCATTCTCACGCAGATGCAGTCATTTAGGGGAGCCCAAATGTCAGGCACTGTGCAGACTCTAGGAGATTCAGGCCTGCCCCACCATGGTATTCTAGATCAAAGGCATCGCCAACTTAAAAGCACGTGTGAATCTTGTTAAATGCGGACTCTGACTCAGGAGGTCCAGAGATTCTGCATTTCTAACAAGCGCCCAGCTGTTGTTGATGCTGCTGGTCCTGGGCCCACTGGCAAGATTCTGATCTGAGTCATTCTTAATTCTCTGTATGAATAGAAGGTAAGCAAGAGCACAGATACAAATCAAAGCCGCAGATCATGTCAAATGTGTTTTGAATTGGTATGCAGTGTCTGCTTTATATTAACATTGAGGTGACTTATTCCCAATTCACCTTTATTAGGACTAATGTTAAAATAAACTTGCACTCTTTGAGCCCAAAGAATGGAGAGGAAATGGAATGGAAAGCCACAACAACAGAATGAAAAGGGTCAGGAGGAAGCCAGCTTGGGATGATCGTCTGTTACTTAGACAACTGCCAGCAGCAGCTTCAAACACTGTCCTTATACCACTCTGCCCAGAGAAGATATCCCTTTAGGAAAAGCTGACTCCAACAGCCAGCCCCCTGCCAGGCTCCTGGAAAGGCCAACATGGCAGGAATTGGAGTGACCCCAGAATAAGGTGACCCAGAGTTAGAGGCAAGAGGGCTGAGTTCCTGCAACAGGTAGGATCTAGGTCAGGAAGCTCCTCGTTTGGTAAACTTGGGAGCAGAATATAACGCTGATGTGGGTGACCCTGGGCCGTAGCAGCATCTTCCTTTCTAAAGAGCTCTCATTGTGCCTGTTGTCTGCTCAAGGTGGTAATTGTTGGGTGGAGGAACACAGAGAGGTTGCTGGAGTGGAGAGAGGAAGATAAAAAGTAAGGACTGTGGCCATCCAGGCCTTGTGAGGCACTGAATGGGTATGATCATGTGGCCTCTGGCTCCCCCTGGAGAGAGGGGATGGCTATAGGCTGGGCCCTTTTTGTCTCCCCAGGTGCTGATTCTCCTGTACATCGCAGACTGGATGGTGCACTGGATGTGGGGCCGGGGCCTGGACCCAGACAACTTCTCCATCCCATACTTGACTGCTCTGGGGGACCTGCTTGGCACTGGGCTCCTAGCACTCAGCTTCCATGTCCTCTGGCTCATAGGGGACCGAGACACGGATGTCGGGGACTAGCTTGGTCACTCAACCTTTTCCCCATCCCTCTGCACTTTCTATTTGAAACTTTTCTTTTGTTTCCCTGTCCGTACTCCACCCTACACTCCCACCTCTTTCTAGGACTTCACTTTGATACCAAATTCTCATTATTTTCAATGGGAATTTTTATACATTGAGCCAAGTTTGTATAGCAAGAATCCAGGAAAGACAGACGGCCTGAGATAAGCAGTACAAGTAGGTTTTTGAGACAATCACCAAGTGCAATTTCATGGTGGGTGCCTCCAGGTGATGTGGACTGGGGCAAGGGAGTTTTGTCTGGAATCTGGGGACATGGGGTTTGGCTTTAGCAACCTGTCTTGGCCCTAATGAGAAACCCTTTGTGAGTGGGCTCTGGGTTTTTGGTTTTGTTTTCTTTTTATCTGTTTTGTTTTATTTTTGGTTGAACAGAGGGACAGAAGAATAAGTAACACTCCCAAACACAGACATACTTTTGTAGAAGTGGACCAGCTTCAAAGCTCTGGACAGGAGACAGCTGCTCCAGGCCCCTGTGATCCCAGCTCTATTCTCTTGCCCTCTGGACCTAAGCCCTCCCACTCAGAAAGAGTAAGGTGGACTGACTTTTCAATGTGTGCACATGCCTCTTGTTCATTTACCTGATCAACATCAACAACCCCTCCCTCTGATCATTTCCAGTTGATTGTCATATTCAGGAAAAAATGGAACAGTGGACTCTTCTCTCTGTTGACACATGTCCACCTATAGGTTCCCCAAAATCCACATTCTCTCTGGGCCCAGAGGACTGATTCTTTGTCTCTCTTCAACCTTCATCTCAAATTGTCTAAGCACTACCTTCCCCAGAGCTTGCCAGGTTGGGTTTTGAGATTAGGGACAGGTCATGGGTATGTGGAGAATTGTTTGGAGGTTGAGGACAACCACGGGTGTCTCATTGCTGCCGTTTCTCCTGAGAACATAATCACTTGATCACCTTGGACCCTGTCACTTCCTAAAATTACTCATTCTGTCATGCCATAGAGGTCAGTTTTCTTCTTTCTTGGCTTCTGCCCACAAACATTCACCCATCATTCATTCGCTCATTCAGCAAATATGCAGCCTCTGCAAGATGAGCTCTCCTGCAGGCAAGCATGGTCTGAAACATTCTTTGAGCAGTATTTATTGAGTGCCTACTATCTGTTAGGTACTGTACCAGGCACTGACAAGCCAGTGGTAAGGGAAACACAGCTCTAACCTCACCTCATTCTCCAGGTTACAAAGGCCATGTGCCCCTTTAAATCTGGCAGAGAAAGTTTCCTCGTTGTAAGTATTTGCATCTACTTCAAGCCAGATTCTTCTGCCTCTTTCTCCTTACTAGACCCCAACTCTGTGCAATGCTGACCACAGCTAGAGCCACCAGCCCCATTGGTCAACCAGTGTTTATTTCCCTAAACGACCCTTCCTCACATTCCCTTCCCTCCATCTCTCCTCACCAAGCACCCAAAAGAGGATTTAAAACTAGCAGGGTGAACATCAACTGGTTGTTTCTACTTTTCTCTGCCTAGCACAGAATTGGGAGAAAGCTGGAGCCTCCATCTGCAGTCACACATGTACAGATCTGGGGATTTGGATGTAGGCTTTTTCTAACTTCTCTCTCAGAAGCTTCCACAGAAACCCTTCCATCTGTAGCCTCAAGGGCCCACCTCCAAGGGAAGGCTTAGGCAATGATCCTGTTTCTACCAAGACCACACCTTATCCCAGGAACTTGCCCTAGACCTCCAGAGACTATATTTTCTCTCTCTCCGTTTCTACCCAGACCTCCAGGCTTCCTTCTGGAATCATAGAACCGTAGAATTGGAAGGAATTTTAGAGGTTATCTAGTTGGAGTTGTATCCAACAGAGTTCATTAACACCAGCCTGGGCTTGTTTTTCCTCCTCCCTCTGGACTTTTTTCATCTTTTCCTCCACTTCAAAAAACACTTGCACACAGATTCTTCTTGTACAGGCACCGAAACCAGCTCCTCTGCCCCTCAGGCTGTGTCCCTGTGATCTCCAGCCACCCCTGCCCCAGTCCCTCGCCCCTTCCTCATCTCTGGAATTTGGCCAGGTAGTCCCAGAAGACTCTGGAGTGACCTCCTTTGCTTAAAAAGCAGACGGATAGGCATGCCCCAGGCCCTGAGTGTGTGAGCAGAGGAGGACTGGAGGGTGAGAGGGAAAGAAAATGAAGGTGACTTTCATGGAAGATTCATTTATTTTCCCCGATTGTACCAACTGCATGTATTTTTGGCCTGGCTGCAAGGAGCAATATTGGTTTACTCTCGTATCCTTAAAAAGTTACAGAACTGTGTCTTAAGAGAATTATTTATAGTTACTATAACTGAATTGACAAATGTCAACTTAACTGATAAATTATATTTGGTAAAATAAAGAGGACGTTTATTTAGATGGTTGGTGTTTCCTGTACGTCTCATCAAAAAGCAGCTTCAGCTGTTGTCTTGGGCCCCTCTGTAGGCCTTACCCTCTCCTCACTTAGGAGTAGAAAGGGGCCAAAGTGTGACAAAAAATGAAACATCTCGGCCGGGTGCAGTGGCTCACACCTGTAATCCCAGCACTCTGGGAGGCCGAGGTGGGCGGATCACAAGCTCAAGAGATCGAGACCATCCTGGCCAACATAATGAAACCACGGCTCTACTAAAAATACAAAAATTAGCCAAGCATGGTGGCAGG
>NW_012104031.1:377999-384394 GCF_000951045.1 Mandrillus leucophaeus
GAGGCAGGAGAATCGCTTGAACCCAGGAGGTGGAGGTTGCAGTGAGCCAAGATCATGCCATTGCACTCCAGCCTGGGTGACAAGTGCAAAACTCTGCCTCAAAAAAAAAAAAAAAAAAAAAAGTCATTTATTGAGAAATTGGTGCACAGGGACACACTCGAGACGCTAGATGCAGGGTCCTTGCTCTCAAGGAGGTTGTACTCTGGTCTCAACGTGTTAACTCAGCCTCTGCTGGGGGATTGTGCTACGGGTCCAAGCATTTATGGGTTAAGATTCTCTCCCTACAGAGGCTTACGATCTGGGTCAAAATATTATTGAGTATTTCCTGTGTGCCTTCACCGTGCACCTTGTAAGCCCTTAGAAACTTAAAATTGACTGACTGCAAAGAGTTTGGAGTCAGATGGGCCTGGGTTCAGATCCCAGCTCTTCTGTCTATATTTGTATAACCCTAGGCAAATCATTCACCCTCTCTGAGCTTCAGTTTCCTCATCAGTACTAATACTTATTTCATAGGATAGTTATGAGACCTCAGTGAGATAATAAACATAAAGCACTAAGCTCTGTGCCTGGTATATGCTAAACCAAAAATCCTAATCAACACTACAGTGGGGAAGGGATGAAGGCCAGTGACTAGGTCATGTCAGTACGCTGGCCATGGGATAAATTCAGGGTGGATAAGGGAGCGGGCCAATGAAAAATGCACCTGATCGAGTCTTGGGAGTCAGGGACATCTTGGAGGAGGCTGAGAATAGGAGTTAGCCTAGCAGAAAATAGGAAAGAGCCGTCCTGCAGAGGGAACAAGGAGCTGAGCAAGGAAGTGAGCCTGATGCCTTTGGGAACTGCAAATAGCTCTGTATGACTGGAGTTGGGAGCGCGGATGTTGATAGCACAACCTTATGAGACGCACGTATTTGTGACAAAGCAGTTTTTCTGAGATGGCAGATACAGAAAGGCAGAGTCAGAGCACAACCCCACTGAGGTCTCTCGGACTACAAAGCCTGTGCCAGGAACCACTGCCCACCCAGGACATGCCCCCGTGGGATATGTCACAAAAGTATTGAGCAGATACTGGGTGCAGAACATTTGCCAGCCTCAAAAATCTGCCTTTTATCACAGCCTGTGCTCCAGTACTAACTCTTCAAAGCAATGTTAATAAGGCTATTAAAGGTTAATGGAAAGAGGATAATTGCTTGTTAATTATTATTTATATAGTGTTTCACTATATAGTATACTATATATATACTTTTAAATGATAGACTCATTTGTAACATCAATATTATCTCTAATAACGCTATGAGATAGATATTACTGCAATTTTACAAGAGAAAAACTGAGGCTCAGAGAAAAGTTAAAGGTCTTGCCCAAGGTCATATATTCACACCCAGGTTTCTTAGCCCAGTGCCTGCCTTCTATGCCTGGAGCCAGATGAAATGGCTGGCCATGGTGCCCCTTTATAAGGAACATAAAACATCACTAAAACGATCAGAAAAATGGGTGCCTGTTATCTCAGTTTTGCATATGAGACACTATACATGACTGCAAAATGTTAATTTTTTACTGAAATAGTATCTTCCAATGGACATTTAAAGTCATGCCTCCCAGGCGCCAGCCTATCTCTGATGGTATTTTTGTAACATAATTACAGGCAACACTACCAATTCAGAGGTCAGTCAGCTGACAGTCTCCTGAACTTAGTTGTCTCCTTTAGCTAAACTTCAGAAACCAAATAATGCATAGTATAATGCTGTTTACTGTACTGTATTTGTATTACATTATCTAAAAATGAAATATTTTAATATGGCACCCATGAAAATGTCTGGCTTGAATGATTAAAAACAAAAAAAACAAATTCTAGAGCCAGGCATGGTGGTATGAGTCTATAGTCCCAGCTACCCAGGAGGCTGAGGCAGGAGGATCAGTTGAGCTCAGGAGTTCAAGTCTAACCTGGGCAATTTGGTGAGACTCTCTTTTCAAAAAAACAAAAATCTCAATAACTCAAGAAAAAAAAAGAAATTGCAGAAAAGTGAAGACAGCTTGGCCAACCAAAAAAGAATGTTTAAACATAATTTCAAAGACTTTACGACCATATTTACGTTTAGTTAAGTATGAATGACTAATATTATCTAGTCGTTGGTGATTTTTTTAAGTTAAATGAAAAACACGTCCAAATAAGTTTAAATGTTATATCCTATTCAGTCATATTTATATGCTATACAGTCCTTGTTTTGAACATAAATATTTTTTATTATATTCAAATATTAAATGAAAGAAATGTTGAACAATTGTATAGAGAACATTACATTAGAAGAGCCCCAAATTGCAGCCTTCTTGGGATATCTACATGTTTATCTGTCTTTTGCTCTGCCACAGACTGTCATGCACATAACTTTCAATCATACTACCTAAATTGTTAACTACTTCACAAATTAGTCAGAAATAAAGTATGTGGTTTTTAGGAATTCGAAATCCATGGAAACAGAGACTAAAGCTTTAAGAGGTTAACTTTAAGACCTGCCCCAGGTGTCAAAGATGGAATATTAACTACAGTCTCCTGATTGGCAGACCACACACCAAACCACCCTTCAATACAGGCTCAAGAAGGTAGTGGGGGAAGATGTCACCATGGCCGGAAGTACTCTTGGGGGACTCACTTCCAAGCCAAAAACAAGACCACTGATCTCTCCCCCTCATAACTCCCATCCTGTGGAGCCAGAATAGTCCATCATGTACCCACTGATGCTTCCAACTCATGCTTCTACATTCTATATCTCTCGCTTAGCTTAACATCTAGGTTATCTTTTTTCTGTAGCAGGGTCGAAGCTGGTTGCCAGAATCCTCTGGGATGACCCAGGGCTTACCTAGAATTTCTCCTGCTTCTCCAACCAGACACAATTGCCAGGCTACCTTCGCCAATCAGGGCAGATTCTTTTTTTCTTTTTTTTTTCTTCAGTAAGTAGGGGTCCTGTTTTCCACCTTTGGAATGAGGAAACTCAGAAAACACACTGAGGATGCTGTACTCTTCTGGGAAGGCTCCCTCGTCCCCACACCCAGCTTAATTTTTTAACATAGTTGTAATGAGAGGTAGACAGACATAGTAATAGATTTGGATCCCAGCTCTCTCAGCTTGTGGCCATAATTAGCCTCTTTTGGTCCCCAAAATGGAACAATAATGCCCTCTCTGTGGGGTTGCTAGGCACACAGAAGATTCGATAAACAGAAGCTTTTATGATGATGATGATAAAATGTGGGTTAAATTAGTGGTAGTGATAATATGAAGGAACTGGTGAATGAAGAAGTGGATAGCCCTGGAGCGATGCTGGGTTTTTTTGTTAGTTTTTTTGTTTTTGTTTTTGTTTTTGAGACGGAGTCTTGCTCTGTCACCCAGGCTGGAGTGCAATGGCGTGATCTCAGCTTACCGCAACCTCCACCTTCCGAGTTCAAGCGATTCTCCTGCCTCAGCCTCCTGAGTAGCTGGGATTACAGGCATGCGCCACCACGCCTGGCTAATTTTTTTGTATTTTTAGTAGAGACAGGGTTTCTCCATGTTGGTCACGTTGGTCTCGAACTCCCAACCTCAGGTGATCCGCCTGCCTCGGCCTCCCAAAGTGTTGGGATTACAGGTGTGAGCCACCACGCTCAGCCAGTGCTGGGTTTTATCCATCTGTGACATGGGTGCAGCTGAAGCTGGACAACGCTGAGCAGTGAGGAGGACCAGCCCGTTTCACAGCTAGGTTTCCACTGGCTGTGACCCAGCTAAGCTAAGCCAACTGTGATCCTGAGCCCAGCCTCAACCTCAGAGGCTCAGAAACCGAGTCCCATTCAGACATCATCCCACTCAGGAAGGCTGACAGACCCACACAGCCCCAGAGGCCCATGCATAAGACCAGATACCAGTTGGTCAGTGGACTGGACAGACACATCAGCCTGACTAGCACATTCACTCCTGGAAGCCAGCCACATGGGCAGGCAGATGATCAGAAAGTACCTGGAAAGTCAGGAATCCTAATAGAGAAGTTAGTTTTAAAACTCAAAAGTCCAGCAGGCACCAGGCCTTGTTATATTTGGCTGCATGAGTCCGCACAATAGGGATACCTGACAGAGGGCCAGATATTCTCGTAAGACTCTGGTCCCTCTGCCAGACAGCCCAAAGAAGTGAAGCCAGAATTCTTGCAGCGTCTCCTTTCTTTGCCTCTGAGACCTTTCTCTGGATCAGTGCATTCCTTCTTTAGGTATGTTTATACCTTCTGTCAGTGTCACCTCCTGCCTGGGCACCTCTCGTTACATGTGGATTTCACAGTTTATCTCTGAGAGGGGTGGGAGGACAATGCTACTTTCAATTTCTTGGCAAGGAGAGGCAGGTTATCAGTGGGTAACTAAGGATGGCCTATGGGTGCAATAATTTCTGCTTTCCTCACCTCCTAGAGAGTTGAAATAACACAGGAAATTAGAACAGTCATGTCCGTGTTGGAAGGGAACTTTATTTTGTTTCACAGATGATACTTTCCTATGCCATATTGACAGTTGGGAACCACACAATCAGTTCTTTAAAGCAAAATTTTCTCTTTAGTTTTCACTTTTTTCCTGTCTTCTTTCCCTGGCCTTTATTTGGGGTGAAAGGAGGGTAGCCACAGAATGAGGTAAATGTGGCAACCAAGGCAGTGAAAACTATATTTTGATGTTTTCCCTAGATACTCCCAGGCCCAAAACTGGCCTAGACCCTTGGCACGGGCCAGCAGAGGAATGATTGGCAGGCTGCCCTTTGAACTTGCCAGCCTCTCTGTCCCGAGGGTTTCCTTGGGCACCTTGCTGCAAAGTCTTCCGGCTGAATGCTCAGCTGGGTCACAGGCATTTCACCAAGCTGCCTGCCCCTCCCCAAAGCAATCGCCAAAAAGTTATGATCATCGAAGTGAGTCTGGAGGTTGGGGCTGAGGAACAGCTGTAACCTCTTGGCCTCACCCTTCTCTGGGTCTGTCCCTGTCCTCCATGCTGCTGCTGGGCCATTTGCTGTGACACTGCAGTCTTCCTTTCATGTTACAAAGCATTTTTCCACTCTGCTCCTAGGACAATGGTGGAGGCTCTGGAGATTATATAAGCTGTCTCTCTCCTATTTGAAGTCAAGCTCCAAAGTCCTTAGGAGATTGCCTGGCACCAGATCATTTCTTCAACAAGTGTTCATTGAATTCATAGTGTAGGCATCACCAATAGCTACCTGACATCAGCAACATACTAAGATGCTCACCATATCCTCTGTGTGGGGCTCTTGCCCAAAATGTTTCTTAAATCTAATCTTGAGGAAACAGACAGACAATCCAGGATATGAGACTTTCTATAAGGCAACTGGCATGGACTCTGAAAAGAAAGTCAATGTTATAGAAAGTTAAAAAAAAAAAAAAAAGGCAAGGGATTAATATAGACAGTACTGTCCAATAGGCCTTTCTGTGATGATGGAACTAGTTTATGTCTGTGTTGTTCAATATAGTAACTGCTAGCCAAATACGGCTACTAAGCACTTGAAGTGTGACTAGGCAACTGATGATGTCCCATTCAGACATCATCCAACTCAAGAAGGCTGACAGAGCCACACAGCCCCAGAGGCCCGTGCATAAGACCAGATGCCAGCTGGTCAGTGGACTGGATGGACACGTTAGCCTGACCAGCACATTCACTCCTGGAAGCAAGCCACATGGGAAGGCAGATGATCAGAAAGTACCTGGAAAGTCAGGAATCCTAATAGAGATTAGGTGTCTAAATTTATTTATTTTAATTAATTACTTAAAAAATTTTTTTTAGAGATGAGATCTTGCTATGTTGCCCAGACTGGTCTCAAACTCCTAACCTCAAGCCATCCTCCTGCCTCAGCCTCCTGAGTAGCTGAGATTGCAGGCAGGAGCCACCAAGCCCAGCTAATTTTGTATAATTTAAATGTAAATAACCACACATGGCTACTGCCTCCTGTATTGGACACAGCATGCTCCTAAGATTGAAAGAGACTAAAGAAATAGAATAACCAAATTCCATGCGTGAAACTTCATTGTATTCTGGATGAGAGGTGAGGAGAAAATGAGAAAAAAATATTGGGGAACTATAGAGGGATGTCAATGTAAACTGTTTATTACATGGTATTATTGGATTAAGGTTAATTTTCGTTAGGTGTGACAATGGTATTTTGGGCTGGGCGAGGTGGCTCACTCCTGTAATCCCAGCACTTTGGGAGGCCAAGGCAGGCAAATCACTTGAGGCCAGGAATGTGAGACCAGCCTGGCCAACATGGCAAACTCTGTCTCTATTAAAAATACAAAAAATTAGCTCCGTGAGGTAGCATGCATCTGTAGTCCTAGCTGCTTGGGAGACTGAGGCAGAAGAATTACTTGAACCCGGGAGGCAGAGGTTACAGT
>NW_012104031.1:384499-385559 GCF_000951045.1 Mandrillus leucophaeus
AGCTTGAAGTGTCTTTGAAGTGTCTGCTACTTACTTTCAAACAGTTCAACACACACACAAAGAGACAAAGCAGATATGGCAAAATGTTAGTAACTGGTAAATCCCGATTAAGGACATATTAGTATGCATTGTACTCTTAACTTTTCTATGGGTTTGAAATTTTTCAAAATAAAAAGTGGAAAGTAAAAAGTACAAAAGAGAGAGGCAGACACATACAGGAAGCGTGATAGTAACAAAGCAAGGCTGACCCCTTTCCCCAGCTTCCAAACTATATGTTCCAAACATATACCAGTTGACCCTTGAACAACATGGGTTGGAACTGCACAGATCCGCTTACACAGGGCTTTTCTTCCTCTTCTGCCACCCCTGAGACAGCAAGACCAAACCCTCCCCTTTCTTCCCCTCCTCCTTGGTCTATTCAACATGAAAATGCCAAGGGTAAAGACCTTTATGATGAACCGCTTCCACTTAATGAATAGTAAATATATTTTCTCTTCCTTATGATTTTCTTAACATATTTTCTCTTCTCTAACTTACTTTATTGTAAGAATATAGTATATGATACATATAACATACAAAATACGTGTTAATCGGCTGTTTATGTTATTGGTAAGACTCCCAGTTAACAGTAGGCTATTAGTAGTTAAGTTCTCGGGGAGAGAAAAGTGACGTACGAATTTTTGACTGGAGGGTAGGTAGGCGCTCGTAACCCCTGAGTGGTTCAAGGGCCTACTATATGTGCAAATCAATTGTTTGGCACCTTGAATGCGTGTTCTCTTTCTCTTATTTATAACCATCTGTCTTTAAAACTGCGATCAGAACTGCAATTTAGTGTTGAAGAAATACACCTTTCGAGGCCGGGCACAGTGGCTCACGCTTGTAATCCCAGCACTTTGGGAGGCCGAAGCAGGTGGATCACCTGAGGTCGGGAGTTCAAGACCAGCCTGACCAACATGGAGAAACCCCGTCTCTACTAAAACTACAAAATTAGCCGGGGTGGTGGCGCATGCCTGTAATCCCAGCTACTCGGGAGGCTGAGGCAGGAGAATCGCTTGAACCC
>NW_012104031.1:386459-392801 GCF_000951045.1 Mandrillus leucophaeus
AGATATTTAAGTCAGGCCTTGAAGCACCATTTCTCAAAGTACCATTTCTCAAAGTGGAATCTGGCCTAGCAATCACATAGGTACTTGTTAAAAATGCAGATTCACCTGGGTCCTCCCCTAGCCCTACAGAATCAAAATGTCGGTATCTAACAAGTACCCAAGGTAGATGATTCTTATGAACACTAAAATTTTAGAACTTACAGTGACCTTTATGACAATCTACTCCCACGTAGTGAATAATATAGTTTCTCTTCCTTTTGATTTTCTTAATAATATTTAAGTAAGATTTAGCTATTTTATTTTATTTTATTTTATTTTTAGTAGAGATGGGGTTTCACCATGTTGGCCAGGTTGGTCTTGAACTCCTGACTTCAAGTGATCCCCCTGCCTTAGCCTCCCAAAGTGCTGGGATTACAGGCATGAGCCACAGCGCCCAGCCGAAAGGTATATTAGAATATATTTAAGGAAGATTTAGAAACCTGAAGAGTATTCTGAAAGTGATGCATCCTGGACAAAAATAGAAAACCAAAAATGACATTGGGCTTTAAAAGAGCATAAGGAACCTCACCTTGTTGGAGAGAGGAAACTCCCATTTGAAGTCGGGTGAGATAAAATTGGTTAGGTAGGCTGGAGCAGGTGCATAGAAAGCTTTGGACACCAGCTTCAGGGAGGTTGGCCTTTTTGTTGAAAGATAGTTGGTAGATAAGGAAGAACAAACAATGGTGTTTAGGAAAACCATCCTGTCCAGCTGTAGAGGGTGACTTAAAAAGAAAATAAACTCAGGGAAACCAATGAACAGGTTACTGCGATAATGCAGGTGTGAGATGGTGAAAGCCTGAACTAGGAAAGTGTTATTTATTGATTACCTGGGTGACAAAATTATCTGTATGCCAACTCGTGCAACATGCAGCTTACTCGTGTAACAAACCTGCACATGTACCCCTTGAACCTAAAATAAAAGTTAGAGGAAAAAAAAAAAAAAAGAAAGTGTTACTGGATATGAAGCAGAGAGGATGAGTGGGAGAAACCACTTACTGAAGAAACAATCAATCAGACATGGTAACTGACTTTTTTTTAAAGGGTATAGGCCAGGTGCTGTGGCTCACGCCTGTAATCCCAGCACTTTGGGAGACTGAGGCGGGCAGATCACTTGAGGTCAGGAGTTCAAGACCAGCCTGGCCAACATGATAAAACCTATCTCTACAAGAAATACAAAAATTAGCCAGGCTTGGTGGTACGTACCTGTAGTCCCAGCTATGCAGGAGGCTGAGGCACAAGAATCACTTGAGCCCAGGAAGCAGAGGTTGCAGTGAGCCAAGATAATGCCACTGCACTCCAGACTGGGCAACAGAGTGAGACTCCATCTCAAATAAATAAATAGGTATAAAGGGACATGTGTAAAGGAAATAATAATTCTCAGAATCTGAAGTCTACATGGAGGGAAGAAATAATGAGACCAGTGACAGAAATAGGGAAGCTGAGAAAAGGAGCTATTTTTGTGGCAATGTAGTAAGAGGAAGGATGTGGCAGGACATCCAAGTGGAGGCACCTTTTGGGCAGCTGAGTATCACTGATCAGAGATAAAGAACAATAAAGTGAAGACAGATCTTTGACACCAAGGACAATTCATTGAAGAGTTTATAGAATCATTGACTCAAAGACCAAGAATCGAGCTTTAGGAAATACTTAGAGGGAAATGGGATGGCGAGAAACCTGAAAGAAAAGGATAATCATCGGAGAAGTAGGGGGATGACAAAGAAAGAGCAGTGTCATAGAAGGCATAAGGGAAACAAATGTCAAGGAGTGGTCAAATATGTCAAAACGAATAGAAACAGAGAAAATTGGATCCTTAAAGATGAGTAGCCTGGCCTAACCTCCTGTACCTGAGTAACAAACATTCTGGGCAAAATATATTGTGAACCACGCTGATGTTCTTTCCCCACAAAACATAAGTGATAGCCTCTCTATCAAGAGACCTAGGTAAGATTTCATAGTGTCCGGTCCTGGGCTGTTTTCCCATGGCCCTGCTGGTTCTCTTCTTCTGTTTCTAGAAAAAGTCTAGAAAATGGAGCTCTCTTTGCTTGCCATTGAACTCATGTCCTGCCAACTCCTACCTAAGTGACAGGCAGGTCAGTAAAGTTTCAGGCTGAAAAATTAAAATTATTTGCCAAACACTAGTTTTATGATTATCTATTAACAACAGCCACAATGAATCGAGAAGGATTCCCAGTGTATTTCAATTAGCCTCTACCTCAAGTGATACATGAGTAGTATGGTTAGAATAGGCATTGCAGAAGTATGAATGGGGAACTGTCTCTTGTTTTCTGTCTATCTTTATTGTTATTGCTGGATATTAAATGCTGTAACTTTTGGCATATGTTTTTTCCAAAGTATGGTCTCTTGGGTCAAGTTTTCCTGAACTTGCCTGGTATTGGGCAAGTTCATACAGAAAATATGAGTCATTTCACAAAGTCCTGGGCTTGTGTATGTATTTGAAGGAATAGGAAATGGACTTCACTTGGAGCATTATGGATGAGGCTTGGACTTTTACTAACGAAATAAGTTTTAATCTTAACTCCGTTAAACCTTTAAAGACAGAAGACTATCTGGGGATGGATTCAGGCCAGTGAGATCACGTTGCACAAATCTCCTCTTAAGGGATCTTAACTGACCCAGAATTGTTTCAGAATAAGATTCCGAACTGTTGAAGGAGTTTTGAAGCCTTAAAACTTTGTGTAGGTTGGCCTAAAACGAAAAAAAGAATGCACTACATTTCCCAGGAGGCTTCGCGGGTGAGCCTCCGCACTCGGCTGGTTCTCTTTACCGCGAGGAAAGCTGGGGAATGTAGTGCTCCAGGCAACCCTGCACGTGACGCTGGCGGAGGAAGGCTAGAGAGAGGCGCGGGACGACGTCTAGGGAATAGAAAGGTACCGGCTGCTCCTTCCTGACAATTTGGTATGTGCTGCAAGGGGAGGGTCCTCATCATCTGGCCCCAGTGGTGTAATGAGCTGACTGGGATTCAGTCACTGACTCGGAGCCGCTCCGGGAAAGTCCTGGTGGGGAGGTTCCGAGGCGCCTGGTCCCGTTTCTCGGCAGTCAGGCCAGGAGGGGGTGGGGAAGGTGCGAACAGCCAGGGGCTCGGAGGTTGCGCCCTGCGCCCCGCGCCCCACCCAGGTTGCGGCCGCCGGGGGAGGAAGCACGTATAGGTTGAGTGCAAAGTTTCCTTTTTTGCTTTCTCGTCAGAGCAGCCCACACAGGCGGTGGGTGGGAATGCCTCACTTCAGTTTGAAGAGGGTCCGGAGCCAAAGGGGTTAAAACAAGCGACTCCCCCACTTCCCGCCTCCCTAAAACGCACGCCCCGCTAGCCATGGGCAGCCGCGACCACCTGTTCAAAGTTCTGGTGGTGGGGGACGCCGCAGTGGGCAAGACGTCGCTGGTGCAGCGATATTCCCAGGACAGCTTCAGCAAACACTACAAGTCCACGGTGGGAGGTGAGACGTCTTTCGGGGGAGGGGGAGGGGGAGGAGGAGGCCTCGACCGCGGACTCCAGCTGGGGACCCAAGTGGGATCCGTATTTGCTGTCGGTTGTTGGGTCCTTCTTCGGGTCAGGAAGTACTGTCTGGGAACCCAAGTGGGATCGGGATTTGCTGTCGATTGTTGGGTCCTTCTTCGGGTCAGGAAGTACTGTCTGGGAACCTAGATGGTGTAATTGCCGGGTGTTTCGTTTACACGCCTCTCTTGAGTTTCTACACGCCTCTCTTGAGTTTCCCCCGTTAGATTTTTCCCAACCTGACCCCACTGCCAGGAGAAAGGTAAGAACAAAGGCGTGAAGATGAGAAATAGGGAAGGGAGGATGAGGATAAGCAATTGCTGTTTATTGCAGGCGCACTGTGAACTCAAGTCTCCAGCCTTTCAGCTGTCTGGCATCTCTCCAATCAGCAGAAGCAGCTGAGATCCTCTGGGGGCCTCCTGGTTAGGTGCCGGCTGGGGCTGTAGTTCTGCACCTCTGTTGAGGAAGGAACCGCAAGGTGTTTAACCTGGCTTCAGTGGGAGAACGCAGGAAGCGGAACTGGTCTGAAGGACTCTAGCTTTGTTGTGGGGCTGTGGGTGGGATGGAAGACACAAAATCCCCAAACGAGCCCCTTGGCTACGCAGTCAGATGCCCATGAGGGCTGATGAGCTGTGTTTTTGTCCGTTGATTGCTTAAATAAAAGTAACCAAGGAATTCTTAGAAGAATGTGAAATATACCACTTCTCTGACCTATCTTCCCACCACTTTTTTCCTCAAACTGAAGAAGGTAGGGAGGAAGGGAACACTGAGTTCTTTCCTTTCTTTCCCGGGTATGGCCTTTTTACTCAACTATTTTTTCAGAGGTAGAAATGCCTTATGGTTAATTAGAAGGTATTTAGGAAGAGCTGGTGATGGGGGAGAGTAACTTAAAATTTTCTCTCTTAAAAGAACTTGTTTTAAGGGGAGAAAAACGTACCAATGGAAAAAGTGAAAATGTGTGCTCCTGTTCATATGGAAGTTTAAAAAGAAATTAAGCATTCACGTTGCAATTAAAACATTCTCCTTAAGAACCCCCAGTAGGGCCCAGTGCAGTGGTTCATACTTGCAATCCCAGCACTTTAGGAGGCTGAGGCAGGAGGATTGCTTGAGCCCAGGAGTTCGAGAGCAGCCATTGGAAACATGGCAAGACCCCACCTCTACAAAATTTAAAGAAAAAAGTAGCCGTGGTTCCAGCTACTCTGGAAACTCAGACTAGAGGATTGCTTGAACTCAGGAGGTCGAGGCTTCAGTAAGCCCCGTTCGCACCACTCACTGCACTGTAGCCTGGGCAACAGAGTGAGACCCTGTCTCAAAAAAAAAGGAACAAAACATTTAAGTCTGGCAAAATTAAAGGTTCAAAGTTTCAGACACACTATCCTGACCTCTCTGCCCTTCCACTCCTAAATAATATAAGGGTCCCTATTTCACGGATTTGGGTTAAAATTGGCCTTCTATTAATAGTTAATTTTTAACAATTGCTGTAGTTCTCCTTTAGCAAAGAATATAATTGACTCTGGCTAATTTTTTTTTTTCAGTGTTTAGTCTAAATTTCCCTTAGTTTTGATTCCTGTTACAGATGTGAAAGATAATATTTCCAAACCTCAGAAATTACTGTGTTTCTCTCCTTAGCCAAAAGCTTTTCCCCATGGAATACTTAGCCTTAAGGAGTCTCAGCATCTGCAGACTTCGTGGTAGGTTCCAGCAGGACTCTTCAGCAACATCCACACAGTGTCTTCTTGGGACTCCTCTGGGACCTTTTCCGTTTATTCCATTCTTGCCCAAGATAATACCTGCAACCTTATGGTGGATGTAGAGTTCCCCAGGGTGTGTTGTTTTCATAATACAATTTGATTAGAAACCAGCAGTGAAATTGAATGTGGAAGATACAGAAACAACCACACTTGTCTCATTTCCCCCTTCTCCCCCATCACCCCTTCCCTGAGAAAACCCCCTAAATCTCCCAGAAACTGTTTAACCTGAGAATGAGAGTTGTTTTCATAGTTACTCCCACCCCCAGTCTTGGAGACAAGTAGTAGCAAACAGATGAGCTTGACAGGAGAGTAAAAGCTGGAAACCCCTTTGGAGAGTGAGTATGAACCATCCATCTCACACTTAATACACACGTGTGGACTCATCTCAGTGAATTGAGGGCTTAAAGATAAACATGGGATTCGAGTTGTGTGTCATCGGATTGTCACTGCCTATTTGATTTGAGTTTATCCCTATTCATTTTTTACAGTGAAATTTTATTAAGGTATAATGTACGTATATTTTCAGTGGATTTTGCTCTGAAGGTTCTCCAGTGGTCTGACTCCGAGATAGTGCGACTTCAGCTGTGGGATATTGCAGGTAAAGTGGAAGGGCTGGATAGGAACGAGGGAAGAAATTTTGATTTAACCAGGAAAATCTGAGAAAAAAAAAATGGGGCAGCAAAGCCAGAAATTTTTTTTCTGAAGCTGGAATGATTGAGCTGCTCTGAGGACACACGAGCTGAATAGGTGCAGAGCTTTTGTAGATGTTTTGCCCTGAATAGATCTAGAGCAGTCTCTATGTGGATGGAGGGGCTGGCAAGGTGGTGGATTGTCCAGGCTATAGTGCATACTCCCACAGCAGGGGAGGGTACTTTTCCTAGGTTTAAGACTGACCTTGGTGAAAAACAAGATCCCCAGAAAATAGATACAGTAAAAATAGTGAATCCTTATTATGTGCCAAGCATTCTTCTAAGCATTTTAAATTCACTGACTCGTTAATCCTCACACCAACCCTATCATAAAAGCTACTGCTTTTGGAGA
>NW_012104031.1:393986-396563 GCF_000951045.1 Mandrillus leucophaeus
GGCTAATTTTTTGTATTTTTAGTAGAGACGGGATTTCATTGTGGTAGCCAGGATGGTCTCAATCTCCTGACCTCGTGATCTGCCTGCCTCAGCCTCCCAAAGTGCTGCGATTACAGGCGTGAGCCACTGCGCCCGGCCAAGGGTGAGACTTTCTTTGGGAAGAATGTCGACTGTAGATTACCGATGCTGGTGTTCTTATCCATTGGTGGAAAAATATTTAAAATCCACAGTATCTGAGCCATATTCTTATTCCCAGGAAGTTTATGATATTGCCTTTTATTTTTTCTCTTTGCCAGTGTGATCTGTCCCCTTGGGCAGTGAGCCGGGACCAGATTGACCGTTTCAGTAAAGAGAATGGTTTCACAGGTTGGACAGAAACATCAGTCAAGGAGAACAAAAATATTAATGAGGCTATGAGGTAAGTAGCTCATGCTGATAGGCATGCAGAGGTATCCATCTTCCACCGTGGCCCTGTGGACCCTCTTTTCTTGTTTCTGAGCCGACAGTGACAGACTGAGCCGCTGGAATGCCAGCCCCTAAAGGTCAGGGATACTGTCTTCTCTCCTGAGATAACTGGGGACAAAGGGGCGTTTAAACCTTCTGGCTTTACCAAATAGTCTCTGATGATAAACCAGACTACATCTGCCATTTCTGCTTTTCCTCCAAAATAAGCTTCTCAGGCTTATTTTTTGTTTTTTAGAGTCCTCATTGAAAAGATGATGAGAAATTCCAGAGAAGATATCATGTCTTTGTCCACCCAAGGGGACTACATCAATCTACAAACCAAGTCCTCCAGCTGGTCCTGCTGCTAGTAGTGTTTGGCTTGTTTTCCATCCCAGTTCTGGGAGGTCTTTTAAGTCTCTTCCCTTTGGTTTTCCACCTGACAGTTTTAAGTACATTTGAATTGTCTCCTGACTACTGTCCAGTAAGGAGGCCCATTGTCACTTAGAAAAGACACCTGGGACCTGTGTGCATTTCTGCATCTCCTGGATTAGCCTTTGACATGTTGCTGGCTCATGTTAGTGCCAGTTAGTGCCTTCTGTGTAAGATCATCTCATCAGCCCTCGATTTGTGATTCGGAATTTTGTGAGAAGGATTAGAAATCAGCACCTGCGTTCTAGAGATGATTCTCACCTACTTTTGAGCTTATTTTTCCATTTGATATTCATTGATATCATGACCTCCAATTGAGAGGAAAATGAGATCAAATGTCATTCCCCAAATTTCTTGTGGGCCATTGTTTCAGATTCTTTCTGTCTTGGAATGTAAACATCTGATTCTGGAATGCAGAAGGAGGGGGTCTGGACATCTACGGATTTTTGGCTATTAGAAGTGACCCAGAAGTCACTGTATTTTTGAAACTTCTAAAGTCATAATTAAGTTTCTCTTGTCTTGGCATCAAGAATAGTCAAGTTTTTTGGCTGGACATGGTGGCTCATGCCTGTAATCCTAGCATTTGGGGAGGCCAAGACAGACAGATCACTTGAGGCCAGGAGTTCGAGACCAGCCTGGCCAGCATGGCAAAACCCCATCTCTACTAAAAGTACAAAAATTAGCTGGGCGTGATGGCACGTGTCTGTAATCCCTGTAGCTACTCTGGAGACTGAGGTGGGAGAATTGTTTGAGACTGGGAGACAGAGGTTGCAGTGAACCGAGATCATGCCACTGCACTTCAGCCTGGGTGACAGAGCAAGATTCCATCTCAAAAAAAAAAAAAGTCGTTTTTAAACTACCTATTTCATGCAATGAGAGCATTTTCTTCCACAAAGAGCTTAATCCTCATGATAGGGTTGTCTAGTGTCTCCGATTTGCAGGTTTCTGGGTTGATGTCTTAATGCATAATACTGCAAATGGCATCAGTTGGCTGTGATGCTTCGAAATAGGTCTGCTCCTCACAGCTTTGGGAATCTAAATGGAAGAAGAAAAGGGAGAAGTTAACAGCCTCCACTGGGGCAAGTTTGTGAGCACATAGGCACTTAGTCATAGGAAACATATTACATGCAGGCCCTAGCCTGGGGGAGGAAAGTGGATAGACAGAAAATCATTAGGTAATTTAAGTACTAAATTGGGCAGGGCTTTTTAGTATCAAATCACTACTAGACTGTTTAATTTGTTAAATTCTCTCTAGGATGGTGGCTTATAACCTAACCAAAGTTATCGATATTCTTGGTAAACTCAGAGGCCTGAAGTTCTTTGATAGACCTGAAATAAGTGTGCTAAGTCAGTGGTTCCCAAGTCTGGCTGATCAGGAATACCTGGGAAGTTTGTTAAAATTTTTTTAAATGTTTTAAGATGGGTCCTGAGCCACATGTGGCAGCTCACGCCTGTAATCCCAGCACTTTGGGAGGCTGAGGCAGGCGGATTGCCTGAGGTCAGGAGTTCAAGACCAACCTGGCCAACATACTGAAACCCCATCTCTACTAAAAATGCAAAAAATTAGCTGGGCATGGTGGCGGGCGCCTGTAATCCCAGCTACTTGGGTGGCTGAGGCAGGAGAATTGCTTGAACCCGGGAGGTAGAGGTTGCAGTGAGCTGAGATTGCACCATTACACTCCAGCCTGGGCAACAAGAGTGAAA
>NW_012104031.1:399498-400593 GCF_000951045.1 Mandrillus leucophaeus
AAAAAAAAAAAAAAAGTTACTGCTTTTATCTTTACTTTAGAAATGAGAAATCTGAAGCACTGAGAGCTTAATTTGCCCGAAGTCAAATAGTATGCAGCAGAGCAGGGATATGGACTGGAGCAATCAGGGTGCGGAATCTGCCTTGGAAATAATCAGGCTTCATTATCCCTTTACGGGATAGATAGAAAACCAAGAGTCAGAGGGAGAAAGTGAGTGACTCCCTCTGCCACATATGCTTACTGCCCCCCTCCACAAGGAATGGGGAGAGGTTGAGGTGTTAGAGAGGATGCGGAGGCTGGCTCTTGGGTCACCTTCTTGAGAACTCTCCCTTTTCTCCCCAGGGCAGGAGCGCTTCACCTCTATGACACGACTGTATTATCGGGATGCCTCTGCCTGTGTTATTATGTTTGACGTTACCAATGCCACTACCTTCAGCAACAGCCAGAGGTGGAAACAGGACCTAGACAGCAAGCTCACACTACCCAATGGAGAGCTGGTGCCCTGCCTGCTCTTGGCCAACAAGGTATGTGGCCAATCTCAGAAAATGGTCCCTAGCCTGCCGGGCGCCGTGGCTCACACCTGTAATCCCAGCACTGTGGGAGGCCGAGGTGGGTGGATCGCAAGGTCAGGAGATTGAGACCATCCTGGCTAACATGGTGAAACCCCATCTCTACTAAAAATACAAAAATTTAGCTGGGCGTTGTGGCGGACACCTGTAGTCCCAGCTACTCGGGAGGCTGAGGCAGGAGAATGGCGTGAAACTGGGAGGCGGAGCTTGCACTGAGCCGAGATCGTGCCACTGCACTCCAGCCTGGGTGACAGTGCGAGACTCTGTCTCAAAAAAACAAAAAAAAAGAAAAAGAAAATGATCCCTAGCCTCTGTCTGTGGTTAGAAAGGAAATAAAGTCTCTGATTCTGGGCATCAATTTCCCCTTCTTAAGTTGACAGAATCATCTCTACCTCCTTTCAAAGGATGTTGAGGGTGAGACTTTCTTTTTTTTTTTTTTTTTTTTTTCCCAAGACGGAGTCTCACTCTGTTGTCCAGGCTGGAGTGCAGTGGTGCAATCTCGGCTCACTGCGAGCTCCGCCTCCCGG
>NW_012104031.1:403003-412236 GCF_000951045.1 Mandrillus leucophaeus
AAAAAAAAAAAAAAAAGATTTTTGGGTCCCAACCTCAAACCTACTGAATCAGAATTTCTAGGGATGAAGCCTAGGAATGTGTTGTTTTCAAAGCTTCCCTGGTGATTGTGATTAGCCTTGTTTGAAAACCATTCCTGGAGAACTTGGTAAAGATACAGAGACCCAGGCCTTTTGTATTTACATTTAAATACAAATCCTGGGTTTCTATATGTTCTGTTAGCTTTTCGGGTGATTCTGCTACACGGACGTTGAAAACCACTGCCCTAAGAGATCAGAGGCCACATATCAGAGAGAGAAAAGGGGCCAAACCCTTTGGTGGTTTGTTGTGTGTTTTTTGAATGCCAATTATTTTAACTTACACAGTCTTCTGAAACCTTGTATTAATAGTTCTCTTTTGTATTACCATTTTCAGGTAGCATTTTGATTACTATGATTCTGAAGATAATAGTGGAGTAGCAAATTTCATTGATATGAAGAGATCATTGATTTTCATTCATTGGTTTGAACACCTGCAAAATCACAAATAAATGAGAACTAAGTCTTGTATTCATGGTAGTTATTGGCCTTTAATGTGAGTTTGTCAAAGCGCTGTTTTATACTGATAGCTCAAGAGGATTGCAGAAATGGAGACTTTATTTTTTAAATACCTGTTTATTTTTTAAATACCTTTTCATTTTTTAAATTTTCGATTCAAGGGGTACGTGTGCAAGTTTGTTACATGGATATATTGTGTGATGCTAAAGCTTGGGCTTCTGCTTAGCCTGTCTCCCAAGTAGTGAACATAGCATCCAGGAGGCAGTTTTTCAACTCTTTTGGGAGTTCTCTCTCCCCACTTTTGGGAGTCCCCAGTGTCTGTTGTTCTCATCTTTATGTGTGTGTCCAATGTTTACCTCCCACTTACAAGTGAGAAATGCGGTTAAATACCTTCTTTTAAAATGAAGGTAAATATTATTCTGTTTACCTGTTAACTTACTAATATCAATTGCTTAGATCCATCTGCCTAGTACCAATTCAGTACTTGATGTTACATGCCAAATACTGCTTGGAAATGTGACCTTGTTGAAAAACTGAATTTGCTTTCTTTTTCCATTTGCTGACTCAGGATTTACCTGCCTTTTCAAGCATTGCTAGAGGCTGGCCAGTCAGCCAGCCCTTCTGGATATTCTCTCCCAACTGGTGAACATTACAGGCCTGAAACTAATTAAAGAAGGAACTGAAATATAACTCATTCTTCATGCCCCTATCCATAAAAGAAAAGCAATTATGATTGGGAAAATAAAATATTTACATGAATGGAAATGTGATGCTACTAAAAATAATTAGGTCTTATCATTCGGATGCTACCTCTTTGGTGCATTCAAAAGGGGTAGCGTCCAAAATTGTTTGGAACATAGATATTGTAGCCCCTCCCTAGAGACGGACCTATATTTGAGACAAGATGCCTCTCCAGCCACTCAGGTGGCTTTTGGCCAAAAAGAAAACACAGTTCCCCAAGAGTGTTCTCAGAAACCCTAAGGGAGGGCTGAGAACACAGCTGTGGGGTAGTGTCTGCCCTGGCTTTCTTCTTTGAATAGAATAAATTTGGTCACTTAGCTGAGTGACCACATAACTGGGGCAGAGGAGATTATAGGTCAGGGAAGGCCCTTTAGCAGTAAAGAATGGTTTGCTGCTTTATCACTGCTATTGAGCCAGAATTACCCCCACGATGTTTCCCTGATTCACTTTCTCCAGCTGGGGTCCCTCACTGTTTCCTATTATCTCCAGATTTAACTTTTTCTGTAGGTGGTCTCTCTTCGGTCCTCAGGATACTATCTCATCTAACGTGAGGCCTTTCTTGAGCCTGATACTTTCGTAGGCAGTGGCTAAGGCCGTGGTTAGAGGATGTAAAAATTTCCATAGAATTCTATAAAATCTAGTAACCAAATTGCCCAAGGAAACAAAACTCAATGCACTTTTCCCCTCCACCCATCTTGGTTCACTGTGTATAGGAAGATTTCCTCAGCTGTGTAAGTGACTCATCTGTTAAAGCCAAATAACCCCCAAAGCTGCAGGTTAGAATAGGCAGGAAGTCACTAGAAAATTAGGTATTCTGGAAAGAACTCTACATATAATTATATATGAGATATATATATCATATATACATATAGTTGGGCTTTTTTTGTTTGTTTTGAGACAGGGTCTCACTCTGTCACTGAAGCTGGAGTGCAGTGGCACAATCTCAGCTTACTGCAGCCTTGACCTCCTGGATGCAAGCCATCCTCCCACCTCAACCTCGAGTAGCTGGGACTATACATGCATGCCACTACAGCTGGCCAATTTTTGTATTTTTGTAAAGACAGGGTTTCACCATTTTGCCCAGGCTGGTCTTGAACTCCTGAGCTCAGGTGATGTGCCTGCCTCTGCCTCCCACAGTGCTGGGATTATAGGAGACGAGCCATCGCACACCCAGCCTCGCATTATGTCTTTTTTTTTTTTTTGAGATAGGGTCTCACTCTCACCCCGGCTGGAGTGTAGTGGTGCGATCTCGGCTTGCTACAGCCTCAACCTCCTGGACTCAAGCAATCCTCCAACCTCCCCACCTCGGCCTCATGAGTAACTAAGACTACAGGCTTATGCCCCTGCGCCCAGCTGATTTTTGTATTTTTTGTAGAGACAGGGTTTTGCCATATTTCTACATATTTTTTTTATTCTGCTATAAATGCCAGAGACTTCAGGATATGGTCAGAATATATGACCTTTGTTGTTAGAAAACCCCTGCCTGCCTTTAGTTTTCCAGCATGACCTGAATTCTCTGAAGTTTTAGCTGCAGTTTTGGTATAATGGTATTTATTGTTCTATATTAGAGTTCTCCAGGGAAACAGAACCAATAAGAGAGACTGGTAAATATTGTAAGTAAAAGATATATAGAAATAAACATATAGGGAGATAGAGATATCTAAATTTATGTGTGTTTATTACAAGGAGTTGGCTTACACAGTTATGGAGGCTGGCAAATCCAAAATCTGCAGAGATTGGCTGGGGGCAGTGGCTCACACCTGTAGTCCCAACACTTTAGGAGACTGAGGTGAGCGGATCCTTTGAGGTTGGGAGTTCAAAATAACCCTGGCCAACATGATGAAACCCCGTCTCTACTAGAAAATACAAAAATTAGCCAGGCATGGTGGTGGGCACCTGTAGTCCCAGCTACTCGGGAGGCTGAGGCAGGAGAATCGCTTGAACATGGGAGGTGGAGGTTGCAGTGAGCCAAAATCATGCCACTGCACTCCAGCCTGGGTGACAAAGTAAGACACTGTCTCAAAAAGAAGCAAATCTGCAGAGCTGATGTCCAGCGGGCTGGAAGAGCCAGTGATCCAGTTCAAAGCCTGTCAGGAAGGAGAATTCTCTTTTACTTGGGGGAAGGTAGTATTTTGTTCTACTCTGGCCTTCAACTGATTGGATGAGGCCCACCTACATTGAGAAGAGCAATCTGCTTTACTCTGTCTGCCAATTTAAATCTTGTCCAAAACACCCTCACAGAAATACCCAAAATAATGTCTGGCCAAGTATTTGGGCACCCTGTGGTCCAGTCAAGTTGACACATAAAATTAAGCATCACATCATGATGGGTACTGTTTTGATTCCTTTTTTATAGTCTAATTTAATTTACAATCAAGTTAAAGTTCATCTGATTAAGAACGAATTATATGTTAATGGGAAAAAAGCAGACAGGAAGAGGAAAGAGATATTTTATGATTTCTTTCATATAGAATTCTTGCCTCAGATCTGTGAGTTGTATATGCCTCTTACACTATCTTTGAAATAAGAAAGTAAGCAATTCCTCCCATTCTGTGTTTCAGGGAACAAATGTCTTGAAATTTGACTGAAAGGCAGCTGGTTGAATTTGTAATACAGCCAAGGCATAACTGCAAGTCTTCTCATTCTCTGTCTCCATTCTGTCATGTAGGTTTCTGGGAAACATTTGGCCTGAAAAACCTATTTTAGAAAATAAGCCCAGACATTTAGAGAAACAGAACTGAGCCCTTTGGGGTTTGAAACTCTTGGTTCGTGTTAGATATCTTTTGAGAACATGCTCATGTGTGAAATAGAGACATGCATGTAATTAAATTTGGGGCCAAATTAGGTGCAGTTAGAATAGCATGCAGTGCAGACATATCCCAAGCTGTTTAATTGACAAGTTCCACTTACTAAGATATGTCACCTCAGTGACTGTCATTTAATTTTGAATATCCCCTTTTTGTTTGCAAGTGCAGAGATTTTGACAACCATTCCAGCTTCAACTGTTGCGGCCAGTAGCTAATGTTCATCCGAGTGTTTGGTATAAACCAAGTTCTCACCTAAGTACTTCACATGGATTATTTGTATTTTCACAATGACCCTGTGAGATAAATATGTAAGGAAACTGAGGAACAAAAAATTTAGACTTTGCTCAAAGATTAAACAGCCAACAAGTGGCAAAACTGTGATTTTTTTTTTTTAACGTTAAGTGGTGTTGCCCCAGAAACTGGGCCCTGTACTGTACTACACTGCCTCCTTGAAGTTTTTCCATTTACCAAGTGTCCAATATGGTGGAAACCGTCAGGTATTAAAGGGGTATATAATTTTTCCAATACTTTTGTAATGAAATATGAAAAACTTACTCATTAAAGAAAATGGGCCAGGCACGGTGGCTCATGCCTGTAATTCCAGCACTTTGGGAGGTCAAGGTGGGCGGATTACCAGAGGTCAGGAGTTCGAGATCAGCCTGACCAACATGGAGAAACCCCATCTCTACTAAAATACAAAATTAGTCGGGCGTGGTGGCACAGGCCTGTAATTCCAGCTACTCGGGAGGCTGAGGCAGGAGAATTGCTTGAACCCGGGAGGCAGAGGTTGCAATGAGTTGGATTGCACCATAGCACACCAGCCTAGGCAACAAGAGTGAAACTCCATCTCAAAAAAAAAAATCCAAACCTCCTAGGGCCCAGCAACCCAAACAGAACCTCTATTTCCATTTCAATAAATTTGCTTTCAATCAACTTTTATGCAAATATTTTTTCACATAATTGTATTCATATTTAAACAAAACTTTTTTTTTTTTTTTTTTGGTAGAGACAGGGGCTTGCTATGTTGCCCAGGCTGGTCTCAAGCTCCTAGCCTCAAACAGTCCTCTCACCTGGGCATCCCAAAATGTTGGGATTACAGACATGAGCCACTGCACCTAGCCTAAACAAAATATTTTTTATTATACACCTTTTATGTGTCCATGATTACGGGAGGAGTTATAGGGGATATAAAGGCCCATGCTATTGAAGTCCAAAGAAGAAGGAGGTCAAGAAAGAGTTTTTGAAGTAGAATTTAAGGTGGATAAAAATCAAGAGGTGAGATAGGTTTTCAGGTTGGGACAAAAGTTTAGAATTCTTATGCAGGTTTGGGAAGTAGCCAGTAGAACCCAGCGTTTCTGTTTACAGCAGTGGGAAATAAGCTTAGATTATTGGCAGATTGTTTAGGTCATTAATTTAAACAATAATGGTGTACCTACCATGTGCCAGCTACTTCATTGGGTATGTAGGATGCAGGGCTGGGGAAAAGAAGGTTCCTGTCTAGGAAGGGCAGTCCAGAAAGCAGATGGACATGTGTGAAGAATTGTGTCTCCGTGCAGAGAGCACCAAGTCTTTACTTCTTATAGTGATGGAGGGCAAGGATGAGGTCAAGGAAAGCCTTGTAAAGGAAAGGGTGCTCAAGCTGGGTAAGAGGTTGCCAAATGGAAGACTACAGGAAATTCGGAGAATAGTGGATATTCATTATAGCTGGAGCTGGCAGGAGGACTGTAGCGTTCTCTTTGTTTAGGCTGCTATAACAAAATGCCTTAGATTTGGGTAATCTATAAACAACAATTGTATTGCTCACAATTCTGGAGGCTGGAAGTCCAAGATCAATGTGCCAGCAGATTTTGTGTCTGGGGAGGGCACTGCTGTTCATAGGTGGCACCTTCTTGCTGCTTCCTCACATGGCAGAAGGGGCAAACAAGTTCCCTGTGCCCTCTTTCCTAAGGCAGTAATCCCACTCAGGAGCCTTCCACCTTCATGACCTAGTCACCTTCCAAAGGCCCCATCTCCTACTACCAACACACTGGGAAATAGATGGTTTGTTTTTTTTTGTTTTTTTTTTTTAATAGAGTTTCGCTCTTACTACTCAGGCTGGAGTGTAGTGGTGCAATCTTGCCTCATTGCAACCTCCGCCTCCCGGGTTCAAGCGATTCTCCTTCCTCAGCCTCCCAAGTAGCTGGGATTACAGGCACACGCCACCATGGCTGGCTAATTTTGGTATTTTTCAGAGAGATGGGGTTTCACTATGTTGGCTAGGCTGGTCTGGAACGCCTGACCTCAAGTGATCCACCCACCTTGGCCTCCCAAAGTGCTGGGATTACATGCGTGAGCCACCGTGCTTGGCTGGGAAATAGATTTTAACATATGAATTTTTAGGCTGGGCATAATGACTCACACTTCTAATCCCAGCACCCTGGGTGGCAAAGGTAGGAGGACTGCCTGAAGCTAGGAGTTTGAGACCAGCCTGGGCAACAAAGTGAGACCCTATCTCTACAAAAAATACAAAAATGAGGCCAGGTGCAGTGGCTCATGCCTGTAATCCCAGCACTTTAGGAGGACAAGACAGAAGATGGCTTGAGCCTAGGAGTTTGAGGCTGCAGTGCACTATGATTGGACCACTACACTCCAGCCTGGGCAACAGAGCAAGACCCTGCCTCAAAAAAACAGAAATGAATTTTGGAAGGACACAAAACATACAGACCATAGCAAAGGCAGAGGTGAGAAAATGAGATTGGAGTTTGGGTCAAATTAATGAGAGTTTGTATGCCATGCTGAAGTGTTTAGGCTTCATCTTTTTCTTTTTTTCTTTTTTTTTTTTTTTTAAGAGTCAGAGTCTCGCTCTGTTACCCAGGCTAGGGTGTAGTAATGTGGTCATAGCTCAGTGCAGCCTCGAACTCCTGGCTTCAAGCTATCCTCTAACCTTGGCCTCCCAAAGTGCTGGGATTACAAGTGTAAGCCCCCACACCTGGCCTGGATTTCACCTGTAGCAGAGAACTATTGAAAGGGCATTTTTAATCTTTTTTTTTTTCTTATTGAAAAACATAAATATTGCTTCTTTTATAAGTGGCTTAAAACAACACAAATTAATGTATCTTACAGCTCTAGAGGTCAGAAGTCCAAAATGGGTCTCTCTGGGGTAAAATTGGTGTTGGCAGGGCTGCATTCCTCTCTAGCAGCTATTTTAGGGAAGAATCATTTTTCTTGCTTTTTCTGGCTTCTAGAGGCTGCCCACATTCCTTGGCTCATGGCTCCCTTTCTTCATCTTCAAAAGCCAGCTATAGCTGATGAAACCTTTCCCATATCTCATCACTCTGACCTTTTCTGCCTCCCACTTCCACTTGTTTGTTTGTTGTATTTTGCTTTTGAGACAGGGTCTTAGTCTGTTGCTCAGTATGGAATGCAGTGGCACGACCACAGCTCACTGCAGCCTGGACTTCCCAAGCTCAAGCAATCCTCCCACCTCAGCGTCCTTAGTAGCTAGGATCACAGGCCCACACCAACACACATGGCTAATTTTTTTTTTCCTAATTTTTTGTAGAGATAGGCACTTTGGGGGGCCAAGGCAGAGGATGCTATGTTACCCAGGCGGGTCTCAAACTCCTGGGCCCAAACTATCCTCCTGCCTTAGCCTCCCAAAATGCTGGAATTACAGGCATGAGCCACCATGTCTGTCTGTTCCTCTTCCACTTTCATTTTTGTTGTTGTTGTTGTTCTGTTTTGTTTTGGCAGGGGGCGGTGCGGGAAACAGCCTTGCTCTGTCACCCAGTTTGGAGTGCAGTGGCACTACTTGGCCTACTGCAAACTCTGCCTCCCGAGTTCAAGGGATTCTCATGCCTCAGCCTCCTGAGTAGCTGGGATTACAGGAAGCCACCACCACATCCAACTACTTTTTGTTTTTTAGTAGATAGGGTTTTGCCATTTGGCCAGGCTGGTCTCAAACATCTGGCCTCAAGCAATTCACCCACCTCGGCCTCCCAAAGTGCTAAGATCACAGGCATGAGCCACCATGCCTGATTCCTCTTCTACTTTTAAGGACCCTTGTGATTACATTGGGCCCACTGGGATAATCGAGGTTAATTATCCCACCTCAAGATCAGCTGATTAGCAACGTTACTCTCTGCTCACATATTCACGGATTCCAGGAATTAGGACTTGAACATTTTGGGGTAGTCATTATTGTGCCTACCAAAGATGGGAAAACCGAGTAGTAGAAGGGTTCAGGAACTTGCCCGAGGTCACACAGCTAGTTGGTAGTAGGGCCAAGAATAAGCACTGTTTTTTAAAATTCAAATTATAGACATTTTTAAAAAGGAACCAGGCACAGTGACTCACACCTGTAATCCCAGAACTTTGGGAGGTCGAGGCGGGTGGATCACTTGAGGTCAGGAGTTCAAGACCAGCCAGGCCAACATGGCGAAACCCCGTCTCCACTAAAAATACAAAAATTAGCCAGGCTTGGCGGTACATGCCTGTAATCCCAGCTACTAGGGAGGCTGAGGCAAGAGAATTGCTTGAATCCAGGAGGTGGAGGTTGCAGTGAGCCAAGATCGTGCCACAGCACTCCAGCCTGGGCAACAGAGCAAGACTCCGTCTCAAAAAATAAAAATAAAAAGTAAGCCGGATGCGGTGGCTCACGCCTATAATCCCACCACTTTGAGAGGCCAAGGCGGGTGGATCATGAGGTCAAGAGATCAAGACCATCCTGGCCAACATGGTGAAACCCTGTCTCTACTAAAAATACCAAAATTAGCTGGGCTTGGTGGCGCATGCCTGTAGTCCCAGCTACTGGGGAGACTGAGGCTGGAGAATTGCTTGAACCCAGAAGGCAGAGGTTGCAGTGAGCCAAGATCGGGCTACTGCCCTCCAGCATGGGCAACAAAGCAAGACTTTATCTCCAAACAAACAAACAAACAAACAAATAGATAAGAAAGAGAGAGAAATTTCCTCTTCATCACTGAAAGATAACTCAATTAAGAGTTTGAGTATCCTTTCAGATTTTTCTCTACATGTACAGTACTAGCTGCAAACCATTCCCCTTAAAAAAAAAAAAAAAAAAGAATAAATAGGCTCATATTTGGCTTTCTATAGTTTGCTTTTTTCTTTTTAATGTATCTTGGCTGTGTTCCCATGTAAGAACATACAGTTCTA
>NW_012104031.1:412286-414198 GCF_000951045.1 Mandrillus leucophaeus
GGATCACTTGAGGTCAGGAGTTCAAGACCAGCCAGGCCAACATGGCGAAACCCCGTCTCCACTAAAAATACAAAAATTAGCCAGGCTTGGCGGTACATGCCTGTAATCCCAGCTACTAGGGAGGCTGAGGCAAGAGAATTGCTTGAATCCAGGAGGTGGAGGTTGCAGTGAGCCAAGATCGTGCCACAGCACTCCAGCCTGGGCAACAGAGCAAGACTCCGTCTCAAAAAATAAAAATAAAAAGTAAGCCGGATGCGGTGGCTCACGCCTATAATCCCACCACTTTGAGAGGCCAAGGCGGGTGGATCATGAGGTCAAGAGATCAAGACCATCCTGGCCAACATGGTGAAACCCTGTCTCTACTAAAAATACCAAAATTAGCTGGGCTTGGTGGCGCATGCCTGTAGTCCCAGCTACTGGGGAGACTGAGGCTGGAGAATTGCTTGAACCCAGAAGGCAGAGGTTGCAGTGAGCCAAGATCGGGCTACTGCCCTCCAGCATGGGCAACAAAGCAAGACTTTATCTCCAAACAAACAAACAAACAAACAAATAGATAAGAAAGAGAGAGAAATTTCCTCTTCATCACTGAAAGATAACTCAATTAAGAGTTTGAGTATCCTTTCAGATTTTTCTCTACATGTACAGTACTAGCTGCAAACCATTCCCCTTAAAAAAAAAAAAAAAAAAGAATAAATAGGCTCATATTTGGCTTTCTATAGTTTGCTTTTTTCTTTTTAATGTATCTTGGCTGTGTTCCCATGTAAGAACATACAGTTCTAGCTCATTCCTTTTCATTGTTGCACAGGACTATATGGATATATTAATAATTTATGTTGCCAGTTATCTTTTTTTTTTTTTTTTTGAGACAGAGTCTCACTGTGTTGCCCAGGTTGGAGTACAGTGGCATGATCTCAGCTCACTGCAACTTCCGCCTTCCAGGTTCAAGCAATTCTGCCTCAGCCTCTGCAGTAGCTGGGATTACAGGCACTTGCCACCAGGAGCCTGGCTAATTTTTTGTATTTTTAGTAGAGATGGGGTTTCACTATGTTGGCCAGGCTGGTCTCGAACTCCTGCAGGTGATCCACCCGCCTCGGCCTCCTAAAGTGCTGGGATTACAGGCGTGAGCCACTGGGCCTGGCCTTTGCCAGTTATCTATTGATGGATATTTGAGGTATTCCTTTTTCCTCTATTACAAAGCGTGCTACAAACTAATATAATTACATATTTATAAATTTATGTGAAACTTCTTTAGGAACTCCTAGAAATGGGTCAGCGTATACGCACTTTGATATAAACTCCCACCAGTAGGGTCTGAGAGGCCAGTTTCCCCATATCCTTAACAAGACAGTTTTCAACCTTTACCAATCTAAGAAATGAAATACTTTTTAAATTTTCTTAAAATAATGTACCTTTTCTAATCCTGCAGTGTGCATGCTAGAAAATTTTTTTAATTCGTTTTTTGTTACAAGTGATCATATTTTTAAATGTATTAGTCATTTTTATTGTATGAGTCACCTATTTGTGTCCTATGTCTGTTTTCATTTTGTCTTTTGACTTTGAAAAAGCTCTTTTTATATTGTGAACATTAACCTTTTGTCACACATATTGCAAATATTTTCCCCAGTTCGTGGAGGGATTTTACTTTTTTTTTATTGAGACGGAGTCTTGCTCTGTCTCACAGGCTGGAGTGCAGTGGCGCCATCTCAGCTCACTGCAACCTCCACCTCCAGGGTTCAAGCAATTTGATTCTCGTGCCTCAGCCTCCACAGTAGCTGGGATTACAGGTGCGCACCACCACGCCCAGCTAATTTTTTTTTTTTTTTTTTTGTATTTTTAGTAGAGATGGGGTTTCACCCTGTTGGTCAGGCTGGTCTCGAACTCCTGACCTCAAGTAATCTGCTTGCCTCAGCCT
>NW_012104031.1:414248-421949 GCF_000951045.1 Mandrillus leucophaeus
TTCTAGATAGGTCATTGGCCCTCAACCCTAGAATTTGTATTTTTAGTAGAGATGGGGTTTCACCCTGTTGGTCAGGCTGGTCTCGAACTCCTGACCTCAAGTAATCTGCTTGCCTCAGCCTCCCAGAGCTGGGATTACAGGCGTGAGCCATTGTGCCTGGCCCGTGGAGGTATTTTAAGTAGAGTAATACTAGATTTGGGCTTGAGAAATCTCTCTGGTGGTAGCTTAAATGCTAGTACAGTTTAGCCTTTATTGTGGAAGCTGTATGGACTTATTGAAAAATTGAGTATGAGAATGATATGAGTACTGTGGTTTAGGAAGGTAGTATTGCCTGTTTTATCTACTACAGATTACAGAAAAAGGAGAGAAGAAAGACTGTTCTAGTAGTTTAAGCATGAATGACAGTGTGACAGTGTAGATGGCAAGTGAAAAATGAATTTGAGAAATGCGATGAAGAAGGAATCAAGAAGTTTCCACATTGAAGACTAACAGTGAGGTATAAGACAGAGTCAGTAGTACCAAGATTTGAACACAGATAGCTAAGAGGAAGGTGATAACGTACAGCAAAGAAAACAGTCTACAAAATGAAAAGGCAGCCTACAGAATGGGAGAAAATATTTGCAAACCATGTTTTCAGTAAGGCATTAATATGCAAAATATATAAGGAACACATACAACTCAATAGCACAAACCCCCCCCAACACACACACACACAAAACCAAATAACCCAAATAAAAAATGGACAAAGGACCTAAATAGACATTTTTCCAAAGAAGACATACAAACACCCAACAAACACCCAGCAGGTGTATGAAAAGGTGCTCAACATCACAGTCATCAGGGAAATGCAAATCAAAACCACGTTGAGCTGGGCACCATGGCTCACACCTGTAATCCCAGCACTTTGGGAAGCCAAGGTGGGTGAATCACCTGAGGTCAGGAGTTCGAGACCAGCCTGGTCAACGTAATGAAACCCGTCTCTACTAAAAATACAAAAATTAGTCAGGTGTGGTGGTGTGCACCTGTAATCTCAGCTACTCGGGAGGCTGAGGCAGGAGAATTGCTTGAACCTGGGAGATAGAGGTTGCAGTGAGCTGAGATTGCACCACTGCACTCCAGCCTGAGGGACAAGAGCGAAACTCCACCTCAAAAAACAAACAAACAAAAAGAAAAAACCACAATGAGATACCACCTCACGCCTGGTAGGATGGCTATTCTCAAAAAGTCAAATGTAACAAGTGTAGGTGAGGAGGTGGAAAAAAGGGAACCCTTATCCATTGTTAGTGGGAATATAAATTGGTACAGCCATTGTGGAGAACAGTATAGAGGTTCCTCAAAAAATTTAAAAGTAGAACTACCGTATGATCCAGCAGTCCCACTTCTGGATACATATCCAAAGAAAATGAAATACCTCAAAGAGGTATCTGCATGCCCATGTTCATCACAGCATTATTTGCAATAGCCACAGTATGGAATCAGATTGTCAGTGGATGAATGTATAAAGAAAATGTGATACGTGTGTTTATATACATACACACACACACGACAGAATATTATTCAACCTTAAAGGAAATTCTGCTATTTGCAACAACATGGATGAACCTGGAAGACATTACACTAAGTGAAATAAGCCAGGCATAGAAAGACAAATACTGCATGATCTCGTTTATCCAGTGTGTGGAATATCAGAAAAGTGGATCTCATAGAAAAAGAGAGCAGAGGATGGCTACCAGGGGTCAGAGGGTGGGGAGAATGGGGAGATGATGGTCAAAGGGCACAAACTTGCAGTTATAAGATGAACAAGTTTTGGAGACCTAATGTACAGCACGGTGACTACAGTTAATATTTTGTATACTTGAAATTTGCTAGGAGAGTAGATCTTAAGTATTCTCACTACACCAAAAAAAAAAGATAACTGAGGCCATGGACATGTTAATTAGCTCCATTGTGGTAATCATTTCATAATGTACCAAAACATCACAATGTACAACTTAAATATATACAATTTTTATTTGTCAATTATACCTCAATAAAACTGACAGGGGAAAATGATACAGAGGACAGGAATGGAATCAGGAAAATAACGTGGGTGGGAAAGATGATTTTTTTTTGACATAAATAAGTTGAGCTTGTGGACATCCAAGTGGAAATACCTGTTAGGCAGTTAGGGATACCGAGCTGGAACCCATACAGGGTAGAAAGGCTGGCACTAGTTGGTGAAATCATGCCTGTATGGTCATGGTTGGAGCAGATCAATTCTCCTAGGAATAGTTAGGAGGTAGAGAATGTCATTGTCTCTCTGTATGAAACAGAAAATGCATTGCAGTGCTGCAAGCTGATGGTCATCACTGCTCATTACTGCACCTTTTCTTCATCTCATCTGGAAGCTGTGAGCAGTTTTGTTTTGGTTTTTTTTTTTTTTTTTTTTTTTTGAGATACAGTCTTGCTCTGACACCCAGGCTGGAGTACAGTAGCACCATCTCGGCTCACTGCAACCTCCACCTCCTGGGTTCAAGTGATTCTCCTGCCTCAGCCTCCCTGGTAGCTGGGATTACAGGTGTACACCACCACACCCAGCTAATTTTTATATTTTTAGTAGAGATGGGATTTCACCATGTTAGCCAGGCTGGTCTCAAACTCCTGACCTCATGATCCGCCCACCTTGGTCTCCCAAAGTGCTGGGATTACAGGCATGAACCACCGCGCCCTGCTGAGCAGTTTTTAACTGTTACCAGTATTTAGGGATGGTTGTATGCTGTTGGAGGAATAAGTCAGCTGTTGGAATTCGGGGTTTTCCTTTGGTGAAGAGAAGGTGATCCCATTCTACCTCTCACAGTGCTTCACAGTCTACAAACTACTTTCGCAAGTGATCCCATTTTTTTTTTTCTTGTTATCATGCTAACCTTGTGAAGTAGGTAAGGACCAGTGTAATTATCCCCATTTCACAGATGAAGGAGCTGAGGCACAGGGAGTTTGAAATTTGCTAAAGGTCATAAGGTAGTAAATTATAGAGCTCGGAGACAGATAATCGTGATTACAAGTTCAGTGCTGTTTTTGTTCTACCTTGAGGCCTTCCTTTTCAGCAGTGTTCACCTCAGAATATTTGTCAGTGGTTTACATAGATAAAGCTCTCTCTCCCTCAGTGTTACAATGGCAAGTTTTCTATGGATTTTTTTTGTGTCCAGTAAAACAGTAAGTTATTCTTGTGGTATTTTTCTTCAATTTAAACTGGACATCTAGTTGTATATCCTTATTGTTTTAATAGTACAAATTCACCTAAGCTTAGCTCTTAATATTCAAAGTAGAGAGGAAGATGGGAATCTGGAGCAAAGAAATATACACTTGAGAAAATGAAGACAAGGGAAAATTTCCTCTTTAATCATGGATCTATCTCCAAGCAGGCTACTCAGCCTCTGGGGTTGTAGAGAGACTGACCTAATACACACAGTTCTTCTATCCCATCCTGTCTTCTAGTACAGAGAGAGCCAGCAGGTTGGAGGTAGAAGATTTAAAAATAAAAAATTTTTAAAAAATAAGACTTGGAGAAGCTTTCTTTAACTTCCTGGCAGCATCTCCAAAGAGTGGTACCCTTCTGTGGTCCTGTGCTCAGTGGAAGCAGTGTCTGTCTTTAGACCTGGTTAGTTGACTTTCATGAGTTCACAGAACTGGAAGTGCCCAGCACACAATGCTGAAAAATTTTTATGAAGCTCTCAGCTGCTATAGTGTAGCCCTTGACGGAAATGGGGTTTTGTTGGGTATATGGAAAACTCATCAGTCTTACCATCCCAGCACTGCCAGTTCTTACCGTCTAACATATGTGAAGGAGAAGGAAAATGGTACTTCTCAAAACAACTAAAATCATAGGGGCAAATTAAACACTGTGTTTAAAAGGCCATGAGATTTCATTTCCAGGGAAAAGGACTAACTCTGCCTTTTCTGTCTCCTGAGGCTTTTCTGTTTTCATAGTTTCTCCTAGTTTTTTACACGTATTGTACCTTCAGGGTTATCAGATAGTGCTTCTAAAACCTGACCTATCCTACGATCAGCGTCCTTCTTCAGTTTCCAGCAAAATGGTGATGGTTAAGACAGGTACACAGGGCAGATCACTAGGGTACAGGTTAGAAGGAAATGACCTTGGAGACCACATTCCACATTCTTTTGGCACTACTGGCCATAGTTCTGTACTTGTCCACTAAAAAGTAAACTCAAAATTCAAGTCTTATTTCCTCCCTGAGAGACGATGTTGATTGAAATACTAAGTGAATAAATGAGCAAATGGAAGGAAGATGTTAGCTGAAGCTGCAGTGAAGAGAAAGGTAGGATATGAGCCTGACCTTGGAAGGAGGAGAGTCTTCATTCAGTGGCCATTTGTATATTGGCCTTGCACTGCACTGTCAGACCAACACCCTGAAGACCTATTCCGAACGTTCCACCTGCCTGCAAATGTTGACTATGGTCATTTCTGTCCACTACCTGATAAATGAGTAACAAGAATTCTTCTGCCCCATCTCACAATACCAAATAATGATGTTTACTAAAATAATAACAATTTGGCCTAATAAAAGAGCCTCCGACAAAGCCACTTGGTGATCACTCTGTCACCCAAGTTTCTGCCCTGGCATTCTGACAATAGTAGGGATGATAATACACTTAGTCAAAACATATATGGAGCCAGGCACGGTGGCTCACGCCTGTAATCCCAGCACTTTGGGAGGCTGAGGTGGGTGGATCACTTGAGGTCAGGAGTTCGAGACCAGCCTGGCAAACATAGTGAAACTCCATCTCTACTAAAAATACAAAAAGCCAGGTGTGGTGGTGCATGCCTGTAATCCCAACTACTCTGGAGGCTAAGGCAGGAGAATTGCTTGAACCCGGGGATGGAGGCTGCCGTGAGCCAAGATCATGCCACTCAGACTGGGTGAGAGAGCTAGACTCTGTCTAAAAAAAAAAAAAACACCATACATGGACACTCATTAGGATGGCTATAATAATGTTGACAAGGACATGGGGAAATTGGAACACTTGTGCATTGCTGGTAGGTGTGTAAAATGATACAGCTGATAGGGAATCCATATGGCAGTTCTTTAAAATTAAACAGAATCACCATATGATCTAGCAATTCCCTTTCTGGGTATATATCCAGAAAGGAAAGCAGGTACTCAAACATACTTGTACCCCTACTTGCCCAGCAGCATCATTCACAATAGCCACAAGGTGGAAGCAACCCAAGTGTCCACTGATGGATGAATGAATAACCAAAATGTGGTATATACATACAATGGAATATTATTTGATCTTTAAGAGAAAGGAAATTTTGACGCTTGCTACAACATGGATAAACCTGGATGCCATTATGCTAAGTGAAATACGCCAATCACTATAGGATTAATACTGTATGATTACACAAACATGAGATTCCTAGAGCAGTCAGGTTCATACACACAGAAAGTAAAATGGTGGCTGCCAGGGGTTGTGGGGAAGGGGGAAAGTGGGGATTTAGTGTTTAATGGGTACAGAATTTCAGTCTGGGAAAATGAGAAAGTTCTGGTGTTGAATCGTGGTGATGGTTGCATAACAATGTGAATGTACTTAATGCCACTTAACTGTACACTTAGAGACAGTTAAAATGGCATATTTATGTTATGTATTATGTATTTTTTTTTAACCACAATTTTTAAAAAAATGTGGGGGATGGGTGCGGTGGCTCACGCCTGTAAATCCCAGCACTTTGGGAGGCCGAGGCAGGCAGATCACTTGAGGGCAAGAGTTCGAGACCAGCCTGGCCAACATGGTGAAATCCCGTCTTCACAAAAAAATACAAAAATTAGCCGGGCATCGTGGCACACACCTGTAATTGCAGCTACTTGGGAGGCTGCTGCAGGAGAATTGCTTGAACCCGGGAGGTGGAAGTTTCAGTGCGCAGAGATTGTGCCACTGCATTCCAGCCTGGGCAGCACAGTGAGTGACACTCCATCTCAAAAAAATAAAAATTAAAAATATGGGTGACAGAGGATGGAATGACACGGAAGAGACAAAAGATATTAACTTGTTTAATACTTCACTGGTGGACTGTGCTATTCTCTTCTTTTTGAGAAGCCAGATTTTACAAAGGGAGACTTTCAGGAGGCAGATGTGGTGTGTTTTTTTGTTGTTTGGAAAGTGTATCTTCAGTTGGTTATTAACTGACTGCTCATTGGAGACTTCTGCCAGATGCGCCCAGATCATTAGTCCATTTGAATCATCACGTCTTCCAGGCCCCGCCCTGCTCTCTGATAGGCTCCACCTTCACCCTGGGATCCTGTTAGTCAAGATGCTCTGAGAGAGCATGGTCACAAAACAAAAATGGTGGGTTTGACTGTGGCAGGCATTGACGTCTATTTTCGATGGCAGACTCAGTCTTAGCCATTCATATAGGAATCCTGAGCTCTGCCTTTGAGAGTGTTAGGCATCCAGCAAATGCTCACGGATTTAAGTGAAATGATGTGCATTACTTTCAGTTATATGACTTCGGAGAGTCTTTGTTTTGTTTTGTTTTTCAAAGTACAAGGGTAAATCAATAGAACTGAAAGGGTCTTGGGCCAGCTCCACCCATCTCTACCCAGGGATGGAATCATCTTTTAAAACTTGAATTTAACAGTTACATAGCACTTACTGTGAGCCAGAGACTATCCTAAAGGCTTTTGATAGATATGTCAACTCATTTAATACTAATAAGCCTATGGGGTTAGGTACCTTTGTTTCCCATTTTACAGATGAGGAAACTGAGGCACAGAGAAGGAACGTTATACCACTATTAAGTAATGGACCTGGGATTCCAACTGAAATACCTTGTAGCCCCTGAGCTCATGCTTTTAGTTATTGTACACCTGACTCTTAAAATAGTAATGTACCAGACTGGGACTTTAATGACCCTGAAGTGGATCTCAAGGTCCAGAATGGAGAATGGAAATTGGGGGTGAAGATATTCATTGATTATGATCCTGCCTCTTTACTCCAGCAGCCTGATTAGGTCCCTGAGGGCTAATGCTGAAGCCAGGGTAAGGGGCTTGCAGGTTTAAGGTCAAATTTTTTGAACCTAAGGAATTTCCCTCCAATTCTGTAGCAGCCCCTTAGTGACGAATCTGCTACCTACCCCACAGGTTTTGCTATTAGAGGATTTTCTAGGTTATCAAGGCGCACGAGATGAAATACCATTAAACTAACACTGAGCAACGCTGAACTCTATACAAATCTTTTTTTCTAGTCTTTCTAAGATACGACCCCAGACGAATCTGCAACTCTGGAGTGGAAGCCAGGGGGCGGGCTAAGCAGCGACCATTTTTGTTTTGCGGCCGTGCGCTCTCAGAGCATCTTGACTAACAGGACCCCACGGTGAAGGTGGAGCCTGTCAGAGAGTAGGGCGGGGCCTGGAAGACGTGATGATTCAAACGGACTAATGATCTGGGCGCATCTGGCAGAAGTCTCCAATGAGCAGGCGTGTTGGGGAGGAGCGCACAAACCCTAGTGGGTTTGGTTGCACGGCGGCTTTGGCGCATTTTCGGCTGGTTTGATTCATCCATTTTGAAGAGACGGGGGAGCGGGGGGCTCGTCTGTTCCAGGAGCCCTGAACCAAAGAGCAGCGGAGTTTGAGGAGCCAGCAGCTCGGGGTTCGGCAGCAGCGGTCCCATCGGCTGAAGTTCGGGGGGGGTGGGGCGCCGAGCG
>NW_012104031.1:422359-438943 GCF_000951045.1 Mandrillus leucophaeus
CGGGCGGACTCGAGCTCCACTCCCCACCTTCAGCGCGGAGGGGGAGGGGTGTGAAGTCAGCGCCCCCAAGAGGCCCCACCTCCTCGGGGCCGTCCCCTTGGAGCCAGCGCTGGGAGGCGGGCGGACTCGAGCTCCACTCCCCACCTTCAGCGAGGAGGGGCGGAGGCACCCGTATTGCCCCTTCCCCCCGCGACTGGCGCGGGGGTGGGGGCCCTGAGCCCTTTTTCTCTAGCGGACGGGGGTGTTCCAGGCAAAGGGGGAGGGGCAGCACACCCAACCGGCCCCGCGTCTGTCCTTCGGGGTCGCTGCAGGCCCCGCCTCCCGGATTGGGCCGAGCGTGGGCGGGACCCGTTTTTTTCCCCCCGGGCAGAAGTGAGAGTTCGGGACTGGATCCTGGAAAATAATGGGCTGCTGCCTCTCTCCCCACCTCGGAGTTTTGAGAGAGTTAACCCCAAAGTTCGCTCTTTCTCTCCGACTAGAAATGTCCTTCCTCGGGGAAATGTCCGTACTCAGGGAGGTGCGGGTTAACAGCACAGCCCAAATCCCGTGTGGTTCTCGTTCCACTCTCACCCGCGTACGCGTCTCGGGATATTTTTGTAACCCTCTTGTCCCCGAGTGACTTTAGTAATAAAAGGGCTAGGTTCGGGTAACCATCAGACTCCATTCTCGGAATTTCAACAAGTTTGCTATTCCCCCAGCGGTCGGTGGAATCGTCCTATGCCATCCTCCAGGCTATTGTATGGAATGTGCCATTTATGGAGGGGTGTGGTTTAGTCTAATCTGTTGAGGCCTTGAAAAGGAGAGCTGTTGCAAATAAATATTTTTAATGTAAGGAATTGGCTTCTTTGCATAGTGTGTTTTCTAAATAAATAGATAAAGGCTTAGTTTTTAAATGTTTTTAACAGTTGTTGCTTCCTCTTCATTCCAAGTTGTGTGAGAAACGGAAGTATCTTTAATTAGAGTTCTAAAGAGAGGTTTGGGACCGTGGAAAGGGTTTTGTTCTACACCGTTCTGTCTCCAGACTAGATCATCCTCCAACTGGTGGTGGCATGGGACTGCATACTTCTACACACGGGGTGGGAATGAGGAGAAAGAGCTGCTGTTAGCTCTGTTTCCATCAGCATCTGTGGTAACTCACGATCTCTACTCTGAAAGTTATGCTGGCCTTTTGGTAAGGAGTCTAGATAGCTCTTTCAGAGTTATAGTATGCATAATTTCTTGGCATAAAACTTGACCGATGTATCTCATCAACTCACGTAGAATATTTTCTTTAGGATCAGGTAAAATATACAATAAAATAAAGATTTATTTTACCTGAATTGGATCTTTTGTCTTCTGGAAGTAATTACTGTGTGGTCAAATTAGGTTATTTTTCTCTACCTTTTAAACTTTAATTCACTAAGTTTTGATGACTTTATTTTATTATGGTGACATTCTTATCTCATCTGCCTGAATTTGTTTTCCCAGATTTAGGTGTTGGAACATGAACAGAACATTTTTACTGGAAAACTTGGATTTTTCATGTTACCATGTGGGGATATATATATTAAGCACATTCTATCAGTTTTTTGGAGGCATTGGGACTTCACAACTTTTTTCTTACTCAGTATGTTGTTTAAACTAATTTTGACCTTGTTTATTGCCCCTAATTGAAGAGTGAAGTTAATATGTGTGGGCCGGTTTTTTGTTTTTGTTTTTGTTTTTGTTTTGCCATTTTCAAATTATTAATTTCAGAGCACGTTGGTTACCGAGTATATTTTAGTCATAAGTTCTCTTTGTAATTATTTTTTAAAAGAAGTCTTTATTCATGACCAATAATAAAGCAGAAATAATTAAACTTGAGTTTGGTGGTTTGTTAAATTTTGCAATAAAAAAGTCCTGACTTAGGGAAATGCTGTTGTTTCAAAGTATAATTGAAGAATCTGAGTTAGTGCATTTAACATCAACAAAAAAAGTGATAGACTTGACCTGATTTCAGAATCATCAGCTTTGTTTTAAAAACAAAAAAGCAAAAGTTGGAAAATATTGTCACTGTGTAGTCTTTTGGGGTATTTTTGCCCTTAGGCCTGTGTATAATTTTGGAGCTTTTCTGGTTCTCATTTTACAATATCCATTTTTATTTTAATATGAACCTAAACATTTTAAGAGCATTTGGAAGTGTACCAGTGGCACCTTAACATCAGTTTCCAAATGAAGGGTGGTGTGGTGGACTTTTTGGCTACTGCATGGCTTAGCATAGACCTCTGTCTAGCACATTATGTTTAACTTTGTTCATACAAGATTGCTGTCTTTACCCTTTGCAGTGGCTGACTTCTAAATGAGAGCTCAAATATTTTAGACCTTGGATTCAAATTAATACCTTAAAATTAGTCTTGGAGCTAGGAAGAGGTTTAGGCAAACTCACTTTATTAAACCTAGTTTAATGGGGACCTGAATAAGTGAGGTGCCTTGCATCACGAACTAGCAGGTGCAAATGTTGAGCCGAGAACCTGGATCTCCCAACTCCCAGTTCTGCTGGTCCCCACCCGCATGATCACCGTACCTTCTGCCCGATCAATATTAATGTTATTAGTGCTGATTAAAGAACATAGTGTATAACATTTTTAACTTTAAAGTACTTTCATGAGTCAGCTTTGTGAGGAAGGAAGGAAAATGCCGTTACTTCTAAGGGATGAGAAAGAAAGCTCAGATTTACTGACTTGCCCAAACTAGAAACCAGATTTCTTGAAATTCAGCTTTGTTACATTCTCCAGAGATCCTCCTCCCTTACTGAAAGTGATCCAGGTTGCTCAAATCAATCTTTTTGCTTCTCCTTGTAACCTAAGTGTGCTTGATACCTTGTCTTTTAACACTTGAGATTGTAAGGAACCTTACCATTGAAAATTTCGATGTGCAAACATAGGCTCTTACAAGTTGTTATAAAATTTATTTTATTGTTTGTCATGTTTACAAGTAATGTTGAGAATTAACTGCTTTGCCAGGATTCCAGTTTGCTTTCTATTCAGAGAGAATTGTTTGGGCCATGCCTGGATTCTAAAAATCAATATTCTCTCCTCCAAAACAGTTAGTTTCAAGAAGTCCTCAGCTAAAGAGAAAAACTAGAAACTTGAAAATTCAAGGTAATTCAAAATTTGTTATCAAATGTGCACACGAAGACACAAGTTTAATATGGTTGTAGATGAGACTGGCTCATTCTCTTCTGTAGTTTGTGTGTGTGTGTGAAGTGTGAGTTTATTAACCTTGGATCTATACTTCTTAAAATTACATGTCACTTTCCTCTAAAAAGACATAATTCCTTCAAAGACACGCCATGAAAGATACCTTACATAATTTACAACACCTGAATAATGGGGGAGTTGTTTATTTATTTGAGATAGGATTTCCCTCTTGTTGCCCAGGCTGGACTGTAATGGTGCTATCTCGGCTCCCTGCAACCTCCGCCTCCCAGATTCAAGTGATTCTCCTGCCTCAGCCTACAGAGTAGCTGGGATTACAGGCACCCACTACCACACTCAGCTAATTTTGTTATTTTTAGGAGAGACAGGGTTTCACCATGTTGGTCAGGCTGGTCTCGAACTCCTGACCTCAAGTGATCCACCCACCTCAGCCTCCCAAAGTGCTGGGATTATAGGTATGAGCTACAGCACCGGCCCAGCCGGGAAGTTAATTGTATAAGAAAAGTATTCACTTTTGCTCAACATACACGTAATTAATTATCTGAAAATTACAATGTTTAAAATGTTTTCAGAGTAACTTAGCAAACATTGAGAAAAAGTGCAGAGTCAGGAACTGTGCTAGAGGTTTTCACTTTGTTTTATCCTTACTACAACCCTGTAACAACCCTGTAACAAGTATTTTTCTTTATCACCATGTAACATGACAAAACAAGCTTAAAGAATATGTTACAGTTACAGAGCTATAATAGCAGAGCTAAGGTTTGAGCCCAGATCCGAATACAAAACTAGCATTTTTTTCCATGGTACTCATCTTTCTTGCCTAGTATTCAGTGTGAAGATGGTCAAGTTTTTTTATTTAGTATCTCCTCAATGGTGAATACTTTCTATATACATTGATTTTTAGCTCTCTGTATAAAACATTTTAGGAAAAACAGCCAAAATGTTTAACATGAGCATTTTTGCTCAACTCAATATTTAAAATAATTTTCAGAGGTACTTTTTGTTTTGTTTTTTTGTTTTTTTGAGACAGGGTCTCACTGTCGCCCAGGCAGTAGTGCTGTGGTGTGATGACAGGCTCACTGCATCCTCCCACCTCAGACTTTCCGGTAGCTGGGACTATAGGTGTGGCCCACCATGCCTGGCTAGTTTTTTGTAGACAGGGTTTCACCATGTTGTCCAGGCTGAAGAGAGAGAATTAACAGTACTAAGTTAAAAAAATAAATAAGCTAGAAAGAACTTAAGTCCAGTTCCTTCAGTTTACTAGTGATGACTTTGAACCCAAGGAGTTAGTGTAGAGATAATAGGCCAGATTTAGATGGCATAAATATCCTTTTTACTCTTTGTATTTACAGTATTTGATTCTACAGAGAATGTTTAGAAGTCCACATTCCTAGTTTGAAACCGTTGGGGCCATATGTGGTTTTAAATTATTGAAAAATTTGGAATTCCCAAAAGGTAATAGGATGCGTGTACTGTATAGTAATGTACCATCACTAGTTTAGAATAGTACTCCTATAAACAATCACATTAGTATCTCTAGTGAGGGCCGGGCGCGGTGGCTCATGCCTGTAATCCTAGAACTTTGGGAGGCTGAGGCGGGCGGATCACCTGAGGCGTTTGAGACCAGCCTGGCCAACATGGAGAAACCCTGTCTCTACTAAAAATACAAAATGAGTCGGGCGTGGTGGGAGGCGCCTGTAATCCCAGCTACTTGGGAGGCTGAGGCAGGAAAATCGCTTGAACCCGGGAGGCGGAGGTTGCAGTGAGCTTGCACCATTGCACTCGAGCCTGGGTCACAAGAGCTCCATCTCAAAAAACAAAACAAAACAAAACTAAAAAATCTCTAGTGAATTTAAGAATTTTCACACAGATATGAAAGGCCTCACATTTAGGTCGTCATGTTTTGCCACCATGTAAGTTATGAAAATACTTAATTTTCAGAACTTTTTGGATTTCGAAATTGTGGGTTGGTGATTGAGGACATTTAACAGCATAAGCTGAAAAATCACTTCTTCGCTTAATAGAATTATCAATTACTGAGCAACTCTTAGGTGCCAAATAATTCCACCAGCTACTTTATACATATTTCAAAATCATGCACAACTCTTCAAGGCATATGTTATCCTCATTTCATATGTTAGGCCTGAGGCTAGGATAAATAAAGTAACTGACACAGTTCACCTAACTATTAAGAGATGAAGCAGGAATTTGAATCCTACTGTGAACAACCCAAAGCCAGTTCGTGATCTTTTCAATGTGACATTGTCACAGGGTACACTTTGTCACGGTGTTAGCACATTTTGTCTTCTTTGGAGCAAGTTACAGTTCATAATAGAACTTTTGTGGAGAGGCCTAATTTTCTGGGGAGGAAGAGGAAAAAATGTGAAGAGATTAACGGGAGATACACCTGACAGGAGGAAAAACCAGTGGAATGTTTAGTGTGAACCTTTGCCTAGAAAATGTTAGGTGGCATTGTTTTAAGTTTATACATTTCAAAATATGAGGGCATTTCCCCTTGACTAGGTGATTCCAAAGCCACCTAAAGGACAAAAAGGAAATGACTCATTTTACATAAAAATATGGATGCAAAAAATGCTAAACAGACTATTAGCTAACTGAAACCAATGCGTACAATAATTCTCTGTCATCAGTAGGCTCTTGGAAACTTCTAACTTTGAGCAAAAGGATATACAGTAGGCAGGTTCTTGAATAATGTTTTGTTACAAGGTTGATGAGAAAGAACGGTCTTGTGCAACATTTCGCTTAAGGCCCGGGTTTCTAAGAGCCTGTCGGTGACATTAAGTGAGAACTTAACTGTATTAAAAATATATGTGATCAAGTAGGGTTTGTCCCAAGAACAAAACAATCTGTTTCTGTGAGTCAACATATTGAAAGACTAAAGGAAAAACCATTGCATTTGAAAAAGGTGTAATGCCTATTGTAAAACTTAATGCAAATGGAGATGTTGAACTCCATTGGAGTAATAGTATTTTGCAGTTAATAAAGCATTTTACAATTTTCAAAGCTTTTTCTCACTGGTTTCTTCTAGCCCAAAAAACACCATTAGTTAAATAAAGCTAATTTTGAATAAAGGTTTTTGCTTTTTGGGGTTTTTTGGCCTATTTTCCCCAAAAATGTAATAGTCACCATACTGTGTAACTCTGGGATACTGCACCTGTTATAATCTACGTGAATGTTGTCTCTCTAGAGTTGTATGATTTACAATCTGCATAGCCAAATGGTTTACTTTGGAAACTTTGAACTTAAAAAGTTTTGAGCATGCTGAAAAGTGTTTAATTTGCATTTTTAAAACAATTCCTAGCTGTAAAAGGAAAGTGACCGTATTACTCTAAATTCAGAAGTAGCTATTTGAATTGTTGAGACTGGAGACTGCACCTAGGAGACTCGCATGTTGTGGACAATAGGAGGAAAGCTTGATTTATTTGTTTGTTTATTTTTTATTTTATTTTATTTTTTGAGACAGAGTCTCGCTCTGTCGCCCAGGCTGGAGTGCGGTGGTGCCATCTCAGCTCACTGCAAGCTCCGCCTCCCGGGTTCATGCCATTCTCCGGCCTCAGCCTCCTGAGTAGCTGGAACTACAGGCGCCCACCACCATGCCCAGCTAATTTTTTTGTATTTTTAGTAGAGACGGGGGTTTCACCGTGTTAACCAGGATGGTCTCGATCTCCTGACCTCGTGATCTGCCCACCTTGGCCTCCCAAAGTGCTGGAATTACAGGCTGAGCCACCACGCCCGGCCCCAAGAGGAAACTTTTTATTTTTTAGCACAAGACCACTTTGGTCAAACTGGGCATCCCTTTGTTTTGTTGGGAAAAAATTATTGCTGTCTAGATTCTAGGAAGTGAAACTAATCGTTATACAGTTATACTGCCATGTTGTAAAATAACTAAATGGTCTTAATTATAAGTCTTTGAAACACTTTAGATGAAGAGGCCACAGGCGGCTTAAGAGTGTTTCAACTAGGTATTGCAGTTTTCAGGTGCTTCTTAGGTATTATCTATTATTTGAATTGTGTATCTGTTCAGTTCTGTGCTAAGCAAGGCGATCTTCAGGGAGATTTCCTTTGCAGCTACCTTTGGTTGGAGTGTTCTAGGTCACAATAAAATAACTTAGGAAATGAACTGCTGAAGAAACTAAATATTAGCTCCACTGAAAGAGTAAAAGTCGGTCCTGCTATCTCTTACACTGGGATAACATACAGCTGCTTGTCTTCCAAAGACTTGCTGCAGCTCTAGAGATTCATAACAACCCCTCTTCCTTGAGTGACTACTGCTTTCTTACAGAGAAACTTGGTTCTGTAAAATCAGAGACTATCAGAAACTTTACTGTTTTGAATTCTGTCAGTAAAAATGAAACATCACACTTTGTCAGGAAGATCTAAGTCATTTTGACACAGAGAACTAGCTTTGATTTACAACTTCAGAGCTTTGGATAAAATTCTGCATCTACCCTAACTTCTTTCCCAGGAAATAGGACCCTAGTTCCACTCTGCAGTTCAGACCTGATATTGATCCCTTTAACACAGTTCTGTGCTTATAGTCTATCAAGATACTGCTTCATTTATCTTAGTTCTGCACTTTTCCAAACTTCTGTAACTTTTTCTGTTATGTGAGATGCTCCACACTTCTCTGATGTGCTTGTCCTTCATTGTATTCAGTTAATAAACCTAACTTTGTCAGGCTATAGGTTTGTCCCTAGCGTTTGAGTTAGACAGTTTCGAAGATACCACCGAGGTTTCCAAGATGATGGGACTCTACTCAGTAATTGCGCACCTGAGACCCCTTCAGTCTCACACATTGGAGGTTTCTCTGTCTCCAGTTGCATAGGTTTTACACTAAGCTTCCATTAGGAAAAATCTAACCTAGCTGACTTCATTTATCAAATACTTTATCATATGCTCATTGAAATTTGTGTGTGACTTTTTTTGTTGTTGTTTGTTTGAGACGAGTCTTGCTCTGTCGCCCAGGCTGAAGTGCAGTGGCGCGATCTTGGCTCACTGCAAGCTCACTTCCCAGGTTCACGCCATTCTCCTGCCTCAGCCTGCCGAGTAGCTGGGACTACAGGTGCCGGCCACCATGCCCGGCTAATTTTTTGTATTTGTAGTAGAGACAGGGTTTCACCATGTTAGCCAGGATGGTCTCGATCTCCTGACCTCAAGTGATCTGCCCGCCTCAGCCTCTGAAGGCAGGATTACAGGCGTGAGCCACCACGCCCAGCAGTGTGTGACTTTAAAAGAAAACATTTTCCTATACGGTGAAACTGAACCTGGTAAGTTGTGAAATAAAGTAACTTGAGTCTTGGGAATAAGGAGTGCCTTATAAGAGTTAATACTTATTCATAGGGCTAACCCATTAACAAGTTGGTAAAATATATATATATATATATATATATATATATATATACTTAGTAGGAAATTGTGATCTAGTAAATGTGTCTGGCTTAGTCATTCAGAATACCTTTACCCACCTCCGTTTTCTGCAGAAATTAGAAACATCCGATTTGAAAAATTAGGAACTCTTTTCTATAATACTATTGGGGATTTTGTTTTTATTTTTGCTTTCTCATATCTTGTGGCTTTGTTGTGAATTTTTTTATTTTTTTGAGACGGGGTCTCAATCTGTCGCTCAGACTGGAATGCAGTGGCCTGATCTCATTGCAACATCAGCTTCCTGGGCTCAAGCGATCCTCCCACCTCAGTCTCTCAAGTAGCTGGGACTACAGGCGCGTGCCATCACGACTGGCTGATTTTTTTTTTTTTTTTTTTTTTTTTTTTAAGAAAAGACAGAGTATTGCCGTGTGGTTCAGGCTGGTCTCGAACCCCTGGTACTTGAGCAATCCTGCCGTGTCCGCCTCCCAGAGTGCTGCGATTACAGGTGTGAGCTACCACAACCGGAGGGAATTTGATATTTTAAATTGTGAATAGGATGGGCCAGGTGTGGTGGTTTACGCCTATAATCCCAGCACTTTGGGAGACCGAGGTGGGTGGATTGCTTGAGTCCTGGAGTTTGAGGGCAGCCTGGCCAACATGGTGAAACCCCGTCTCTACTAAACATTAAAAAAAAAATTAGCCGTCTGTGGTGGTGCACAACTGTAATCCCAGCTACTGGGGAGGCTGAGGCAGGAGAATCTCCGGAACTTGGGAGGCAGAGGTTGCAATGAGCCATCATCATGCCACTGCACTGCATCCAGCCTGGACAACAGAGGGAGACACTCTCTCAAAACAAAAAAACCTAAAGTAAATAATTGGATGATGTAAAATACAGTCAAAACAATGTATTTTAGGCCAAAAGGAACTTAAAGGTCAAGATAAGTGAAGCTATTGTAAGAAATTACCTGGAGGTGGCCAGTGCAGTGGCTCACACCTATAATCCCAACACTTTGGGAGGCCAAGGAGGGCATATCACTTGAGTCAAGGAATTCGAGACCAACCTGAGCAATAGGGAGACCTCATCTCTACAAAAAAAATAAAATCAGCCAGACATGGCGTTGCACAACTGTAGTCCCAGCTACTTAAGATGCTGAGGCAGGAGGATTGCTTGAGCTCAGGAGTTTGAGACTAACCTGGGCAATATGCCGAAACTCCATCTCTACAAAAAAATTTAGCCAGTGTTTGTAGTCCCAGCTACTGGAGTAGGGGGTGAGGTGGGAAGATCGCTTGAGCCCAGGAGGTCCAGGCTGCTATTAGCTGTCATTGCAGAGTGAGACCCTGTCTCAAAAAAAAAAAAAAAATTTGAGTTGTGTTCAGGCATTCTGCCCTCAAATGTTTTTACATGCTGAGAAGATCTTGCATGTGAGATTTCTTAATCATCTTTGAGGTGGGAAGAGTGGAAAGAGGTAAATGTTCCAAATTTTAAAGGGAAGGTAGCAGTACTTGGTGTGCAGCAACTTTAATTGCATCAGTTATTTGGAAGAGTTAGATTTGTAAAGACTTAGGAAAGGAAGGCTTGAGAAGCTGCATCAACAGTGGCATGTGTGGATTATAGGTTTGGAAGGACTTGGGTTGGAAAATTTCTTTTACCACTTAATGGCTTGCAGTAAAGTTACTTGGCCTTTTGAGCATTAGTTTCCTCAGTTAATTAGCTCCTCTTGTGACATTAGGGTGAGAATTAAATGAGAATTTGGACGAAGTAACTAGTATATTTCAAATATCTGAAGTAACTGCTGTTATAATTACTACTAAAAGTCACCGTGGATTCACACACAAAAAGAATATCTTATAGATCAGTAGTCTTCATAATGTTTGCTTTTGGAGGTAACTTAAACATTTGATTCAAATTTTATGTAGTTGTTTATTTGAGACAGGTTCTCCCTCTGTCACCCAGGCCAGAGTGCAGTGTGGTGATCTCGGCTCACACTGCAACCTCCAGCCTCCCGGGCTCAAGCTATTCTCCCACCTCAGCCCCTGGAATGGCTGGGACTTCACAGGTGCGTGCCACCACACCCAGCTAATTTATTTGTATTTATTTTTGTAGAGATGAAGTTTCTTCATGATACCTAGGCTGATCTCTGATCTCGAATTTATAGGCTGAAGCAATCCGTCCACCTTGGCCTCCCACAGTGCTGGGATTACAGGTATGGGCTGTGGACCACCACACCTGGCTCAAATTTTAGTATATGTGCTACTGAAGTGAGCGCGCCTGGCTCAAATTTTAAGTATAATTTTGGGCCAGGCGTAGTGGTTCCCACCTGTAATCTCAGCATGGTGGGAGGATTGCATAAGCCCAGGAGTTGGAGACCAGCCTGGGCAACCTGTCTCTACAAAAAAAAAAAAAATTAGCTGGGCATGGTAGTGTCCACCTGTAGTCCTAGGTACTCTGGAGGCTACAGTGAGCCACAACAGTCCAGCCTGGGTGACAGTAAAAGCCTGTCTTTTAAAAATAAATAGGCTGGGCATGGTGGCTCATGCTTGTAATCCTAGCACTTTGGGAGGCCGAGGCGGGCAGATCACTTCAGGTCAGGAGTTTGAAACCAGCCTGGCCAACATGAGGGAACCCTGTCTCTACTAAAAATACAAAAAAGTTAGCAGGGCATGATGGCGGGTGCCAGTAATCTCAGCTACTGAGGAGGCTGAGGCCTGGGAGGTGGAGGTTGCAGTGAGCTGAGATCACTGCATCTCAAAAAAAAAAAAAAAAAAATAGATAAATACAATTTTGGAAGTAAAGTTTAGCAGTTTTCTTTAATGTTGAACTTTCAAAGTTTTTCACATTAAAATTCATTTTGAATGTTTATTGGGGCGGTAATATTGATAAAATCCAATTGATAATTACCAGTAAATTCTTAGAAAACCTATTTTGGCAGAACACAGGTTGGGCAATTCTGTAATGAGATAATTTTTAAAATATGATACTATAAGACAAATGTATACTTTTAAAACACTTTTGATTAGCTGTGTTCGATTTTATGATTCCTGGGAAGATTTTGTTCGAACAAAAAGTGTTTACTACTCAAAAGTTTAACTGTCACTGATTTAAATGAACTAATTTCCTTTTTAAAAAATTTATTAGAGCAAAAGAATTCTGTGAAAATACCATGGTTTTATTTCAACAAGGATTTTGACAGCTTCACGTAAGGTCCTTGTAAGATGGAGAAATACAGGCAGAATGATAGTTCAGTGTGAGGGACTTTGCCTGAGCAGCCTTACCCAGAGAGGGCTGGCAAATAAATAGTTACCCTGGAAGACTTTCCACTGATGCCTGAAAGGGTTCTGTTCTTGACGTATCTTATAATTAATGATATGGATGAGGACACTGATGGTGTGCTGATTAAATTTGCAGTTGATAAGAAGTCGGGAAAGATAAATAATATGCTGAAATAGCAGGATCAGGGTATCAAATGGTCTTAGATTATGGAAAAGGAGGTTTTAGTCATTGGAATTACAATATGTAGTCCACTGAATGATGGAACAGTCCAAAAGGGAACTGAAATCTTGGATTGCATTTAAGTATAAAGTAGAATAGGAAGAGGAGGGTCATAATCCTGATCTGCTCCGCTCCCCATTCCCCATCTTTATAACCATATTATGTTTCATCCTGGGCGCTGCTTTAATATTTACTAAATCCAAGGTGGTATGGAGGAAAGCAGCTAGAGCATGAAGAGAGTACTTGAAATACGAGGAAGTGTTAAAAAGGAACCCTAGTATTTAGCTTCAAAGAAAAAGTGGGAATAGTCATATAAATTTAAGGAATGCTCTGAAGAGGAGGGGTTAGATTTAGACCATGCTAATCCCAGGAGGTAGAACTAGATAGAACCAGTGAGTGGACATTAGAGGCAGATTCATCTCATTGTAAAGAACTATTTAATTATTGGAATTTTCTTTCTTTTTTTTGAGACAGAGTTTTGCTCTGTCGCCCAGACTGGAGTGCAGTGGTGCAATCTCGGCTTGCTGCAACTTCTGTCCCTGGGTTCAAGCTATTCTCCTGCCTCAGTCTCCCAACTACCTGGGATTACAGGTGCCCACAAACACGCCTGGCTAATTTTTTAACTTTTTAGTAGAGATGGGGTTTTATCATATTGGCCAGGCTGGTCTTGAACTCCTGACCTCAGGTGCTCCACACACCTCGACCTCCCAAAGTGCTGGGATTACAGGGGTGAGCCACTACGCCTGGCAATTACTGGAATTTTCTTAGCATAGGCTGCCTTGGAGATCACCAGAGGTTCTCAGTCATTCCCTTCTAGGGATATTTGTTAACAGGATACAAGCTAAAGGTTGAATTAGATTGTCCAGGAGCTCTACTATATATAATACTCTCGGCACCACCATATCTCCCACCCCATTACCATCAAGCTTTGATAGGCTTTATGAATGCTTTAAACTTAAAAAATGGTTTAAAAATTTTTAGTCTAAATAGTAACCTGAACTTTGCCATGAAGTCAGAAATAAAAATAGAGAAGGCTGGATGTGGTGGCTCATGCTTGTAATCCTAGCACTTTGAGAGGCCAAGGAGGGAGGATCACTTGAGGCCAGGAGTTCAAGACCACCAGCCTGGGAAACAGCAAAACTTGGTCTCTACAAAAAAAATTTTTTAATTAACTGGCCATTGTGACACACACCTGTAATCTCAACTCCCCAGGAGGCTGATTTGGGAGAATTGCTTGAGTCCAGGAGTTTGAGGCTGTCGTGAGCTATGATCACACCACTGCACTTCATGCATTCCAGCCTGGATGACAGAGCAGACCCTGTCTCCAAAAAAAAAAAAAAAAAAAAAGAATTTCTGAATTTGCATTTTTCATGAATGAAAGTAAAAATCAGATAGAAAACTTTCACATATATACTAGAACCGATACTTTTAAAACTTACGTATTTTTCAACAAAGTGATTCATCATCATATCCAAATAATAGTTATGCATTCAAAATTACAGTGGTATTCTGGGTGGAATGAGTTAATACTTATAAGTAATAATAGCTATTTTTGATATTTATATACCTTGCATAAATGTTCTGAAATGTTCTCAACACTCTTGTTATTCCTATAACAGGTATTGTTATTCCTGTTTTACAGATGAGGAGACTAAAGTTCAGTGAGGGGAAGTAACTTGCTTGAGGATATACAACTAGTAAGAGTCAGGACGTAAATTCAAGAATCTGTGTTTTTAACCTCTATGCTATATTGAAATTTAATGCTATCCTCCAGTTCTAGTTATTGATACTCATTTTACATTGAAGAGTTAGTTTAGCTTGACATTTAACTTAGTACATTTAACTTAATACAATCATGTGTCATATAGCACCAGGGATACATTCTGAGAACTGCATTTTTAGGCGATTTGCATGTATTTCCACAAAACCAAATGGTATAGTCTCCTGCACACCTAGGCTGTATGGTATTGCCTATTGCTCCTAGACTATAAACGTGTATAGCATGTTACTGTACTGAATACTGTAGGTAATTGTAACACAGTGGTAGGTATTTATATATCTAAACATAGAAAAAGTACAGTAAAAATATGGAACAATAATCTTATGAGACTGTTGTCATGTATGCAGTTCACCATAATGTCATGCAGCACATGATTGTATTGAAGAAATTAGAATGTTTCTTTGTTTTCACCTAGAAATAGAACCTCTCATGCCCTGGGACTTATGAAATTCTTAAGTGCTAGATTTCTGTCCTATCCTCTCATTAGGAACAAATTCATCAAAAATACATTTCAACCCTAGACAAAGCAAGCCTCTAAATGGTGGAAATAATGTTATTTATATTATTTTGAATAAGCATCTTTAGAAGACAGGACATTGTTTGGGAAATGAAACTTTTTGTTGTTGTTATTTTTTGTTTTTGAGATGGAGTCTCACTCTATCACCCAGGCTGGAGTGCAGTGGCACAATCTTGGCGCACTGTAACCTCTGCCTCCCAGGTTCAAGCGATTCTCGTGCCTCAGCTTCCCAAGTAGCTGGGATTACAGGCGACCGCCACCACACCTGGTTAATTTTTTGTATTTTTAGTAGAGATGGGGTTTCTCCATGTTAGTCAGGCTGGTGTTGAACTCCTGACCTCAGGTGATCCACCCGCCTCGGCCTCCCAAAGTGCTGGGATTACAGGCGTGAGCCACTGAGCCCGGCCTGAACCAAATTATTATGAGTCATTATGAGTCATCATGAATGGCCCTTGTTATCACAGATCTTTTATTTATTTAAGTTATTTTATCTTTTCCCTCTTTAGCATTTATGGATGACTGTATTTGTTTCTGACTGGTTGTCCTTAATAAGGCAGAATTGCTTCTATATTCATAATTTGCTTTACACTGATTTTATGGTTTTTGTGATAAATGGCATTGTATGAGATAATTCTGGCTGTTTTCAGATCATTGAAAGTTAAAATATTTTGTATTTCAATGGAAGGGGGATAGTCTTTCAATTTAATTTTGAAATTTAATTTTTTATATAATGTCAATATAGTCTACATGGCATTTCTGTAGTTCTGTTTGTTGAAAAGTAGGATAGAAAAAAATGTACTAAATAAAAAGTATCCTTTTTAATGTCTTAGGTTTAAAGTAACAAGTTACAGGCCAGGCCTCACAGCTGTAATCCCAGCATTTTGGGAGATTAAGGTGAGATGATTGCTTGAGGCCAGGAGTTTGAGACCAGCCTGGGAAACATAGAAAGGCCCCATCTCTCCAAAAAAAATTGTTTTTAAATTAGCCAGGCATGGTGGCTGTGTGCCTTTCTGTAGTTCCAGGAGCTGAGGTGGGAGGATCACTTGAGCTCAGGAGTTGGAGGCTACAGTGAGCTATGATTGTGCCACTGCACTCCAGCCTGGGTGACAGAACAAGACCCTGTCTCGATGGATGGATGGATGGATGGATGGATGGATGGATGGATGGATGGAAGGAAGGAAGATAGGTAGGTAGGTCTGTCCAGATAGATAGATAAGGAGATTAAGTTTTCTGTTGTGAAGGGCAGTTAATTTTTAATGACAGATACTATGAAAAACAGTATTGTGATCATAATGCAGTATGATCATTTGCAATGACCATTTTCTGTATTATATTTTAATATAATGCCAACCGTTATATTTATTAATTTAATATTTATTATTTAATTTATTATTTAAACTTATTTAATTGTGTAGAATATCTTTTAAATTTGTCAAGCAACTTAGGTTATCAGTTCCAACAGAGGAAGAACTAAGTAAGGCCCAGAGGAATTACATGATGTTCTTGACATTCTAGAACCAGAACCCAGGATTCCTAGTACAAAGATTCTGTACTAATACCTTTCTTGAGTGTTTCTAGTGATAGAGTAAGGAAGTAGCCATTGTTAGCAAACAGTTAAAGCTCTTTATGTCGAACCTACACTTAATGTGGATTGCTGAAGCTCAGCTGTACCTCTACTACTCCTTTCACATCAATGCCCTAAAGTAGCTAACATGTTTTCCCATTTTGCAAGTTAAATATTCTCAATTTATTCATTTGTACTTCATATATCATTTACCATTCTGATTGTCCATTCTTATATAGTTTCATAGGATATATCCATTGCTACGTTGTACCCAGAAACTGGGTAATAATGTTAGTTGCCACCCCACAAGCATGAGATAAGCTAGAATTATACCTACAAGTTCAGAACCTGTATGTTAATTATTAGAGGATAAGATGTAAGAGTTCCTCTTCTAGATACCGTCCTTCCCCTGTTTCCAGGACCCTCCTTTTTTTTAATCCTAAATAATACAGAAAATGGTCATGTTTGCATTATCATCATCATGCTATTTTTCATGGCATTTGTCATTAAAAATCACTGTTTTGCCAGAACATGGCAGGCATTTCCATATTAGCCCAAAAATATTAGATTTTTTCATAGTCATATTTTTAAGAAAGAAAATATATTTTTATTGTAATAAAATATGCTTAGCAGAAAATTTACCATCTTAACCTTTTTTTTTTTTTTTTT
>NW_012104031.1:438993-439731 GCF_000951045.1 Mandrillus leucophaeus
CTCCATGTTAGTCAGGCTGGTGTTGAACTCCTGACCTCAGGTGATCCACCCGCCTCGGCCTCCCAAAGTGCTGGGATTACAGGCGTGAGCCACTGAGCCCGGCCTGAACCAAATTATTATGAGTCATTATGAGTCATCATGAATGGCCCTTGTTATCACAGATCTTTTATTTATTTAAGTTATTTTATCTTTTCCCTCTTTAGCATTTATGGATGACTGTATTTGTTTCTGACTGGTTGTCCTTAATAAGGCAGAATTGCTTCTATATTCATAATTTGCTTTACACTGATTTTATGGTTTTTGTGATAAATGGCATTGTATGAGATAATTCTGGCTGTTTTCAGATCATTGAAAGTTAAAATATTTTGTATTTCAATGGAAGGGGGATAGTCTTTCAATTTAATTTTGAAATTTAATTTTTTATATAATGTCAATATAGTCTACATGGCATTTCTGTAGTTCTGTTTGTTGAAAAGTAGGATAGAAAAAAATGTACTAAATAAAAAGTATCCTTTTTAATGTCTTAGGTTTAAAGTAACAAGTTACAGGCCAGGCCTCACAGCTGTAATCCCAGCATTTTGGGAGATTAAGGTGAGATGATTGCTTGAGGCCAGGAGTTTGAGACCAGCCTGGGAAACATAGAAAGGCCCCATCTCTCCAAAAAAAATTGTTTTTAAATTAGCCAGGCATGGTGGCTGTGTGCCTTTCTGTAGTTCCAGGAGCTGAGGTGGGAGGATC
>NW_012104031.1:443936-449570 GCF_000951045.1 Mandrillus leucophaeus
TCATGGCATTTGTCATTAAAAATCACTGTTTTGCCAGAACATGGCAGGCATTTCCATATTAGCCCAAAAATATTAGATTTTTTCATAGTCATATTTTTAAGAAAGAAAATATATTTTTATTGTAATAAAATATGCTTAGCAGAAAATTTACCATCTTAACCTTTTTTTTTTTTTTTTTTGGAGACAGAGTCTCGCTCTGTTGCCAGACTGGAGTGCAGTGGCGCCGATCCCTGCTCACTGCAACCTCTGCCTCCCGGGTTCAAGCAGTTCTCCTGCGTCATGCTCCCGAGTAAATGGCACTACAGGCACGCACCACCACACCCAGCTAATTTTTGTATTTTTAGTAGAGACGGATTTTCACCATGTTGGCCAGGATGGTCTCGATCTTTTGACCTTGTGATCAGCCTACCTTGGCCTCCCAAAGTGCTGGGATTACAGGCACGAGCCACCACGCCTGGCCCATCTTAACCATTTTTAAGTATATAGTTCGGTACTGTTAAGTATTTGACATTGTTGTAAAGAACTCTTAATCTTGCAAAACTGAAACTAAACCCACTAAACAATAGCTCCTCATCCCCACTCTTCTAGCCTCTGGCAACCACCACTCTACTTTGTGTCTCTAGAATTCATCTACTCTAGGTCCCTCATGTATATGGAATTAATGGTCGTATTTAAAGTTAGCTTCCCTAATAATACGGTATCTTTGGTAATATAAACTCAGCTTCTTACAATAAAATATATAGTTGGAGTATATTTAATGGTTGTGATTAAACTAAAGAAAAACAGAAGGTGGAACTCCATAAGAGCCTTGTTTTTTTCTCTTTCTAATGCTGAGTACGTAACTATATCTTCCTCTACATATAAGCCCAAGCCATTTTTTCCATAATTCACCTCCATCCATATCATCTCCACATACTATACTAGAAGGTGGACCAGTGTTTGCATTCTGACCATCCTGTCTTTGAATTTAAATGATGTCTTAATCTATACAACCAAGAATATCCCTCTGCTCAGGTTTAAGTATAGGTGGTAGCATATATTTCTCTTAATTTTTTAAATTCACTTGATTGATTTAGGCCTACAGTAAAAGTGCATTTTTTAATCTAAGGCTCTTTTGCCAGGTAGGCTGTTTGGGTACTAACATGGAAGCATATATATATCTCTCTCTAGAGAAGGAGTATTAAACTTTTAGATTTAGAATGCAAAGTACAAAAATAGAAATGAAGCTTTGTTTGAGATGTTAAAGGTACCTTACTTGCTAGGGAGTACTTAAAATCATTTAGAGTCAAATAGATTGTGCAAATATTCTCACTGTTTTGATTTTATAATAGGACAGGCTAACCATTCACTTTATTAAGATCATGCATATATCCCCAGAACTAGTTCTTTCCCTAGGTCTAGTTTTATAAAATGCTGCTGATAAACCAGGTCTGTAAAATTGGAAAAGGAAAAAAAAGTTTAGAAACAAAAGAATACAGTCAAATACATAGATATACATAAATTTGTGAGGCTTTCATAGTTTTTTAAATAAAGCATCTTTTGACTGGACCAATTAATTTGTTTCCTTCCCCTTCTGTATAAGGCTTAACATTACCATAATTTTTGTGCATTATAATGTAACTGTACTATACCTAAAAATTGCCTTTGCCTTGAAAAGCTTAGTAATAACTTTATCAAGTATACTTATATGTGTGTGTAGCAGTAAGAGTAAGATATCATTTACAATGTTAGCTTATAAATATGGTATCTTTGTATATAATGAATATATAGGTACATGGTGATTTGGTTCATTTTGCTGTTTTATGTATATTTGTTTGGAGAGACGGGAGATTGTTTTGTAGAAAAGAATGGTATTTGAGGCAGGCGCGATGGCTCATGCCTGTAATCCCAGCACTTTGGGAGGCCAACGCAGGCAGATCATGAGATCAGGGGTTCAAGACCAGCCTGGCCAATGTGGTGAAACCCTGTCTCTACTAAAGATACAAAAAATTAGCCAGGCATGGTGGCGGTTACCTGTAATCTCAGCTACTCGGGAGACTGAGACAGGAGAATCACTTGAACTTGGGAGGCGGAGGTTGCCGTGAGCTGAGATCTTGCCATTGCACTCCAGCCTGGGCGACAGGGCAAGACTTCATCTCAAAAAAAAAAAAAAGAGAAGGAAAGAATGGTATTGGAATTATCACTGAGATGAGCAGTATGAGAATTGTAGCTTGACATACTTGTGGTTTACACTATGCTTTCTTGTAACAGAAAGTTAAGTATTTTGGCTTGAGAAGTGGGGGCCCTTAAAAAACACTTTTTGGCTGGGTGCAGTGGCTCGTGCCTGTAATCCCAGCACTTTGGGAGCTGAGGTAGGATGACTGCCTGAGCTTAGGAGTTTGAGACCAGCCTGGGCAATACAGGGAGACCCTGTCTACAAAAAATGAAAAAAATTAAACAGCATGCGTCTGTAGTCCCAGCTACTCAGGAGGCTGAGGCAGGCGGATTACTTGGGCCCAGTAGGTCAAGGCTGCCGTGAACCATGATTGTGCCACTGCTCTCCAGCCTAGGCGACAGAGTGACACCCTGTCTCAAAAAATTAATTAAATAATTTTCTTTTTCTTTTTTTTTGAGACAGAGTTTCACTCTTGTTGCCCAGGCTGGAGTGCAGTGGAGCTATCTCAGCTCACCACAACCTCCGCCCCCTGGGTTCAAGCGATTCTCCTGCCTCAGCCTCCCAAGTAGCTGGCATTACAGACATGTGCCACCACGCTTGGCTAATTTTGTGTTTTTAGTAGAGATGAGGTTTCTCTGTGTTGGTCAGGCTCATCTCAAACTCCCGACCTCAGGTAATCCGCCCGCCTTGGCCTCCCAAAGTGCTGGGATTACAGGTGTGAGCCACCATGCCCAGCAATTAAATAGTTTTCAAAGAGCTACTTCAGTTCTGTTTATGAAAGAGAAATGTGTGTTCTGATGTCTTAGAAAAATCCTACAGTTTTATGATTTTAATTGGAGTCTCTTCTTTCTACAGAAATAGGAAGGTTGTTGATTACTCACAGTTTCAGGAATCTGATGATGCAGGTAAGTTTTATGGTTTCAACAAATTGTAAGTTGAACCAGTGGAGGTTACCAGCTTATATACTTTTATTATGCTTTTGGAATAAGTTTTACTTTTTTATTTTAGAGTATTTACCAAAACTATGTCATGATCTGTGTCAACCAAAGCAAAAGTTGAACTTACATGGATTTTAACTTTTCCATGGTAAATCATTTATAATAAACATTAAACCATTTTTTTCTTACTTGGTTTTGGAGTCCAAAGTTTAAATGTCCAGTAATTCTGATATAGTGTTCATTACTTAAAATATCTCCTGCTGTCAGCCAGGCGCCATGGCTCACGCCTGTAATCCCAGCACTTTGGGAGGCCAAGGTGGGCGGACCAGTTGAGGTCAGGAGTTCCAGACCATCCTGGCCAACATGGTGAAACCCCATCTCTGCTAAAAATATAGAAATTAGCCGGGAGTGGTGGCATGCGCCTGTAATCCCAGCTACTCTGGAGGCTGAGGCAGGAGAATCGCTTGAACTCAGGAGGCGGAGGTTGCAGTGAGACGAGATGGCACCACTGCACTCAAGCCTGGGCAACAGAGAGACCCTGTCTGAAAAAAAAAAAAAAAATTATTCTACAAGCCAGGCACAGTGATTCACGCCTATAATCCCAGCACTTTGCAGGGGGAAAAAAAGCTCCTGCTGTTATTACAATAAAACTTGTGCCTTGTATTATGTTTTTACATAATAAAGCAACTAAGATGAGAGTCTGTTTTGTGAAACAGCTTTGATTTGTGAACTAATTCATCACAGAATGAGTGTTGTAGCTAAGTCTTAGTCGTAAGAGGTTTTTTCAGAGTTGTCTCCTTAATCTCACTACTTTCCAGATATGTTTACTATTCTTTTTTCTTTCTTCTTATTCTAACTTTTATTTATAAAGATAATATGTGCCCTTTGGGAAGACTTAGAAAATACTGAAAGATACAAAGAAGAGTAAAAAAAAGTAATGTGTAGCACTAATATTTATTAAATGCTTGCTGCATGTCAGGAATTGTTTCAAATGTTTGTATTTCATATTTACTTAGAATAATCCTGTTAATATGTGATATACTGTTATTTTTATTTTGAGTATTTTATGTTATTAAAAGGTATTTGGAAAATTCCTATCAATGGTTATATAATATCCCATAATGGAATTTATAATGTTTCTGACCACTTAATAATTGCTGATGCTCTGGACTGCTTCCAGCATCTCGCCATCGTGTGTGTGTGAGTGTGAATGGTGCAGTAAACAGTTTTGGAAATAATTTCCTTTTAAGGTAGAGTCATTTTCGTTAGTTTTATAGGGCTTTTGAAATTGGAAATATTTTCTTCAAATGCAAGATTATGTTGTATTTAATACTTTAGTTTAAAAGTAATTTGCTTAGTAAAGTAATTGTGTTTACTTCCTGAAATGTTGGTAATATAACCATATTACGATAATTTTCAAGTAAGTGTGAAAGTGTTGAAATCAGAAGGGGAGGGTATAAAATGATAAGAGAGGCTTAGCTAAAAACAGATGAAATATATATCATAAGGACTAGAGGGTAATATGCAAAAATGAAGTTAAGGTGATAGGACTTGGTTTGGAAATAATTTAGTTTTTTAAAACTGAAAGAAACTATTTGGGAAATCCTGCTCCTCTCACCATTTAAACAGCATGAGAGATAATTGTGTCAGTAAATATAGTGGTGATTTTAACATGCAAAAATCATAGTTAATTAAGTTTGAAAAACACTGTTTAGATGAAGATTATGGAAGAGATTCGGGCCCTCCCACTAAGAAAATTCGATCATCTCCCCGAGAAGCTAAAAATAAGAGGCGATCTGGAAAGAATTCACAGGAAGATAGGTAAGAGGCATTGTTTTTCTGTTCCTGCTTACATTGTCACCACTCTGAGATGAGAGTAGTCTCTGATCTCTAAATTGTTGGAATCTCATACTTTTGAAAAGTACTTACTGTCCACTTACTATTTTGCATATTTCATATTATCTCAGGCTGTGCTTGAGTATGTAACTTGTTATCTAAGGTTAATATTGGCATTTTCATTGTAGTGATAACAAAAAATAAGTGGTATATCCCATTCAGTCACAAATCACTGGCACAATTATAACTAAAGCTTGTAGAATCTTAAGTTGTATAGCCTGCTGCATTTTGCTGTCTCATAATCAATTCTCCTTTGTTTAAATAATTTAACCATTTTGGAGAGTTTCTTTTCCCTTCATTTTACAAATGAGTTGTGATTTTAACTATAATTTTGCCTCATAAGACCAGGATATTAGGAGGACACGGTGGCTTATGCTTGTAATCCCAGGACTTTGGAAGGCCTAGGTAGCAGGATCGCTTGAGGCCGGGAGTTTGAGACTAGCCTGGGCAATATAAGGAGACCACGTCTCTACACAAAAATATAAAATTTGGCCGGGAATGGTGGCACTTGCCTGTAGTCCCAGCTACTCAGGAGTCCGAGGCAGGAGGATCCTTTGAGCCCAGGAGTTCAAGGCTGCAGTGAGCTATGATTGCACCACTGCACTCCAGCCCAGGTGACAGAGCCAAGACTGTCTCGGGGGGGGG
>NW_012104031.1:449620-485673 GCF_000951045.1 Mandrillus leucophaeus
AAAAAAAAAAAAAAAGGGGGGGGGGGGGGGGAGGGGAAAACAGGATATTGTAATTTCTGTCCGCTTAGTAAAGGTATACACACTGTCACACTCGGTATAATGTAACTTTAAGACCTTCTTGGTGATAATGGTGATTATAGTGATGATGATGGCTACTGTTTATGATTATTATGTGACAATCTCTATTATGTGTTTTACATACACTATCATTTAATTCTCACAACATCTCTATTTGGGTAAATATTAACTTAGAGGGGTTCTGTGATTTAACCAAAGTTATCCAGCAAATGGACAAACAGGTTTTGAAACCATGTCTGTTGGACTCCAAAGTACATTTTTTAACCATTAGAGCTCTATACCGCTTCCAAATAATACTATTACAAATGAGCAGTTCAAATAAATGAAATATTTCTCACTAGTTCTCCTAAGAATCTTGGAGCACCAAAATCATTATTAAATTCATATATTTACCTAGTAGTTTTATTTATGTTGACAACCTCTAATACTTTGTTTTGCTGGAGCATTTCAGAAATGTGCTTTTAAGGAAAAATAATACAGAATTATACTGTTGGGAAACAAGCCATCTAGAGCTTCTTGGTATATGTCTAACATAGTTGTTGTTTGTTTTTAATAGAGATGGGCTCTGGCCATGTTGCCCAGGCTGGTCTCAAACTCCTGGGCTCAAGCGATGCTCCCATCTCAGCGTCCCAAAGTGCAGGGATTACAAGTGTGAGCCACCATGCCTAGCCTAAAATAGTTTTTTGTTTGTTTTTTGAGACAGTCTCACTCTGTCACCCAGGCTGGAGTGCAATGGTATGGTCTCGGCTCACTGCAACCTCCGCCTCCCGGGTTCAAGTGATTCTCCTGCCTCAGCCTCCCGAGTAGCTGGGATTACAGGCGCCCACCACCACACCCAGCTAATTTTTGTATTTTTAGTAGAGATGAGGTTTCACAGTGTTGAACTCCTGACCTCATGATCCACCACCTCAGCCTCCCAAAGTGCTGGATTCCAGGCATGAGCCACCTCACCCGGCCAAACAGTTTTATATGGCAGCCCAACTCAGAACTATTTTTCATTATGTTCATTATCTTATTTCTCCTAGGAAAGACCTGCTTTGTGGCATGTTATAATGTCTCATTTACATAATTAACTTCTAACTTACAGTTTTTCTTGTTGCAGTCATTTGATTTTATTATTCTAAGTGCTGGAAGGATTGAAATAAATATAGGTTTTATTCCTATCTGTATGCCTTGTGTATTTATTCTCAGACCAGTACTCTGTTGATTTTTCTGTTTTCAAAGTTCAGCCTTCACTTAATTTTGCTGTAGTGGTGCTCAAAGATTAATGTAGTCTATAAACTCAATAAAAGAGGTAGAAAAAATAATATAATTCAATATTGTGTTAGAATTATGAATTTGGTGCTTATTTTGCATAAAAAACATTTATACAGAACAGTCACAGATTTCAGAATTATAAAGTGTCTTGGATTCAAGTTGCTTAGTAAAGGAATATGTTTGATCATTCTCTTTGCTTAGGAATCATGGATTCAGTATTCTCTCATTTGAGTGTGGTCTAGATTATGGGGAATACCAAAAGTGATTTATAAGACCTGCTATTTGAGAAAGGAAAACTTTGAAGGCAGTTTTTATGTGCGAGTTTTTGGTTTTTGTTCTTCAGAATTTTGCATGGAATCGTAAAATTGTAGCGCTGAAGAATACCAAGTGATTTGCCTAAGATCATACAACTAACTAATGACAAAGAGATAGACTACTAGGGGCTGGGTATGGTGGCTCACACTTATAATCCCAGCACTTTGGAAGGCCAGGACAGGTGGATCACTTGAGCTCAGGAGTTTGACACCAGCCTGGGCAACATGGTGAAACCCCATCTCTATTTTTAAAAATACGTAAATTAACAAAGAGAGATAGGATACTAGAATCCAGATTCTGGAGTTAAGACTTATGAAGACATAATGTGTTAGGTTGTGACTAAAAATTGTTTTTAAAAACTTCCCATTGAGCTTTGAAGCTCCTTAACATCTTATTTTACTTTGCAGAGTGATTTTGAGCTCACTTTTATTTTCTCCATGGTACCACCAGGCAGGACTATATGTTGATGTTTCTGATGCAAAGAAATATTGGAAGGAAATATTAATAGGGGATAATTCAATCAATTTATTTTCCATTTTGTTTTAGGTACATTTTTAGGCATATTGTAAGTTAGATAACTGAACTACAATTCCTGTTTCTGGTTGGTGGTTTTTTTTTGTTTGTTTGTTTTTTTGAGATGGAGTCTCGCTCTGTTTCCCAGGCTGGAGTGCAATGGTGTGATCTCAGCTCACTGCAACCTCCACCTTCCAAGTTCAAGTGATTCTCCTGCCTCAGCCTCCTGAGTAGCTGAGATTACAACCATGTACCACCACACCCAGCTAATATTTGTATTTTTAGTAGAGACAGAGTTTCACCATGTTGCCCAGGCTGGTCTTGAACTCCTGGCCTCAAGCGATCTGCCTACCTCAGGCACCCAAACTGCTGAGATTACAGGCATGAGCCACCATGCCCGGACTACAATTCCTTTTAATAATTTTAGATATTTTAGCAGTTTTTCACGTGTGTATTTAGTGATCTTTTAGTATTTTACTATTTTATACTCTGCCTCTATTCAAGAAATATTTTTCTTATTAAATATTCTTGTGAACCAAGCTTTGTCCATAGGTGAAAAAATTCCAGCCTGTGTTGAGACACCTTCTTTTTTTCCTTTGAGTCTTTGGAAGCAGTATTTTGTAACGTAGATAAAATTGTGCTTATTCACCAGCATCCCTGTAAAGTAAGGAAATAAAGTATTCCTTAGCATTTGTTTGAACATTTTATATAGAAGAGGTATTTTTCACTTCTTCTCAAGTCAGAAATCAGAGATCTGTGTTCACTTAAATTTTGAGCTAAGACTTACATGCGTTTGCTTTTTTGCCTCCCTTTATAGTGAGGACTCAGAAGACAAAGATGTGAAGACCAAGAAGGATGATTCTCACTCAGCAGGTAGTAAACTATTTTAAATGTAAGAGGTATAATTCTATTTATATATTATTTTATTAGATGTTTTAATAAGCAATTTGTATGCCAGGTACTGTTGCAAATCTGGGATTACAAAGATGTTTCCATCTTCAAAGAGCTCCTAATGATTCTCAGTCCTGGTGGCTTATTACAGTCATCTATGAATCTTTTTAAAAATGCATATTCTGGGTCCTGTCCCAAAATTTCTGATTAAATAGATCTCAGTGGGATGTTGGGGCTTGGTTTTCTTTAAGTATCTACACATTATTATGCATGGTCAATATTAGAAATCATTTACATAAACAAAAGACATCAGACTAAATAGAATAATATATAAATATAAAACTTGGTAAAATAGAGGCATTAAAAAGGGGGAGTGGTGGACTCTGGGTGGAAAAGCAAATGAAAGTTTCATTCCCACTGTTTTTAGCGGAGACATAGTCTTTTGAAACAGTAGCCATAGAGAAAGCTTTTTTTGTAAAAATTTTTACTTAAAAGAATTAATATGAATTAATGCGGAGTTTCCATGGCCAAATAAAATGTTCAGTCCTGATGATTCTACTTGCTGTTGGTATTTATTTTTAAATTTAATCTTGTAAGAATTGAGATTTTTAATCCATATTACTTCCAGCCATGTTAGTTTTCACTTACATTCCCTTGCTGTTGTCTCCCTGGATCTCCCTTTAAATGAGACTGCTGTTTAGCTAATACAAAGGGGAGAGACAAAGTTCGGCTAAATTCACTCTGCTTGGCTGTTTTGCTTTCCCGTCTGTTCAAGTATACTATCTGGCTACCTAAGTTGAAAAGAAACTATATTAATCAATTTTGCACTATCTGGTGATCCTGTGATAATATAGTACATGCTTTCACTCATCTGCCTTGTAAATCCTAATTGGAATCTCTTACACTTGCTAGTTTATTGAGTACTTCTGGATAAATAACTCTGTACTAGTATTAAGCTAAGCTTCTACCAAGTGGGTTTAGTTTTGGGTCTGCCATGTCAGCTTTACTCTGTCTGTCTCTAGATGAGATTTTTAAAAGTGAAAGAGATGACTTGAACACTGACCATGGCAAGGCTCATAGGACTAGAAGTGTTTTCAGAAGAGTGACCACTTAACCTTGACAGAATAAGGGAGCCTAAAACTTCAGGAGAAGGACTGTAGGTGGAGACTAATGCAAATATGGTTTACTCCAGAGGCAATAGGCTGGCAGCCTACCCTTTAACCAAATTTATTCACAAACACAACTGTGTGTTAAAAAAGTTTTTTTTAGGCTGAGCATGGTGACTCATGCCCACCATTCCAGCACTTTGGGAGGCCAAGGCGGGTGGATCACCTGGGGTCAAGGGTTCAAGACCAGCCTGGCAAACATGGCAAAACCCTGTCTCTATCAAAAATACAAAAATATGGCTGAGCCCAGTGGCTCATGTCTGTAATCCCAGCACTTTGGGAGGCCAAGGCCGGTAGATCACCTGAGGTCAGGAGTTCAAGACCAGCCTGGCCAACATGGCAAAACTCCTTCTATACTAAAAATTAAAAAAATTAGCCAGGCGTGGTGGCGGGTGCCTGTAATCCCAGTTACTCAGGAGACTGAGGCAGGAGAATCACTTGAACCTGGGAGGCAGAGGTTACAGTGAGCCAAGATCCCGCCATTGCACTCCAGCCTAAGCAAGAAGAGCGAAACTCCATCTTAAAAAACAAACAAACAACAACAACAGCAAGAAATTAGCCGGGCATGGCAGCACGTGCCTGTAGTCCCAGCTACTCAGGAGGCTGAGGCAGGAGAATAGCTTGAACCCAGGAGGCACAGGCTGCAGTGAGCCAAGATTGTGCTGCTGCACTCCAATCTGGGCGACAGAGTGAGACTCCAAATTTAAAAAAAAAAAAAAATTATTTTTAATTAATAGACTCTAAGAATATGTGAAAGTAAATTTTTTATAGGCTTCTCCAAACATCTTTCACTAGTTGATCTAAATATGTATTTTAAAGATTTTCCAGCCGGGCACAGTAGCTCACACCTGTAATACTAGCTCTTTGGGAGGCCAAGGAGCGTGGATTACCTGAGGTCAGGAGTTTGAGACCAGCCTGACCAACATGGTAAAACCCCGTCTCTACTAAAAATACAAAATCAGCCGGGCATGGTGGCACGCACCTGTAATCCCAGTTACTCGGGAAGCTGAGGCAGGAGAATCGCTTGAACCCAGGAGGTGGAGGTTACGGCGAGGCAAGATTGCGCCATTGCACTCCAGCCTGGGCAACAAGTAAAACTCTGTCTCAAAAAAAAAAAAAAAAAAGATTTTCCTCAATCCCCTCTAAATTGAAATGGTCACAAGCCATTCATTATAAAGGATAACAGTTTGACATTATTTTAGGGTTTTCATGTTTTATGTCTTAGAATAAAGATTATTGGAAGACATTCTTCTTTCCCTCTCATACTATGTTAAGATATTTTTCTAACTAGCTTTTAAAAACAGTGAACATAGATTTGAATGTAATTGAGAATTTTAGAGCAAAGCAGTGATGTAACTTTAAAGTATAGGAGTTATGTGTTCACGCTTTAATTCAGCTTAGCTACTGCTTAAAATTATATGTCTTTGTTGCTTTATATGTATTAGTGGGTACACAGTCTTGTCCAAGCTCATTCTTTATGAATTTAGGTCCTCCTTTATACATTTTGTAGAATTTTTTTTTAATTTTTATTTTATGTTCTGGGATACATGTGCAGGATGTGCAGGTTTGTTACATAGGTAAATGTGTGCCATGGTGATTTGCTGCACCCATCAACCCGTCACCTAGGTATTAAGCCCAGCATGCAGTAGCTATTTTTTAGTGCTCTCCCTCTCCATCCCCCTACCCTGCCCCCTCCCTCGCCACAGGTTCCAGTGTGTGTTGTTCCCCTCCCTGTGTCCATGTGTTCTCATTGTTCAGCTCTCACTTTTAAGTGAGAACATTCCGTGTTTGGTCTTTTGTGCCTGCATTAGTTTGCTGAGGATGATGGCCTCCAGCTCCATCCATGTCCCTGCAAAGGACATGATCTCCTTCCCTTTTTATGACTGCATAGTATTCCATGGTGTGTATGTACCACATTTTATTCATCCAGTCTATCATTGATGGGCATTTGAGTTGATTCCATCATTTTGCAGAAATGAAGGATAGAATTTGCCCTTTTACAATGAAATAAAGCTGCAGATTATATCCTATATTGGCCACTATGTTGGCTTTTTCAGTCAGTTACATTTTCAGTCAATTATTAATCTTTTGCACTATCTTGTCAAATACAAAATTCTTTAATCATTATGTCATGGTAATTCTGATATTGCAGAGGATAGTGAAGATGAAAAAGAAGATCATAAAAACGTGCGCCAGCAACGGCAGGCGGCGTCTAAAGCAGCTTCTAAACAGAGGGAGATGCTCATGGAAGATGTGGGCAGTGAGGAAGAACAAGAAGAGGAGGATGAGGCACCGTTCCAAGAGAGTATGTGAAGTTGTTTTGTGTACTTTGGTCGTTTGATCATAATTGTAGTTTGTGACCTTGGTTACTTTGGCATTTTCTAGGATGCTAAATGTTATAACCAGTCCCTTAAATTGGATAGATACTCCCTGTTAAAAGAGATGACTGTGTTGGTTCCTGTTAATATTTTAAAGGTTCAGAGATTCTCATGATTGCCCACCATTTGTAATGGTTGCACTCTTTATTTAATGATGTTTGTGTTCAAACACTGAATGAACAGTTGCTTAAGTAACAGTCACATTAGGCACTGTGATAGAGATTTGTATTTTGCCCTGGTGGAGGAGGTTGTAGACCTCTTTTCACAGAAAAAAAAATGTTCATAACAAAAGTTAGGTGTTTCACAGGTTAGTCATATTAGTTCATTCTTTTTTTTTTTTCTTTTGAGACAGAGTCTCGCTCTGTCGCCCAGGCTGGAGTGCAGTGGTGCTATCTTGGCTCACTGCAAGCTCCGCCTCCCAGGTTCACGCCATTCTCCTGCCTCAGCCTCCCGAGTAGCTGAGACTACAGGTGCCCGCCACCACGCCTGGCTAATTTTTTTGTATTTTTAGTAGAGAGGGGTTTCATTGTGGTCTCAATCTCCTGACGTCGTGATCCGCCTGCCTCGGCCTCCCAAAGTGCTGGGATTACAGACGTGAGCCACAGCACCCGGCCCAGATTAGTTAATTCTGTGTATTTTTGTTTCATGTTTGGTTTTCTTGTTTCACTTATTCATAATTGGACCAAAAAGGCCCTGTCGGTTCAGTTTTGTTTCCCTGGTCTCAACCAGTACTACATGGAAATGATGGAACTACCAAAAGTTATTTGATAGTTTCAGTTTTGATTCAGATCAGCTCTTACTCTTCCTGTTTTCAGGCTACTTTTCAAACACATCACTCATGTAACTCTCTCATGTAAGGTGCATGCAAAATCCATTTGACAACTGAGGCTGGTGATGACTCCAGTCAAATTGGTGCTACAGCTCCAAATAGAATCCAAGGGTGTTTGACTCCCATCCCATCCTCTAGTCATTCTTAGTACTCTCTTCCTTTTTCACTTGGAAGGATACGTACATTAAGTTAGACGTTGAAATTCTTCTTTCTTCTTAGAAGATTCTGGCAGCGATGAAGATTTCCTAATGGAAGATGATGATGATAGTGACTATGGCAGTTCAAAAAAGAAAAACAAAAAGATGGTTAAGAAGTCCAAACCTGAAAGAAAAGAAAAGAAAATGCCCAAACCCAGGCTAAAGGCTACAGGTAAGTTCTGCAGAAGTGAAATTAAATGTACTGCTTTAAAAATTTTGAGAAACATTATTTTCAATACAGAAATTCTTCATTAGGATTTGGCATTGACCTGATGTTTAGCAGGAATACAAGAAATCTAAAAGGGTCTTGTATTCTGCAACTGGAAGTATCTCTTATTAATAAAGACACTAGCCTGTTTAAGAGTCTAGTGGGCTTAGCCATGTTCTTCAACTATTGCCAGTACTTGAGCAAGATTTCAGAGAATGATCTATTTGTTTCAGACACAGTGGTAGAAATGCTGTATCATCATAGCTGTTACTGCTCTTTTTTCCTCACTGGTATCACAGTCTCAGCAGCCAGCAAAGACTTAATTGTGAAAATGCACAAACCTAGAGTAATACATTTAAGTTCCATGTTCTGAACTCTGCCCCATCCTCTGTGCTATCAGAATAAAACCACACTTGATGACATGAGTTAATTTTTTTCTGCGCCCTAATGGGTTCTCCTAGTTGGAACTAATTTGTTAACTAAATCAGAAATCAATTTGCTTTTTGTGTAGGTGGTTTTATTCTGTTGGGTAGAACTAGTCATTGTTAAACTTCTGTTTATCACTTCCTACTGTTAGGAATGATGGAACTATCAAATGTTTATTTGATAGCTTTAGTTTCTGAGTCAGATTAATTCTTTTCCTTCCCTCTTTTTGACCTGCTTTTTATAAACAACTTTTAGCATAAACAACTGTTAGTTTACCAAACAATTAAGGATGTTGTGCACGTGCTTCTTCATTACAGGTATTACTGTTAACATCATAGAGTGTTGGTAAAAACTGATGGGAAATACTGCAACATAGTATAGTAACTTATGAACAGTTTAGAAATTGAGATAGATTTACTTAGGGATATATGCGCTCCCTCGTGCCCACCTTGATTTTTAGTAAGTTGCGTATTGTCTTTATAGATTTTATTCTTACAGATTGTTTTATTTTGTAGCTGACTTGTATTAAAGACATTTTTTTCTCTTCCCTTCCCCAAATTATTTTTCTATTTTCAGTGACGCCAAGTCCAGTGAAAGGCAAAGGGAAAGTGGGTCGCCCCACAGCTTCAAAGGCATCAAAGGAAAAGACTCCTTCTCCCAAAGAAGAAGATGAGGAACCAGAAAGCCCGCCAGAAAAGAAAACATCTACAAGCCCCCCACCCGAGAAATCTGGGGATGAAGGGTCTGAAGATGAAGCCCCGTCTGGGGAGGATTAGAAGTGATGATGGTCTGGGGAGAGATTTTATTAAAAAAAAAGAAAAAAAAAAAAAAGAAAAAAGAGGGAGGAAAAAAAAGAACCTACTTAAGATAGAACATGGTTTTGGCTATGGCTTGACTCATGGGCTTTCAGTGCTTTTTTCCATTTGTTGAAAGTAACATTTCTCTCTCTCTCTTTTTTTTTTTTTTTAAAAAAGCAAACCATTGTATGTTTAAGTGTTTAAGTCACCTTTTTGTCTATTGGTCTCTTTGCCAGCCCTCCCCTTTCCCAATGAAAGCCATGTCAAATTAATCACTGGATTGACTGCTTCATCTTTTTGTTTTTAATGAAAGGTGTACCACAGTTGTAAAGCAATAAGATTTGAGATGAACATTATTGAAACTTTGCTTTTTGCTAAAAAATAGCAAGTTGAATGGTAATCAAAAAACATAGATTTTAGTTCAAAATGATTGCTCCTTTCTCTACCTGGACTTTTAAAAAATCAATTGTCATCTAATAGAGTTTATTTGTCTATAGACACAAATATCAATATCTAAAAAAAATCATGACCTTAAACTTCCACTGATGAGGCAGGTAGGAGATAAAGATGAATTCTGAACTGTTACTAAAAGTACTCATTTTTTTACCTTGTGGGGAGGGTGGGCAATGGGGTTACCTGACTTTATTTGAGGGTGTGGGCTTTCTTTTTTATTTCATCACTTGTTATCTCAAAGAGACTCGGAGCCAGTGATCCTTTTATCCTGCTACAGTCTTTAGGGAGCTAAATAAATAAATAAATAAGCAAGGGCCTCCAAAACTGAAATCACTCTTGATTTCATATTTCCTTCTCTAAATATATATGTATTCTGTTTTTTGGATAAAATTTTACCAAGAATCAAAAAAAAAAAAATACTCTAGAATTTAATCGACGAGATCATTCTACACGTCACAGTGGATTTCTTTTCAAACTGACAATGGGTTTTAAGCAAATAAAGTTCCAGTTAATGTGAAACTCAGTCACAAAGAGTTGAGATTTTTCCTTTATGAGATAGAATTGACATTCTTTTATGCTATAAATGTGCATTCAGGTCCCATTAACCATGTTCTGCTTTTATTTGGGGCTAGAACATTTTCTTTTTCATATCCCAATCTTCCCATTTCTTCACAGAAATGTGATAAGAAGTACATCCTTGTGATCCTGCTGCTTCGTAGGGCACCACTGCACACTCTGCCCTGAGTGCCGACCACCTCTGCTATAGGACACTATTTTCCTGGCCCTATTCTTCACTTATTTCCCATCCTGTCCTTGACTAGGAATATGTTAAATGCTGCTCCCATACAATTCAAGTTAGCTCTTGTCTTTTTAGTTGGTCCAACCCCTGCTTTACTGCTTATGCTGCTTAAAGCAGGAGGGACTAGAGAAACCAGGCATTTTAGCAGGCCTGTGTGCAGTTGATAACAGACTTTTTGCATGCCTTATAAAAGCAGTCAGGAGATAGATCCATAGGTTTGATCCTTCACATCTGATACCAGGCGCTAATGGGAACAAGGTTTAAAGGGTCCTGGTATGCTAATAAATTGAAAAATTAGTGAAATTTAACTTCTGTCTTTTTTTTCCTGCCTTTTAATCTAGATTTGCTTCCTCAATATCCTACTTTGTGGTTTACTAGGAACATGCTTACTCTGATTTTTTTTAAAAAACACACAGTGGCAGAGTCATTTCACTATTGCACTGTGTGTTAAAGAATGAATAAGGAGTTTTCAGTACATGGCCAAAAATACAGGACTTGAACATAAATGGCAGTTGGATCATTCTCTTTCATGATGGTTAAATTCAGAGTTGTGAAGTTTGTAATGAGGGTATTAAAGATTAATCTATTTGCCTAAATGGGTTTGTTCAGGTATCCATTTTTAACAAAGAGGTTTGTGTTCATATAGTAAAAGACCGATCAGTGTTTCCACCATGCACTTCTATTTTTTAGGAGTTTATAATTTTAAGTCTTACATTCCTAGTAACGTGGGCTTTTCTTAGGTTATGTTTCGTGAAGATTCGGGGGGAGGGCGCTTTTAAAACTTCAGCCTCAATTGTTTGTGTAACAGTCTGTTTAATATATTAATCTGCACTAACATCTCTGTGATATACGCACATATTTTAGAGGTAATCATGTCTTCTAGGTTACTTGTGTGCATTTGATTGGGCTTCTTGTTTAGAATCCCTTTTAAAATTAATTCATTAGATTGAAAAATGTACTCTATATTTCTGATAGACTGGACAGAAGGATCTGTGTCCCCCAGTGAGACAGGCTCTGAATAACCTTTGTTTTCTCCACTTTTTATTGATGATTTAAAACACTTTAAAAGTCTTCCCCTCAAATCATGCATGCAAATTGGAGGACAGTGGTGGTGACTCAACTGGATACAGGTGCTCAATAGTCAGGCTTGATAGTGATGTCAGAATGCATTACAAGCTGTAAGCCGATACTGACTGGCCATTGGCACCACCCTTGACTAACCTTCCTCTTTTTCTCTAGTGTGCCTATGGTGAAATGGCAATAGCATTCACTGTCGTATTTTGCAGTGCTCAGGAAGTGGGACGTTAACTTTGAAGGTGCTTGTTTGTATTAGCTCTGCTAGGTTTACCTCTACAACGTAGATTTCGGCAGCTATGCTGACTGACACTACATTCTAGTTCTTAAGATTTTTTTTCCAGATCCCCCCTTCCCCAGCTAGACATACGTAGCATACTTACACCTTATTCAATCTATCTGTAACCTGCTGCTGCTTTTAGTCCTCCTCACCTCAGATCGGAATCAATGGAGTGGGCCCAGAGGATACATTTTAATTCCAGTAATGGTAGGTAGATTTGTCTTGCTTTCTAAAACATCTCCCCATTTCATGTTTCCACTCCATATTGATTCCATAAGGGAAAATTAAAGGGTGTTTCCTCCTGTAGGGACGTAATGTAATGAGTGTGGACATCTTTTAATCTTGAGGAATAGTAGTTGATTTCCCTTGAAGGAGCTTACATACTGACTGTTTCCACAGTAACCTGTTTGCCCCAGTTCAATCCTCAGTTTAATACTTAATTTGGTACTGGCTCAAATAGCATTTTCTTATAGATAACGAATCAAGAGTGAAATTTGAGGTTATACACCAGTAAAGTTTTTAACACTTGTGAATATGGTCAGCTAGACTAAACTTGATTTTTTTTTTTTTTTTTGATGATTTTTTTATCTGTGAACATTCAGATAAGTGGATTTTCAAGTACTGGTTGGGGAAGGGAATCGTGCTTTTCTTTAATTACTTTTACGAGATGCTTTGAGTGTAAGACAAAAGCAGAAATAAATATCAGGAGCAACGGGGAAAGCTTTATAAAAGATCATGGTGGCCATTGTTGCAGCTTTGTAGAATGAGTGCTGGTTTGAACAGATCTTTGCCTGCATCATTGGTAGCTGCACTGAAAAGAAAAAACTTTCACCTTAAGAATTTGAAAGGGAAGAAACCTGGGCTCTGGTCTTCATGGCATTTAGACTGAGATACTTAAACAGAACAGAAGTAATATGCATTTCCTGCCACAGGATAGGGAAAATGTAACAAGCTGGTTGCTCTTGAGGTTAGAAAATTGTCTGTTTCTCTGTGGATGAAGCTGGATTTACTTGAAAATGGAGAGTTGGTTTATTGTTTGAATATTGGGACATCAAGCTATAGCCAAGTTTCAGTTGCAACCAGTTTTCCCTTTGTCTGGGATAAATTCGATACAAATTCTTTTTGAATCCTGAATCCGTAAATTATACTTTTTTTTTTTTTTTTCAAATTCACAGAATTCACAGTGGTGCTGACTGTGTAATAACCACTATTGGGAAAAATCCCGTAAACCTGCCTGTTGCCATGCCAATGGAGTGACTGAACTGGTGACATCTGTTTGAGCATGCTTTGTGTGGCTGGTAGAATGCCACCGTTGTGCATACACTTTGTACATCAGGGGTGAAGGGAGGGTTTTCTAGATTACTGGGGGAGGGTGAAATTGGGATTTTTTGTTGTTCCTTTTTTGATGGGGTGTGGGGGTATAGTACTCAGCTTATGCCCTAAAATAACATGTATAAAAACCCCTGAAGTATTGTGTGGGTGTGTGTGTGTGAGTGTGTGTTTGTATACGTCTGGCAATTAAAGCTTTGTCTTCTGGAACTTAGTGAATTCTTTTCTCTTTTTCCTCCAGAAGTATTTGTTACAAGATTTGTAAATAAGAGCTCTACTTAGTTTGTTTACCATGAACATGTTGCAGCAAACCTTATGCATCTAATTCCTACAAGGTTAAAGAAAGACTTTTAGACTTGCCAGGTTAAGCAACAGCCAAGTTCTACAGTAATTGTTTGCCTTGATTTATCTTTTAGACTTCATTTTGCCAGCTCTAAAACTCCCAGTTGCTTGATTTTAGTCCTTAATCTTTTATGTTCTGAGCAGGAAGGGTAAAAGACAGGAACCTGCTTTACTGTATTAACTAGTCCATGGGCTGAGACCGGGGCATCTCTTTTCTTCATACTGCAATGTTGCTGGATACGTGATCAGACACCAGAGGGTTGGGCGTTTTTGCAATACCTTAACAGTGCTGAAATCTGCAGCATGGTACTAAGGAAGTTAAAGTTTGAATGTAACCACTTTATTTAAAGGGTTTTTTTCTTTAATTTAAATGAAATGAGGTTGAAGTGAACATGATTTTGTTGACCATGTTCGTGAATTATAGATGCAACATGCATTGGTAGAATCGTGTGATGGTCTTTTGTGATCCTTAATTTTTACATATCCCAGTCTCTGTATGTATCTGCATAGACAAAGAAAAAACAAACTCCTGCTTTGCTTTTATTGAAGGGTTTCCAGGACTGCGTGTCTGCTCCTGAGCTCTGTTTTAAGTATGTGTATCCTTTGCTTGTATTTTGTATTAAAAAAATAAGAAAAAGAACCCTTTATTGTTGAGCATGTTGGCATAGTCCCCTTTATTTTTTTCTCTTTTTGGGACATATGAAGCAAGTTATTCTTTTTCTGTATCTTTTTTCTTTTGTAAACTTTTTTTTTGTTTTGTTTAAAAATGGCTTTATAAAAGGGCTTTTATAACCCAGATGTGTGCTCTGTGTACTTCTTGTAATACTTTAAAGCAAACACACTAACTTACACAGCTTTGATAATCAGCTCTCAGTCCAGCCTGACTTTGGGGGAACTTATTTCCCTAATAAATTATTTAGAAACTTTGTGACCCTCCCTGTTGTTGGTAAAAGATAAGCATGTCTTGGTTCAAAAGTCAATACCTCAGGATGGAATCAAGAAGCAGTGGATTTACGAGTTTCTGATTGATTAAGGGAGCACTGGACTGGGTGCATAAGGATTCTTAATTAGCGTTTTTTTCTCATGTTTACATCCAAGGTTATGAAGTGTTGTGGAAAGCAAAGTTTAACAATCATATATAATAAAAGATAATGTTTATACTCAAAAACACACTTGGATTCAATTCCAAATACCCATAAGAACTACACTGAATTTTGAATTAAAGATTACTCCTTAGGTGGAGAATGTGGTACAAGATCCCTCTTTAGAACAGGGCTGATATTGTAGCTATTAGGGCTTTTTTCTTTTCAACTTTTCCTCTTGTTTACATACTTGCCTTGTCAGCTAAATACTATAATTTAAATGCAAATTTGGCTTTGAAATTAAATGCTTCTAGCTAACTTTTTTTTTTTTTTTTTTTTTTTTTGAGACGGAGTCTTGCTTTTGTCGCCCAGGCTGGAGTGCAATGGCATGATCTCGGCTCACTGCAACCTCCGATCGCGGCTCACTGCAACCTCCGCCGCCCGGGTTCAAGCGATTCTTCTGCCTCAGCCTCCTGAGTATCTGGGATTACAGGCGCCCGCCACCACACCCGGCTAATTCTTGTATTTTTAGTAGAGATGGGGTTTCACCATGTTGGCCAGGTTGGTCTCTAACTCCTGGCCTCCCAAAGTGCTGGGATTATAGACGTGAGCCACTGCACCTGGCCTTATTTTTCATTTTTTATATTTTTTTGAAATGGAGTTTCACTCTGTCACCCAGGCTAGAGTGCAGTGGTGCAATCTCAGCTCACTGCAAACTCCACCTCCCAGGTTCAAGCAATTTTCCTGCCTCAGCCTCCCACGTAGCTGGGATTACAGGTATATGCCACCACACCTGGCTAATTTTTGTACTTTTAGTAGAGACGGGGTTTCACTATGTTGGCCAGGCTGCTCTCGAACTCCTGACCTCAAGTGATCTGCCCACCTCAGCCTCCCAAAGTTCTAGGATTATAGGCGTTAGCCACCCCTCCCAGCCATTTTTTTCTTTTATAGAGATACGAGAGTCTTGCTATGTTGTCTGGGCTGGTCTCAAATTCCTGATCTCAAGGTATCCTCCTGCTTCAGCTTCCCCAGTAGCTCAGATTATGAGTAGCTGAGATTACAGGTGCAAGCACCCTACCCACATACATTTATTTCTTATATAATGAGTTGTCTCAGGTTAACGTTGACTTTGGATGAACATTAACCATCTACTTTTCCTCATAATCCTTAGGTATTTTATGGATGACATAGACAATTTTATGTTTCAGGACAGTGCTGAAGAAAAATGCAGTCTGATTTAAAGGATTTCAAAAACCAACAAGTAGATAAACAGATAAAGAGAGGTAAAACACAACTTGGAGCTACCTAGACTCCTATCCATGAACATTGGTATGGAGTACTACACTGTAGTTGTGCAACACATATTACATTTAATTTTTCCAACAGTGTGAGTTCAGCAAGTGTTTGTTCTTCCAATATTGTAAAAAATAATCTGGTTCAGTTTGAGGTTTGATGTGGCACCTGATGCAGCTAGTATGTAGTACAACAAAGGTTTGAATCAGTTCTGTGTGCTTTAAGTTATCACAGTTGTTCGTTCTAAAGCCAGCTCCATTTGGTATAAATGGGTCCGTTAAACCTTCTTCCTGATATTGAGCTTTTGAGCATTTTGCTGTTCTCTCACATCTCCCAGTAACAGTGATACTTGAACCAGTCCAATGAGTTACATCAAAGATTTAATGGGAAAAATCGGAAACCATTGAGTAAGGAGATTTCTCATTGAATATTTCAGTTTGCTTGAAAATCCTGGTAACCCCTAGTTACAAAACCTCAAATTATTTAAAAGCTTTTGTTTTCTGATTATGTCTCATGATAGTGACTGTTGAGGAAAATGTTCATCATATTGACTATATAGCAGTTACAGTCTGCCAGTAGAGGGCGGTGTTTGTCCTCCATAGATAGTGGAGTGCTTGCTCTTCCCATCTCATTTTTAGATACTATGGACTAGGCTCAGGACATTTTTAGATACTGTCAGCTAGGCTCAGTTGATACTCTGCAAGTGTATCAACACCTTGCCACTTACTTGGGTTATCGAAGCTCTGTGATCAGTGTACCCAGTTAACAACCTAGTGTATGTAGCAACAATCTTTTCTGAATTTTAAATAGGAAATAGAATTTCTTGATTCATGCACATCTGTCCTCTTGTGGTGTTCCGTCTTTACATCTCCTAAGCCTATATGGATAACATCCCGAAATAAAAGTGCACACTGAAATTTCAAAATGCAGCTGTGAACTCTTTGCCCTATTTTGAAACAGGTGTTGTCTTTTGAAATTGCCTTCCAGCTCAAAAGCCTTGTTTCTTGCACAAGCAGCACTGATAATGTGTTCACACACAACAAATACTCAGATTTGTTTTCAAGGTAATGTGGTAGTTTGTGTTCCTTTATCTTGATGGCATGCTTCTCTTTTCCTCCATTATCTTAATAGAATAGATAGGTACTCATTTTGACATGCTCCGGCTGGGTCACCACCAAGAGAAATCAATGTTACTCATGGGTGTGTCCCGTGGTTCAATAAAGCCCTGCACAAATATTGTGAAATAAATGCTGTGTTAAATCTGGGGCCAGGGAGTGAGAGGGTACAGCCAGAGTTCCCATCCTAATAAAGCAAATAATTACTTTAAAATAAGATAACAAAATGTTGGAAATAATTGTTTGCCTTGATTTAGCAGTAAGCTGGCACCCAGAAGGGATTTGTTTAAAAATCTAACATTAAAGAATAGGTTGATCAAGGAAGAGTACACATATATATTATTATTGGTAATGTTTTAGCTATTAAGTTGAATACACAAACCCTTTTATTAGAATGTGTAAGACCACCTCCTTGGCTGATGTGCAATGCAATGTGTCTAATAGTTACACTTTTTCCATCTTGGGTAGAAACAGAAATACATAGTCTTTATGTAGTCAGAGCTCTCCTGATTATAAGAGATTGGGTAGATGGGTAAAGTAAGGCTCTGAAGGAGATAGAAAGTCACTGATCCAAGAAAAATGATGGCCTAAATTTTAGGATATGATAACTACCAATTTGGTAACCCTACCTGATTGGATATCCGGTAAGAAGTATCCATAATGAACTGAACATGTGTAGTAATATAATTAACAAAAAATAAGGTGCAATGGCTCACACCTGTAATCCCAACATTTTCAGAAGCTGAGGCAGGAGGATCGCTTGAGGCCAGGAGTTCAGACCAGCCTGGAAAACAGTGAGATCCCATCTCTACAAAAACAAAATAAACAAATTAGCTGGGTATGGTGGCATGCACCTGTAATCCCAGCTACTGGGGAGGCTTAGGAGGAAGAATCACCTGAACCCAGGAGCTCAAGGCTGCAGTGAGCTATGATTGCACCACTGCACTCCAGCCTGGGTGACAGAATGAGACCCTGTCTCTTAAAAGATTAACAAAATAATAATTAACAAAAAATAGATTGTGAAACACTGGTGTTTACTAAAAAGTGTGTAAACGGTGACCCACACTAGATCCTCATTTTGTGGTTATAAATTGGGTCTCTTGTAGTTTACTAATTCAGCCTAGAGGTATAAAATACTGAACACTTTAAAAATATCGTTTTACTTCTGAGGTAGTTAGGAATAATGATATAGCAAAGCTCTTTTATAAGGCATTAAATGTCTTTAGGAATCAAAGACTCAATGGACGTCCTGTTTAGACCTTGGAACATAACCTGGGGCTTCAGTAACCTGACTTCAAATCTAATGCATGCCACATCTCAGTTACAAACCCCAGGCTCCCCCTGTTTTGTCTTTTCCTCCTACCTCTGACCTAATTTGCCCCATCTTTCTTTTCCTTCTTGTGTGTGTGTATGTGTGCGTGAGTGCGTGCGCGCATGCGCGCACGTGTGTGTGTAGATGAACAATTAGTTTCCATGGGGTTAGTGTTTTTGATGCAAAAATACTGTTTATACATGAACTAGGTAGCCCTAGAGGTGGATGGGGAACCAGCTGTTCAGTAGAGAGCCACACAGTTGGCCTGAGTACAAGATAAATAGCATTCCTAAGCTCTATTGTAGGGAATGCTGGTATGACTTGAAGTACACAGGATATACACAGTATCTAATTCAAAAGAGTAGTTTTTGTGCTAGACTTTATAAAATGGACCAGTGCTGGGCCATTGGCAAAGCAAGTCAGTCCTTTTATCACCTTGCTTTCCCTCTTTCTCTTGCCATGCACTTAAGGGAAGCAGTAAGACCTCTAATATTTGGCTCTTGGGCTACTCTTCTCTAGAAGTCAACACCATTGCGCAGTCATTGAGAAGCAGATGGCTCTCTCTCTGGAAGAGCTAAGTCTAAGTAAGGACACACTAATAATGCCAGACAGTGGAAACAGGAGTTCTTAGAGCACGTGTTGCTTGCACAGGTCACCTCTGAATTAGCCAGCAGTATTTATTGACAGTGAAAATTACGGTGACTATATTCCAACCAAAAACTGGGACCTGTGCTACAGTGAAGAGTTCTTTCATACTCCTCAACAGGAAAAACAGTTTAAGATATAGTTTGGTCTCATAATATTGGCATGTCTGGATATTTCTAAGGTTTAAGGAACTGAAGCAGGCAATGTTGAAAACTGGAATATTCCAGGTAATGCATGTGAATAGTATGAAAAGTACAACAGGTGTTCCACAGCAGAGTTCAGAACAGCACGTAGTGCTAACTATAGCATGAGTAGTCATTTGTTTTATTTGAATCCCCAATCACTTTTCCTTGTCTGATGACCTGCTTTGGAGAAGCTATGTGGCTGGTTGCAGATGAAGTCAGATCAATCGACAGGGTGATCTTGGGCAAGTCAACTTATCCGCCTACCTCCCACTCTGCTCGCTTCTTCTTTTTATATAAATGAGGATTATAAGGGACTGATTCTCCTCTGCTTCAAAGGGACATTATGGGGCCGGGCACTGTGGCTCATGCCTGTAATCGCAGCACTTTGGGAGACTAAGGCGGGCAGACCGCCTGAGATCAGGAGTTTGAGACCAGCCTGGCCAAGATGGTGAAACCCTGTCTCTACTAAAAATATAAAAAAGCTGGGCATGGTGGCAGGCGCCTGTAATCCCAACTACTTGGGAGGTTGAGGCATGAGAATTGCTTGAACCTAGGAGGTGGAAGTTGCAGTGAGCCAAGATTGTGCCATTGCACTCCAGCCTGGGTGACAGAGCAAGACTCCGTCTAAAAAAAAAAAAAAAAAAAACAAAGGGACATTATGAGAATGAGTGAAGCCATAGGTACTCAATGCCTGGAACACAGGCTGTCTATGCACATGTGTTGCTGTTGGCATTGTAGACCAACTAGCCTCAAACAAAAGCAGCGATGTACCTCCAGGCAAGGTTTGTGGGGGCTGAAAACCTCATTCCTGCAGAACTGAAATCCTTTTAGTTTTGTCTGTGAAGTATAAATGAGTTATTTATTAGTAAGAACACTCTTGCAGAAAGGTAAACTTTAACCAACTCACAGTATAGGATGGTTTTAGAGGGGAGGGAAGAGTGACAGGAACTTCCAAGTCACCTGCACTAGTAAAAGTTTTGTTTTGTTTTGTTTCTTCCCAGTGTGCATACACAGAATTATTGATTGGACCTTGAATGCTTCTTTAGCTTCTCATAGGAAAAAAAGAATTTTATCCAATGGTTTCAAACTGTATTTCAAGTTATGGGATATATATTACAAGTGAGAGAATATTCATTTTGGACTGGAAACCTGATTAGAAATACTTGTCAATAGCATATTTTCAGTCTACGAAATCATCCTATTTTTGTGTCCTTGATCTTTCAAGTTCAATACCAGAAAGGAAGCCACAAAACTTACAGGAGCCATGATTGGGGACAGAACCCTGGGGCTCAGCTGGGCTGTTTTACTGATGAAATGTGACATCCTGTGTTCTCACAATACTGAAGCCTCACTAGAATGTTTTTTGTGGATGGCCCCTATCATGACGCCCTTACATAGACTGATAACATTTTGGCAATGGAACCCCAGGGACAAGCTATAAGATAGACACCACCCTCATCCCCTGCAAATTCTCTTCAATCTGTGGGGAAGACCCAATTTCAACACAGTGAAGAGGCCTTTTTTAAATGTTTGATTTATGTAAGTCGAGTAAGAGACTGTATAAATACTGAAATTTTGGTCAGGAGCCTGTTATCTTGTAATACCCACTTCCTCCAGATTGCTAAGATCATCATGTGTGCTGCTTGGATAGATAAGATAACTCTCAGAAGTCTGAAGTTCCTCTTGTCATGTTATCTTGCTAAAGGAGATAGAACTAGTCATTTGGCTTTGGTAAAATTTTCACTTGTCTCAACACAATTTCTATCACTGAGTTCTGTTAATGTGCGTGACGCATACTTCCCCCTCATTAGGCCTTTTGGACAAGTGTCAGCATTTAAGGTCGTGAGAACTGGATTTTGTTCCCTCTTAAGAGTATGGTATTAAGAAAACTTCACTGAAAACTGGGATAGCATTTTTTCCTGAGGCTTCGCTTTCACAACATTCTTGTGGAGTCAGAATACTAACTTAGTTGGAGATAAACATACGCAAGGCCGGTTCTCAGTCTGAAGACGCTCAGTGAAGGAGTAGAGTGAGAAATAAGCAGCTCTGCTTCTGGAGCCCCCGTGTCTACCTACTTGACAAGCCAAGTTAGTTCTTGTTATGTCAATCAGACTTGCAAAGGAAGTTTCTCGTTTTGGGTTTTTTGCTCTTGATTTTTCCTGTTTTACCATAAGATTCTTAATTGAGAACACACATATTCATTTTCAAATCATTGTGAATGAAGAGAGGAGAGAGGCTAATAAGTAAATGCAACTGTTATACATATTGAGTATCAAGGTATTAAGAATTCTACAATTTGAGGCTGGGCGCAGTGGCTCACGTCTGTAATCTCAGCACTTTGGGAGGCTGAGGTGGGCGGATCATGAGGTCAGGAGATCGAGACCATCCTGGCTAACACGGTGAAACCCCATCTCTACTAAAAACACAAAAACAAAATTAGCCGGGCGTGGTGGCGGGGGCCTGTAGTCCAAGTTACTTGGGAGGCTGAGGTGGGAAAATGGCGTGAACCCGGGATGCGGAGCTATCACACAGCTGAGATCGCACCACTGCACTCCAACCTGGGCGACAGAGCCAGACTCCGTCTCAAAAAAAAAAAAAAAAAAAAGAATTCTGCAATTTGATATTCTTTGATTGCCCATAGAAACGTGCTTTAAATCAGTGGTTCTCCAAATGTGGTCCCTGGATGGACCAGCAGTCTCCACATCAGCTGGTAGCTTGTTCAAAATGCAAAATTCTGGGTCCCACCCCCAATCCATTAAATCAGAAACTCGGGATGAGACTTCGCAGTTTGGATTTAACAAGCCCTCCAGTTGATTCTGAGGCACACTAAGGTTTGACAACAACTGCTGGTTTAAATCATGCCGAAGGATCAGCTGGACTAAATCCTTATTCTTTCCTTCTTGGAAAAAGCAACTTGGCCGGAGTGATGTTATTGAGACAGACCCATTATTGCACCCTCTGGGTTTGGTTTAACAACAATAACTAAATTCTATGGTTCCATCCTCATTTGCCATTCCTGGAAATAATTTTCTTCATTCTTGGATGGTTTCATCCCTCTGTTAGAGTCACCAGAGATAGAGCTGACCTTTTCCTCTTCGATGAATTCCACTGTCAGATGCCTCTTCAAGCATCTCCACTTTTTATCTTGTGACTTAAGAATCCTGGGTGCATTTGGACTTCCTATAGATTCAGGCCTTGGGGTTTTTTTCCTTCCTCTTTTTAAAAAGAAAACTGGATCCTGAAAATGTCTTTGAGAAACCACAGATGTTCATGTTCAAGAGAGGAGCTAAGAGAACATATACAGTATTAGCCTTTAATAATCTACGTCTTATCCTGGAGAAACTGTGGCTCTTACACTTTCTCCAACACTGTCTTAGTAATAACCGCAGCTCCCCTTTATTGAGCGCTTACTATGTTCAAGGCATCATCTTGAGCACTTATCCTGCCTTTTATCATTGAATCTTCACCACTGACCCATGAGTTACAGGTAATATTACTGTCCTCAAACTACAGAGGAAGAAACAGAGGTCTAGAGATGGTTAAGCAGCAAAGCCTGACAACCACAACTCTCTGCAAGCTTTTTGTTGACTAAGGTCAGCACCGATCAGCTGTATTTTGCTTCCCTTCACTTGCTTCCCAGAATATCGAGCCTCCAGCAGAAGCATCAGGGAGCAGTGAATTGACCAAAAATAGATGAAAAGAGAGATAGAGTGGGAAAAACTCTAGACAGAAAGTTAGGGAGCTAGGTCTGAGTTCTGGCTCCCCACTAACCAGCTAGGTCTTTGGGAACACAATCTCTCTGAGTCTCAGTTTCTGAGACTGTTAACCAGGTCAGTAACATCTACTTTTCAGGGTCGTCATAAGGATCAAACATGAAACTGCCCGACAAAAGACCTTGCAGTAATATCTTCACCCTGGGAGATAAGAAGTTAAATGGACATCAGTAGCAGAAACAAGGAGCAGCCTTGGTTGCTGAGCCACAGTACCTTTCATTCTTGCTGCCGAGGGAAGTTCCCTTTCTCCATGTTTTCTCTCAAGGGTGGGATGATGGCGCAAACTGGGTAAATAAGGGGAAGGGAGGGTGGGTTGGAATCCTACGGTCCACCATGTCTCAGCGCTCCTGACTCCCTCTGTGCCTCCCTGGGTGCCTTGCTGCAGATGCTATCTGTTTATTTATACTTGTTCTGTGAACTATCTGGCAAACAACACGCTTCTTATGTACATTCTGATACTTGTGGATGGAGCCAGACAGAGGTCTCTGTTGGAATGCCCTAACTTTCAGAAGGGCACCAACCAGGCTGGCCTCATAACATTCTCTTGGCTGGTCAGATCTCCCTGGTTAGGTGATGGGTGGAAGGCATGATGGAAATGATATGTAACTGGTACCCACTGTGAGACACTGAATGTGGAAGCTCTACCCTAGGAAATGGGACCATAATAATAAGAGCTGGGCAGTGGGGTGGGTTGGGAGTACTGTGAGCTCGCTCTTACACCTCTCTCTCTAATGCTGCAGTGGATTCCTAAAAAGGAGGGAGGGGCCGGTGGTGGGCTGTTGAGATGCAGAATAACCCCACACAGCTCTCTTGTTCCTTTTCCCTTGCTCCCTTGGTGCACATGACTTGAGTTTATTTGAGCCTTGGAGAGGAAGACAGGCCACACTGGGTATTTCCCATCAGTCAGCTTTTGGCTCGCCTCTGCCTCCCTACAGGGGCTTAGCAGAGTCAGAGTGTGGTGGAGAGGCGGGGAATTCACATCCACACATAGGTGGATAGACTCTTATTGTCAGCTTTGTAGAACTACGGGCTCTCGGTCTTGCTGGGAGGTAGAGAACAGCTGATGGTGAATAGAAGGTGAACAAGAAGCGTGAAGCATGAAGAAAAGGACCACCTCCCTCTAGGAACTCAAGTTGCTCACGGCTGGGGGTGGTCCTGCACTCACCATTCTGAAGGGAAATGGTGGAGGCTGTGATCTGAAAGAGGGCTTTGCGCCTTCGTGGCCTAGAGACCCCTTCCCTCCAACCTAGCTGTCAGGCTCACTATTTGCTTAGTGTAGGCTTTCAGAATAAACAGTGGCAACTAGGTAAACAAGGCTGTACTCTTTACTTACGGAGATATTGTTTTATTATTTGGCTGTGTTTCTCCTTTTTTTAATATATATAAATGTGCCACTGTGGAAGGGAATGAAAGCTGATCTGCCAGCTAAATGGAGGACACATTTTTTGTTAGTGGGGAGCTTTGCTTTCATTTTTTTTTTTTTTCTTGAGAGAAGAAAAATCGACCTGAAGTGATCAGGAAGTGATACCTTGTTAAGTGGACAGTTTTGTGGGGTTTTTTTTTTTCCTGTGGGATGGCGAGGAAGGAGAAATTTTTATCCTAAGGAGTCAGAGAAATGTTGGATTATCTAAATCGGGATTTCCTTGTTTTTTTGTTTTTTTTTTTTTTTTTGAGATGGAATTTCACTCTTGTCACCAAGGCTGGAGTGCAATGGAGTGAGCCACCACCCCTAGCCTAAATCAGGATTTCGTAACCTTAGCACAAATTGACAGATAAGTCTTTGTTTGGGGGAGCTGTCCTGTGCATTGTAGGATGTTCAGCAGCAGCCCTGGCCTCTACCTGTCAGATGCCAATAGCATTCTCTTCCCTAGTCATTTTTTTGTTTGTTTGTTTGTTTGTTTTTTGAGATGGAGTCTCACTCTTTTGCCCAGGCTGGAGTGCAGTGGCATGATCTTGGCTCACTGCAACCTCTGCCTTCTGGTTTCAAGCAATTCTCCTGCCTCAGCCTCTGGAGTAGCTGAGATTACAGGCGCACGCCACCACACCCCACTAATTTTTGTAATTTTAGTAGAGATGGGGTTTCACCATGTTGGCCAGGCTCGTCTCGAACTCCTGACCTCGTGATCTGCCTGCCTTGGCCTCCCAAAGTGCTGGGATTACAGCCATGAGCCATCGCACCCGGCCTCCCTAGTCATTATTTAAAAAATAAAAAGAAAAGTGTTCAGACACTGCCACGTGTCCACTGGGGAACAAAATTGCCTCCAACTGAGAACTACTGATCTAAATGTTTCCTACATTTTTTTTCCTAGTGATTTGGTCTTGAGTTTTTCATTCTATGGGTCTTATCAAAGAGCAAGGGACAAAGCTGGCTTCAGGGGAAGAAGCCCAACCCTTGGCCCCACTTGCCCTACCTGGCTTAGGAAGCCCCAAGAAAGCTCTGCTTTTTCACCTTGACCACTGCAATCCATCTGGCAACCCAGACCTGGACTAGAAGCAGAGACAAAAGGGTCACAAGGAGGCACAGCACCTCTAGGAACGCACAACTAGGACTTATAGCTGGGGCCAGGCTTGCATCTGCCTGCCTTCTGCGCACAGTGCTCCTAATGCAACAAGATTTTAAGGGGCTTCTATGCACCCTAAGGCACACTTAGTGTTTCTTGTTTGTGTTTAGCCTGTTCATGTGTATGGTAGAGAAATAGAGGGGCAGAGTGTGGAATTTTTGTGTGTTTGGGAGGGTGGGGGGCTGGAACAGGGGCTTCTCATCTCTCTGGAGCCCCTGTCTTGTCAATGCAGCAAAGGATGTGTTCACTCTCCAGGGTCCTCCCATTTCCCCGGGCTAATTACATGCCTCTTTAATGAAAGGAAATAGTTTCTCAGCTGAGCTGGGAAACCCAAGTCCCTGGTGCCCCCTCGTCATGGGTATCTGGGAAGGACAAGAAAGGAAGCAGCTGCTCCTACTCCTTGCCTTCCCCACCCTCTCGAGGGGTGCCCGGCCCCACCTGGAGACAGGAACCATTTCCTTCTGCCAGCAGGAGCCTCCAGACCTGCCACTGGGCATGGCCAGGACATGGATACGTTGAGAAAACCCAAGCAAAGGATGGGATTAGATGGTGGATACAGGCTGGATGTCAACCAGACCCCTGAGGAAGTCAAGTTTTTTATTCATTATTCACAGCCCCTTAGCCGCAGCCTGGGAGTGAGGGAGTGTGACTGTACCCCACCCCTGCTGTGTACAGCTGCTGGGGACAGAGCCGGCTGCTCCAAGCTTGGCTGGGGTTGGGGGCAGGGACACAGTGGGGAGGCAGGGGAGATTGGCTGAAGTCCCAGGACAAGGCTGCGAGATCTTCCTCTCCCTCCAGAGCCTCCCTCAGTCAGCACAGTCTCTGGGAGGTGGTTTCAGAAAACAGTCAGTTGGGGACTATAGGTGAGGAAGGCTGGGGAGAGAAGTTACCAGTCCAGGAAACAGCTGGGCTGCTGTTTCCCTAGAGAGGTTACTCATGGAGCAGATTCCAGGATGTGAGGGTTCTGGGCACCTTTCCTCTTTCCGCCACTGGAGAGAAAGAGAGAGAGAGAGACCCACAGCGGTTCCATGGTCTCTTCAATACCTACAGTGAGATGGAAGCTGGTCAGCTGGGAGCCTGGCACTGTGGGATTACACAAGAGAAAATCTCTGGCCTCTTCTCTTTCAGCCCCCAACCCTCCCAAATACACAAAAATTTCATACTTTGCCTCTATTTCTCTATCATACACATGAACAGGCCAAACACAAACAAGAAACACAGGGCTATCCTGAAGTTTCTAAGAGCTTCCCACCTCCCAATTCTCCTTTAAAAACATCAAATGTCAAAGTTGAAGAGACTGGGATTGCGGAAATTGGGAAGAGGAGTAACCTGAATATATGGTCCTTCACCGATCATTTAGCAATGTCTTCCCGGAAGAAAATCAGGACAGTCACTTGTTGTGCACTGATGGCATTCAGCTAGATAAGAGAAACAGGCAGAGGAAAGAAACCAGGAACACAGTTGAGAGTACAAGCCCTTTGAGGGCAGGAGACCTTTCAAGTCTTTTATGTTTGGTTGTTTTTTGTTTTGTTTTGTTTTGTTTTTGAGATGGAGCTTTGCTCTGTCGCCCAGGCTGGAGTGCAGTGGCGTGATCTCTGCTCACTGCAACCTCTGCCTCCCAGATTCAAGCAATTCTGCCTCAGCCTCCTGAGTAGCTGGGATTACAAGTGTGCACCACCACACCAGACTAATTTTTGTATTTTTAGTAGAGAGAGGGTTTCACCATGTTGGCCAGGCTGATCTCAAACTCTTGACTTTAAGTGATCTGTCCACCTCGGCCTCCCAAGGATTACAGACATGAGCCACCGCGCCTGGCCTCAAGTCTTTTTTTGAATTAAACATTTTATTGAGATCATTGTAGATTCACATGCACTTATAAGAAATAATACTGAGATATTTCTTGTATACTTGCCCAGTTTCCCCCATTGATGATACTTTGCAAAACTACGGTAAAATATCACAACCAGGATATTGACACTGATACAATCCAACAACCTTATTCAGATTTCCTGTTTTATTTGTACCTGTGTGTGTGTGTGTGTCTGTGTTGAGTTTTATACAATTTCATCAACCACACGTGAGTATCCACCACCTCAGTCTAGATTCTGAACAGTTACTACACGAAGGGGTCCCTCATGTTGCCCTCTTATAACCACACTTCCTCCCTTCCCATTCTCCTTTCTGTACCTAATTCCTGGCAACTACTATTCTGTCCTCCATTTCTAAATTTTCTTTTGAAAACGTTCTATAAAGGGAATCATATGGCATGTGACTTTTAGGGATTGGTTTTTCTCTTGGCATAATTCCCTACAGATCCATCCAAGTCATTGCATACATCAAAAGTTTAGTCCTGGCTGGGCACGGTGGTTCACTCCTGTAATCCCAGCACTTTGGGAGTCCAGGTGGGCAGATTGCTTGAGCTCAGGGGTTCAAGACCAGCCTGGGCAACATGGCAAAACTTCATCTCTACAAAATATACAAAAATTAGCCGGGCGTGGTGGTGTGTGCCTGTAGCCCCAGCTACTCGGGAGGCTGAGGCATGAGAATTGCTTAAACCCAGAAGGCAAAGGTTGCAGTGAGCCAAGATCGCACCACTGCACTCCAGCCTAGGAGACAGAGCGAGACTCTGTTCCAAAAAAAAAAAAGATAGTTCATTCCTTTTTATTGCTTAGCAGTAATCTGTGGTATGTTAGTACCAGAGTTTGTTTGAACATTCACCTGTCGAAGGACATTTGAGTTGTTTTCCATTTGGGGCTATACAAATAAGGCTGCTATGGACATTCATGTGACAGTTCATTTTTATGTGAACATCAAGTTTTTAGGTGTTTGTCTATCCAGTGACAGTATCATGCTGGGCACACATCAGATCTTCAGTCAGCGTTCCTTGGAAATGACTCAGGACAATCGGCTCTAGCACTGCAGTCCAGGTGGGAGTAGGGAAGAAAGCAAGAATGATGGTGGGGGGTGGTCGTTTCCACGAACAATGAGCCAAAAATCAAGGCCCAGTCTGAGGAAAGGATTGATCAAAGGATGCGTGGTCATCATTAGTATTAAGCAGTTGGGACTACAGGAGGCCAAATTACATATAGGGAACAAATGGTGATATATGGGTGAGAGTGACAGTGGACATGGCATGGGACAGTGAGTGAAATGATATACATGCAGGTCACAGGAATCCTGCAGTAGCTCTAACAGTGATGACAGCAGGGGCTTTGGGAACACCTTATTCAAACCCTGCGTCCACCACTTTTTAGCTATGTGTTCTGGGCAAGGTCCTTAATCTCTCTGAGACTATATTTTCTATTCTGTAAAATGAAGATATAATAGTATTTTTCTCATAAGAGTCCTGAGGAATGAGTAAAATAGGATACATAAAGTTCTTGACTCACAGTAGTCCCTGAATGAATATTAGTTTCCTTTCTGCCTGCCCTCCCTAACGGGAAGTAAAGAAGTAATAGATATTAGGGGTGCAGTGACTCATGCCTGTAGTCCCAGCAGTTTAGGAGGCTGAGGCAGGAGGATCACTTGAGCCTGGGAGTTCAAGGCCGCAGTGAGTTGATTGTGCCACTGCACTCCAGCCTGGGTGGCAGAGCAAGACGCTGTCTCAAACAAACAAACAAAAAAAATAAGGCTTGATGTCTCACGCCTGTAATCCTAGCACTTTGGGAGGCTGAGGCGGGCGGATCATCTGAGGTCAGGAGTTCGAGACCAGCCTGGCCAACATGGCGAAACCCTGTTTCTACTAAAAATACAAAAATTAGCCAGATGTGGTGGCAGGCACCTGTAGTCCAGCTACTGGGGAGGCTGAGGCAGGAGAATCACTTGAACCTAGGAGGCAGAGGTTGCAGTGAGCCAAGATTGTGCCACTGCACTCCTGCCTGGGCAACAGAGCAAGACTCCATCTCAAAAAAAAAAAAAAAAGAAAAAAAAGGAAAAGATATTGGGGCTGGCTAGTCAGGAAAGACCTCTGAAAAGGACTTTGGTTTAAAGAAAGCTTGTAGGGGGCATATGAGTAAGACAGAGGACAGATTGAACTCAGGTAGGGAGACTGGACTCAGCAGTGGACTGAATTAGATACAGGCCCCCTCTGGAGCATAGGGTTTGCCTCAAAGCAGAGCAGGAATTCGCAAATAGGGTTTGGCCCAAGGAGTCACTAGCTCAGTTACTGCTTGGCTGGGTACTCCACACTCTGTTTTTTCTGCTTTCAAGGTGAGCTTCTCCTTGCTTGATTAAAGGCCTGACACAGACAGTGGGCATCCCTCTTTGGAGCAGCTACTAGGGTGTGTTGGACAAGATGCTCGCCTGCCCCTCTCCTCCAGCCTGGCACATGCAAACCATCTACTCAACCACCCCTTCTTCAGATTCCAAACCCCAAGCAGCCAAAGTCCTTGGTCCCTCCAATGCCTTCCAGAAAGTGCCTGGCCCTGCCAGCCCTCCTCCCATGGCTACCTTTGATCTCATGAAGACACTTGACCTTTTGATCCCATCGTGGGCCACTGGAATGAGGGGGAAATAGAACCCTCCTTTCCTTGTTCCCACTCTTGTTTCTTTGGGACATGGGTTACCTCCCTTCGGGTCTTTTGGAAGAGAAGGGGATCACAGGCTCTCGAGTCTCTGTTTCCTGCTCTCATCTACTCTTCCTGCCTCTGGCACCTCCCAGCTCCTGACTTCCTCCTGCTTCCCCCTGGAGCCAGAGATGTGGGTGGGAAGAGCCCCTGGCCTTTGAAGCCAATGGTGGTGGTGACCAGGGACAACAGGCCACTGCACTCCTGAATGCATGGTCTGCCAATTCTCTCTCCCATCATCCTTTGGGCCTCTGGTCTTGCCTCCTCCAGAGTGGGCATGGGGTAGGGGAGATAGAAGGAGGAGGATAGAGATAGAGTTTGCTTTGTATATGGCCAGTTTAAAAGAGCCCTCCCACCTCATTCAAGACCCTCCCCGCCACTCTAGTGGTCACAGCACATTTTCTGTTCTATTCCAAACTTCTTTGTGGCAATCATTACTTTTTTCACTGGTTTTATTGATCCCTGCCAAATTTATACCTCCCAAAATGACCTTTAAAAATGTACATTATGGGGCTGGGCATGGTGGCTTATGCCTGTAATCCTTGCACTTTGGGAGGCCAAGGCGGGCAGATCCCCCTGAGGTCAGGAGTTCGAGACCAGCCTGGCCAACAGGACAAAACTCCGTCTCAACAACAAAATACAACAACAAAAAAATTAGCTGGGTATGGTGATGCATGCCTGTAATCCCAGCTGCTCGAGAGGCTGAGGCAGGATAATCTCTTGAACCCAGGAGGCAGAGGTTGCAGTGAGCCTAGATCGTGCCACTGCACCCCAGCATGGGCAATGGGCAACAAAGCGAGACTCCCTCTCAAAAAAAAAAAAGTACATTATGGGTAGACTGGGCACGGTGGCTCATGCCTGTAATCCCAGCACTTTGGGAGGCTGAGGTAGGCAGGTCATGAGGTCAGGAGTTCGAGACCAGCCTGGCCAGCATGGTGAAACCCTGTCTCTACTAAAAATACCAAAGATTAGCCGGGCATGTTGGCATGCGTCTGTAGTCCCAGCTACTCAGGAGGCTGAGGCAGGAGAATTGTTTGAACCCAGGAGGCAGAGGTTGCAGTGAGCCAAGATCACGCCCCTGCACTCCAGCCTGGGCAACAGAGAGAGACTCTGTCCCAAAAAAATAAATAAATAAAACATAAAAATAAAAATGTACATTATGGCCAGGTGCAGTGGCTCCCACCTATAAGTCCCAGCACTTAGGGAGGCTAAGGCAGGAGACTTACTTAAGCCAGGAGGTTGAGGCTACAGTGAGCCATGATGGCGCCAGCCTGGACAACAGAGCAAGCCACTGTCTCAAGAAACAAAAATTTTTAAGTCAATTACATCATGTCACTCCTCTGCTTGACTCCTTTTAATGTCTTCCTGTTGCGTGAGAATGAAATTCATGTGGTCTGGTTTCTGCCCACTTATCTCACCCCATTTCTGCCTCTCTTACTATGACTTTTATTTATTTATTTATTTGTTTGTTTGTTTATTTATTTATTTTGAGACGCAGTCTCACTCTGTTGCCCAGGCTGGAGTGCAGTGGCGCAATCTCAGCTCACTGCAATCTCCACCTCCCGGGTTCAAGCAACTCTTCTGCCTCAGCCTCCCGAGTAGCTGGGATTACAGGCGCATGCCACCATGCCTGGCTAATTTGTTTTGTATTTTATTAGAGGCGGGGTTTTCCATGTTGATCAGTCTTGTCTTGAACTCCTGACCTTGTGATCTGCCCGCCTCAGCCTCCCAAAGTGCTGGGATTACAGGCGTGAGCCACCGCACCCAGCCAAATACTTCGTCGGGTGATAAATGAATCCCTCTGATGTTGCAGTGAGACTGGAGAAGGCCCATTTGTGGGCAGAACGCTGACCTCAGAGACTAGAAAACCAAGCATAGGAACAAAATAAACCAAACAAGTGTAGGTTTGCATCCTAGGTTTGCCATATATTAGCTGTGTAATCCCAGACAAGTTACTTTACTTCTTTGAATTTAATTTTCCCCATCTGTAAAACAGAAATGCTATCGCTTGGCTTCTAAGATTGCGGTGAGGATGAGAGAATTACATGAAAGTGCAAAATAGATACAGATTAAAAACAATCCACGTGGTTATCCAGAGATAGTAAAATAGAGTCTGGTTGCCGTTACACACTAATCTCACCTCCACTCCTTTAATTAACTGTATCATGCTCTTCATTTAAGGAGGCTGCAATACGAGGCAACCCTGATGGAGCGATAAACAGAATGCCGCCATCCACAGACCAAATCCAGACAACCGCTGGGTTTTGTTTTGTTTTTTGTTTGTTTGTTTTGTTTTGTTTTGTTTTGTTTTGTTTTGTTTTAGACGGAGTCTTGCTGGAATGCAGTGGCACAATCTTGGCTCATTGTGACCTCTGCTTCCTGGGTTCCAGCGATTCTCCTGCCTCAGCCTCCTGAGTAGCTGGGACTACAGGCGCATGCCACTATGCCCAGCTAATTTTTTTTTTTTTTTTTTTTTTTTTTTTGAGACGGAGTCTCACTCTGTCGCCCAGGCTGGAGTGCAGTGGCACAATCTCGGCTCACTGCAAGCTCCGCCTCATGGGTTCACGCCATTCTCCTGCCTCAACCTCCCGAGTAGCCGGGACGACAAGCGCTCACCACCACACCCGGCTAATTTTTTTGTATTTTTAGTAGAGATGGGGTTCACCGTGTTAGCCAGGATGGTCTCGATCTCCTGACCTCAAGATCCGCCCGCCTTGGCCTCCCAAAGTGCCGGGATTACAGGCGTGAGCCATCGCACCCGGCCACACCACCGGGTTTTGTATGATCCCTGAGCGATCAATGGTTTTACATTTTTAAGTGGTTGAAAAAAATCAAAAGAAGAAGAATATTTCATGACACATGAAAATTGTATGAAATTCAAATTTCAGTGTGCATAAATAAAATTTCATTAGAATACAGCAACACCCAGTCATTTCTGTATTATCTATGGCTGCTCCGTGCTACAAGCACAGAGGTGAGTAGTTGTGACGGAGACTATATAGCCCCTGCAATATTTCCCATCTGACTCTTTACAGATTCTAATAAGGAGCTTGTCTAAGAGACTGCGTGGTGACAAGGAGAGGACAGGCCAATCTCAGGGGACTGTTTCTCTTGGGGCTCTCTGCTGCATGCTTCAGAAGATTCTGTTTTACCTCTGGCTGCAGAGGCACTGCCAGCCTCCTGGAGCCCAGAGAGAGCTTGAGGGAGCTGTCCGCCTCCTAAGTGTTTTAGGGAAGGAGCCCCAGAGGGAAGCCCCCCAGGGAGAACCCCCCATCCCCGAGCCACTTGCCCTGTGGCAGCTCCTCTGACCTCCCTTTTTCCTGGGCTTAGTTTTCTCCAGAAGGTAGGGAGGGTGGCATGGTTAAAGTGGCTGGACTTCCGGACACCAGCTCTCCAAGACAGAGGCAACCCACCCCAAGTGGGAGCCCTGGGCACCCTCTCTCCTCCCAGAGGCTGTTGCACATCCGCACTGCAGGCCCTATGTAGGCGGGCAGTCTGCGAGAGCCCTGGTAGATTATTCTTAGGAAAAGCAGGAGAGCCAGCCGCTTCAGGGAGGTGGAAACTCTGCTCCTAATGACAGGCCTGTCTCTCTAGGGAGCTTATAATCACCGTGGGAGGCTCCCCCTTCGTGTGGCAGAGACACCAGGGCTGATGGAGCCAACGACATTGAAGAAGGCTGCTGTGTGGCCTTGGGGGTGGGGTACGTGTGCATATTCACAGGGCTGTGCAGAGAAGGGACGGGAATTTAAATGCAAACGCAAAGGCTCTGTCCTTGCAAAGGCCAGGGTACTGGGGATGAACAGGAAGTTGAGAGTAGGAGGAAACAGTGGCTGCCCTCCTGAGTGCAGGGGCAAGGGCACAGTGCAGTGCAGGAGTGTGGCCGTGCAGCCAGCCCACCTCTTGAATGCCTCCTTCTTTCCCCTTGTCCTTCCTCCACCATCTCTGGGAAGTCTGGAGGGCTGGGCCAAGCTCCCACCACTGCCCTGCGCCCTCCAGGGAAGAAAAGTCCTGTTTTACCAGACTTCTCAGGTAACAAAGGTAGAACATTGTCCTTTCTCAGCAGCCCCAGTTTCAAGCATCTGGCAGCCTCTGCCCCCTTGGGTCACCTTCCTTAGGAGTAGATTTGGATGAAGAAGTAGAAGTTGAGGCCGTGCTCCAACACTGAGTGGCTTCGTGGGCGAGTCACTACTTCTCTAAGTTTACATTTCCCTCATATAATAACACCTGTCTCCCAAGGTCATTGTGAGGACAAAATGACATGCTGCACATGAAACCACTTTGAAAACTATAAAGCCCAGGAAGGAATATTCATGTGAACAAGCTACGATCTATGTGCGCACACCTAAGCATGGTCACCCAGGCTGGAGTGCAGTGGCACGATCATAGATCACTGCAGCCTCTAACTCCTGGGCTCAAGGGATCCTCCCATTTCAGCCTCCCGAGTAGTTGAGACTATAGGCATGCCACCACGCCCGGCTAATTTTCAAAAAATGTTTGTAGAGCTGGGGTCTCGCTATGTTATTGCTCAGGCTGATCTCGAACTTCTGGCCTCACAGTGTTGGGATTACAGGCATGAACCACTGTGCCTGGCCACGGGGATGAGGCTTCTATCACCAAGATGTTGTATCCAATCTAGGAGAAGTGAGTGAGAAGAGGAAGGCCCTTCCAACAGCTAGGAGGCCTTGGAGATGCTATCACGCCTGTGGTCTGATCTCAGCGTCTCTGACAGGGCCCAGCCTTCCTGTTCGACCCTGGCAGTTGGACCGTGATAGTGGTCTGCTGCCCCCACTCTGGTGCTGCAGCTTCTCCAGGGTCTTGGCCCTCCTCTGCTGCTCAGCTGTTCAAGGCAGGAAGGGTGGAGGTGAGGTTCTGAATGTGGTGGACTTCAGGTGCCACTCCCTTTCTCCTCTTTTATCCTTGGAAGGGGAGCTCAGTGTGAAGGGGAGTGGGCCCCAAGCTCTAGTCCAGGCCTGCCACTCAGTAGCCATGGAGCTCTTGGAAGTCACTTAATCTTCACTGCTTGAACCTCCTCCCATAAACTGCAGAATCGATTCCCTTCCTGTCCACTCTCAGAGTGCGGAGGAGCAAATGTGAGGCGCTTATGGAAGTGCTTTGAAAATGGCTCCATTTCCATGCAAGGGACGGTGATTTTCGTGGAATGGGAAATGGGGAAGCGGACACAGACTGGCGGGATAATGGGGACAGAAACAGGCAGCAGGCCCGAGCCAGGAGCTGGGGGACAGAGGGGGAAAGGTGTGGAGGGCCTGGGGAGCAGGGGGAAATAATTATTTAGTGCTCTATGTCAGACACTAAACCAAGCATTCTCTGATCCTCTCACAGCCCGTGATATGGACACTGTAACACCCATTTTACAGAGGAGCAACCTAGGCTCAGTGAAGTTCAGCAATTTGCCCAAAGTTTATGGCTAGTAAGGGCAGAGTTGACCAGCAAGCCCAAATCTGTCTGACTCCAGAGTCTGTGACCTTTGCACTCCACCAAGTTTCCAGAAAACCTATTCTGGGGGTAGGCATAAGAGTAAAATGGAGATAGGAGGAGAAGAATTCACTGGAATACAAGAAGTGAGAGACAGGAAGTATTTCTACATGCCTGGCACAATACCTGGCCCAAAGAAAGTGCCAGGGCTACTGCTGGTCCATATAGTGCTTTTATGCAACTTAGAACAAGGTAGATACAACCATGAGGCATGCCTATTTGTGCCTGGGAAGTGAATCACATGTACAACTGTACATGGAAGCCCTGGGAGACACACTGAAATTAATTCATTTATTAATTAACTAATTAAAAGAAAAAGAAAAAAGTCTAGGAAAAGAGGGAGTTAAACAATAAAGAATAACTGAGAATGGGAAAGAAGAAGAAAAAAATACGGGAAAGAATATATAAATGGAGGCCGGGCGTGGTGGCTCCTGCCTGTAATCCCAGCACTTTGGGAGGCCGAGGCAGGCAGATCACGAGGTCAAGTGTTCGAGACCGGCCTGGCCAACATGGTGAAACCCCATCTCTACCAAAAATACAAAAATTAGCTGGGCGTGGTGGTGTGTACCTATAGTCCAGGCTACTCAGGAGGCTGAGGCAGAAGAATTGCTTGAACCCGGGAGGCAGAGGTTGCAGTGAGCAGAGATCGTGCCACTGCGCTCCAGCCTGGGCGACAGAGCGAGGCTCCATCTCAAAA
>NW_012104031.1:485723-524240 GCF_000951045.1 Mandrillus leucophaeus
GGGGGAGGAGTGTCACAGGGGGCGGGGTGTTGTGAAGAAGGGAGGTAGAGGGAGGGCACTCTTTGCTCCAAATGCAGACCAGGTGCCTTCTGCAGGTCCTCTAGACTCAGTACCCATGGTAAGCACACCTCGGTGTGACTGCTTGCAAGTGCTGCTTCATCTGCGGCACCATCAGCTCTAGACAGCCAGGAAACAAATGGATGATCTAGCATTCTTTTTTTTTTTTTTTTTTGAGACAGAGCTTCACTCTATCACCCAGGCTGGAGTGCAGTGGCGCGATCTCAGCTCACTGCAACCTCCGCCTCCTGGGTTCAAGCAATTCTCCTGCCTCAGCCTCCCAAGTAGCTTGGATTACAGACATGCACCACCACGTCTGGCTAATTTTTGTATTTTTATTAATAGTAGAGACACGGTTTCACCATGTTGGCCTGCCTGGTCTCTAACTCCTGACCTCAAGTGATCCACCCGCCTGGCCTCCCAAAGTGCTGTGATTAGAGGCGTGAGCCACCGCGCCCGGCTGAATGTTCTAGCATTCTATCTCTTCACTTCTTACTGAACAAAGGAGGCATTATCTGACCAAAATGACTGGATGGTGCTCTGCCACTACTTATGTCTGTTCCTTCTCCCTTTCCTGGCCCTGAAGCCCAGCAGAGGGACCCTTCCCACCAACTCCTTCTGTTCTTCTGGAGCTTCTTTTGGAGTCTGGGGCTGGTGTTCCTGCTGAGACACCTGGACTCAGGCCAGTGTCTCTCCTTCCCGCAGGCCTGGGGATGGATTGTGCAAAACGGTACTATGCCTTGGAGCGAGAGGTTAGTTCACAACCTAGTTATTAATTACTCACTTGCTTTTTATCTTGAGCATTGCATCAGGACCGTGAGAATGACTTTATAGCCACTTGAAGTAGGTAGTATCAGCTTCTTGCTCCTCCCTCAACCCCAAAGGTCCAGATACAGTAGTAAATCCTGCCAAAAGTTACTGGAATCCCAGCCATCCCACACAACTCCTAGCACATTCAGGACATCCCTTCCAGAATGGGAAAAGCTACTCAGCCAGGAGGACCCCCATCATCAGAGCCCTGCAGTGGGGCCTCCATATGCCATCTCACCCATCTATCATATTCAGGCTGTATTGCACTGGATTCAGTTGTGGGGACATTTAGGGAGGAGAAGGTAGAGATTTTACACCTTGCCTCAGATGCCCCGGGAAGTCCCTCCCCTAGTGTGATTCCCATCCGTCTTGCTGCAGTTCTAGTATTTTTCCCCTTGTTTGGCGCTCCTTGTCACTGGTTGAATAAATACTGTGAGCACACTTAATGGTGGGTGTAGCAGACTCCTCCTCCTTTTATTCTTATCTCGAAGTCAGAGAGTCAGCCCTACAGGGGAGAATGGGAATGAGACCTCTCGGCCTCTCCCCTTGCGCCCTCCTGCCCCTTGTTTGACCCTTTTATATTCCCCACTCTGAAGATTGTGGAGTCACAGCCGGCAACCAAATCCCTTTTGAGCTCCTCAGCCTCCTGATCTGGGCTCTGTCTGAGCCTGCTGCTGCTGCCGCCGTAACACACTGCTGAGGTGCAGATCTAATTTAGTGACAGCGAAGCCCTCTCCTCTGCTGCCCGACAGAGAACTCAGGGCTCTCAGAGCACACCCAGCTGATGGGGCCTCAGCTCTCATTCTTCAGAGATGCCACCTTAGGCAAGTCACTTGACCTCAGTTTCCCCATCTGTAAAAGGAGGTGGCACCTGCCCACCTTAGAGGTACTTGTGAGAATCAAGCCTGACGATGTTTATTAAAGTACTTAGTAAAGCCCTTAAGTATAGCACAGAAATAAGTAATTATCTTTCACCATCACCAGCCAACTGGCCTCAAAAACTCAGCTCAGAACCTCCCCCACTCCACCCTGCTTCCTTGGATTTATCCCACTTAACTCGAATCATTTTTACCCTCTGGAGTTGGTTTGCAGCCTTGAGATTTTTGCATTTGCTGCCATGTTGCTGGGTCACGTTTGTGTACAACTTTCTATTTTCCAGAGAAGACTCATCTCCACAAGGACAGAAACTGTATCTTATATGATCTTCTCCATTGCCACACAGCATCACATTTAGGATTCTATACAGACAGAAGAATGAACAAACATTCATTGTGACCAAGTAAGGTGGCTCCCATGCCTGTAATCCCAGCACTTTGGGAAGCTGAAGAGGATCGCTTAAGGTCAGGAGTTCAAGACAGCCTGGGAGACATAGTGAGTCCTTGTCTCCACAAAAAAATTTTAAAAATTTGTCAGGCATAGTGGCACACACTTGTGGTCCCAGCTACTTGGGAGCCTGAGGCAGGAGAATCACTTGAGCTGTGATCGCACCACTGCACTCCAGCCCGGGCAACAGAGTAAGACCCTGTTTCAAAGAAGAAAAAAAAGCTTTCTGCATTTAAAAAAAAAAAAAAAAAAAAGAAGCTCAGAAGTTAAATGACTTACTCACAGGCATAAGGTTACTAGATCCTAGCACTGAGCCTGATTTGTAATTGTTATTTCCTTAAATGGTCATCGAATGAGAGATGAATGACTGCATGCGTGGTACGTGGCACTGGGTCTGTCTGGTTCCAGAGCACACAGTTTCTCCACTGTAGCACACAGCCTCTCAGTGATTTTAGCTGGGGAAAGATGTCCATGGGAGATGTGGAGCTGGCAGAGCTCTGTCGCCTCTGGCTGTCCCTCCCCAGTCTCAAACTCCACCCTGTAGTCAGCACCTCAGGCATCTGAGCTTGGGAGTAGAATCCCTGGTATTCACAGTGACATAATCACCTCCTCGCTCCAGGCTTTTCAGAAGCCAGTCCAGTTACCTTGGTGTCTTTGCTATTTAGAGATTTATTGGGAGGTTGTCTGGTTCTATCCTGAAACCCTCAGGGGGAAGGAGATAGCATTACCTTTTATGCCTCTGCCTCTCAGCCTTGACTGAGCTCCACCAAGCAGCCTAACCCCAATCCCAATCTGTCCTGTAATTTCCGTTTCTAAAATATGAGCCATCACAGCATTTTGCTGCTGCCTCTAAAACATGAGAGGCTAAGAGACCCAGCTACTTGGGTCTTTGAGAGGAGATTGTGACGGGCTTCATTGGATTTCAGAACTGAAAAGGACCATTGTGTTCATTCGGCCTCACCTCTTACCTGGTGCCTGAAAGTCTCACAATGTCTCCATCATGCTTAATCTCTGCTTAAAGCCACTTGGGACTTGCCCCTTTGGGAAACTCCCTTAGACCTCTTCTTCCCCAGCTTGAGCTCTGATCTGGCTTCCGAACTGTCTCCTCTGATGGAGGTTTGCCCTGCGAAGCCATTTCTTTTCAGCGTGGACTTTGCCTGCAGAAGAGCCAATACGTTTCCATGACAAGAATGGGTTCGGCATTTCCCCACCTCTGCTTTCTGCTCAGCTAAATCTTTCTGCTTTGGAGGCCCTTCTGGTCTCTTCTCTGACTTCCCGTAGGTCTGGGTGGGGAAGGGGAAGACGCAGAAGGAGGTTCAAATTGGGAGGAAAGATCCCTTTACAGAAGTGTTTCTGATGTTCATTTGTCAGGGGGATGTTTCCTGAAGAAAGCGCCCTTGAAGGCCATGTTTGTTGTTGTTTCAAAATCTTCCCTGCAGGGGCAACACTCAAATCTGAGCATCACCAGCTGTGTAGTGAGGGGCTCATCTGTCAGCAGCTCCAAGGCTCTGCCAGCTTGTGATGACAGTCAAGGTGGGGCACGGGTGACCTCCAGAATTAGAGGTCACGGTCATTCCTAAGCTTGGGATTTGAGAGGGAAGAAGCAGCTGTCCAACTCTCCTTTCAGTGGTTTTAATTTCGTCCTCCAGTCAGGCGCAGTGGCTCATGCCTGAAATCCCAGCACTTTGGGAGGCAGAGGTGGGAAGATCCCTTGAGTCCCGGAGTTTGAGGCCAGCCTGGGTAACACAGGGAGACCCCATCTCTTTAAAAAAAAAAAAAAAAAAAACTGTCCTCACAAAGTATCCGAAAGCTCGGAGTGCTGGGTGCTGGTTCTTTCTTCACCCCTTTCCAAACTCTGTTCCATCTTACTTCTTTTCACCAGACCCTCCTAAGTGTTTCAGTTAAGGAGGCTCCTGGGGCTGGTTCTCCTGTTCAGGTTCCTGATCTCTCCATGACTCCAGTCCTTTGGATGGAAGTGGAGTTTAGCAGTCCACACAGGTGAACACCCGCCATGGTGATCTCTCATTCCTCTTGCTTCCTCCTTCCTTCATGTTATTTTATTCCTGCCCTTTAAAAATATTTTTTATTGATTATTTTATATTTACAAAAGCAATTTTTGATGCACATAGAAGACTTAAAGACTCGAAAAAGTTCTCTTAGCACTCCCTCAAAATTAAAGTCATTCTTCCACTCAAAAAAAAAACAGTATCTGAGCCGGGTGTGGTGGCTTATACCGATAATCCCAGCACTTTAGGAGGCCGAGGTGGGTGGATCACAAGGTCAGGAGTTCAAGACCAGCCTGACCAACAAGGTGAAACCCCATCTCTTACTAAAAATACAAAAATTATCTGGGTGTGGTGGCAGGTATCTCTAATCCTAGCTACTCAAGAGGCTGAGGGTGAGGCAGGAGAATCACTTGAACCCGGGAGGCGGAAGTTGCAGTGAGCCGAAATGGCGCCACTGCATTCCAGCCTGACCAACATGGAGAAACCCCATCTCTACTAAAAATACAAAATTAGCCAGGCATGGTGGGGCATGCATGTAATCCCAGCTGCTCGGGAGGCTGATGCTGGAGAATCGCTTGAATACGGGAGGTGGAGGTTGTGGTGAGAGGAGATTGCACCACTGTACTCCAGCCTGGGCAACAAGAGCAAAAACACCATCTCAAAAAACAAACAAACAAAAAAACAGTATCCACATTGTGGTTATGTCTGTCTTTTCTTATAATATCCTCTCTTTAGAGATATACCTAAACAACTTTTTATCTTGGAATCATTTTAGATTTATGGGAAAACTGCACAGATAATACTAAGTTCCCACATGCCCTTCAACCAGTTTCCCCTAATGTTAACATCTTACGATACCATATTACAATGATCAAAACTGCAAAATTGGCCAGGTGTGGTGGCTCACGCCTGTAATCCCAGCACTTTGGGAGGCTGAGGCATGTGGATCGCTTGAGGCCACGAGTTCAAGACCAGCCTGGCCAATGTGGCAAAACCATCTCTACTAAAAATACAAAAATTAGTCAGGCATGGTGGCGCATGCCTGTAATCCTACTCAGGAGGCTGAGGCACGAGACTTGCTTGAATCTGGAAGGTGGTGGTTGCAGTGATCCAAGAATATGCCACTGTACTACAGCCTAGGTGACGACAGAGTGAGACTCTGTCTCAAAAAACAAACAACAACAACAAAAAAAACTGAGAAACTGGCCAGGCCTGATGGCTCACATCTGTAATCCCGGCACTTTGGGAGGCCAAGGCAGGAGGATCACTTGAGCCCAGGAGTCTGAAACCAGCCCTGGCAACATAATGAGGCTCCGTTTGTACAAAAAATGCACACCTGTAGTCCCAGCTATTCAGGAGACTTGAGGTGGGAGGATCGCTTGAGCCTAGGAGGTTGAGGCTGCAGTGAGCTATGGTTGTGCCACACCACTACACTCCAGCCTGGGTGACAGAGCAAGACCCTGTCTCAAAAACAAAAACAAAAACAATACTGAGAAATTAACACTGGTGGCACTATTTATTAAACTACAGACTTTATTCAGACTCCACCAGTTTTTCCACTAATATCCCTTTTCTGTTCTAAGATCCAATCTTGTTGCATTAGTATATATATAATTTAAAATAAAACGTATATCCCACTGTACACCATTTTGTTGCTGGCTTTTTCCACTTACTAGTATACCAGAAGGCCAGGCGTGTAATCCCAGCACTTTCGAAGGGATGGGATCCCTGTAATCCCAGCACTTTGGGAGGCTGAGGTGGGCAGATCATTTGAGGTCAGGAGTTCAAGACCAGCCTGGCCAATATAGAGAAACTCCATTTCTACTAGAAATACAAAACCTAGCTGTCCATGCTCCCTTGAACCCGGGAAGCGGAGGTTGCTGTCAGCTGAGATAGGTCACGATTGTGCTGAAAGCGAGACTCTCTCTCAAAACAAAAAAAAACCATAAACATTTCCCCAGGCTGTTAAAATTATTATTATTGGGCCAGGTGTGGTGACTCACACCTGTAATCCCAGCACTTTGGGAGGCCAGGGCGGGCAGATCATGAGGTCAGGAAATCGAGACCATCCTGGCTAACAGCTGAAACCCCATTTCTACTAAAAATACAAAAAAAAAGTTAGCTGGGTGTGGTGGCAGGTGCCTGTAGTCCCAGCTACTCGGGAGGCTGAGGCAAGAGAATGGTGTGAACCCGGGAGGCGGAGGTGGCAGTGAGCCAAGATTGTACCACTGCACTCCAGCCTGGGCAACAGAGCGAGACTCTGTCTCAAAAAAAAAAAAAATTATTATTTTTCTTGAGGTGGAGTCTCGCTCTCCATCTCAAGAAAAATTGAGTGCAGGCTGGAGTGCAGTGGCACATTCTTTGCTCACTTCAACCTCCGTCTCCCGGGTTCAAGCAATTCTCCTGCCTCAGCCTCCCAAACAGCTGGGATTACAGGCTCCCGCCACCATGCCTGGCTAATTTTTGTATTTTTAGTAGAGGTGGGGTTTCGCCATGTTGGTCAGACTGCTCTCGAACTCCTGACCTCAAATGATCCACCCACCTCTGCCTCCCAAAGTGCTGGGATTACAGGCGTGAGCCACCATGCCTAGCCTATTAAAATTATTCTATGCCATCATTTTTAATGGCAGCATAGTGTTCCATTGAGTGGATTTGCCATAAGTTGCTTAGCCAATGGCTTATTATTCTACATTTAAATTGTTTCTAATTTTTCACTATTATAAGGAATGATGAGATGAAAAACTCTTCCACACTTCTGATATACACATCTCTGATTATTCTGCCACCAGAGAAATTCCAGAAATGGAATTGCTGTGTCCCGGGGGGCTCATCCCTCCTCCTTCCAAGTCCACAGCCAGGATTTGGCCCTGCTGCTGGCCCTTATGCCTGAAGAGACTGCTCACCCTCATCCTGAGGCAGACAGAGGAAGGAGCACAGAGAGCTCAAAGTGGACCACCGGCCCTGGATGATGGAGATTGCAAGAGACGGGAACAGCGAGGGAACTCCAGGTCCTTCATGACCTCTCAGGCTTCCATGAGGCCAACCTGATGCAGCTGGGTATCTTGTCTCTGTGGAATGAGAAGGATGCTTGCTCTTAGCCCAAGGACAATGAGGAGGGGCTGTGTGTGGGGCCAGGGCAGAGACTGCTAATGCATTCTGCCAGCATCTTTGGTTTCTCCAATATCCAGCTAGACTATTAGCAGTTCCCCAAGGATGGCCTTGCTCCTCACGTCATCTCCCATTTCCTATAAATGGGAAGTGGCTGGGGAGTTGTGTGTGTGTGTGTGTGTGTGTGTGTGTGTGTGTGTGTGTGTGTGTGGTGGGGGAGGGAAGAGAGAGGAAGGGAAGGGGCCATGGTGGTTTTCCTCCAGCTGACCTCATGGAGAAGTGAGGCCCAGAGAAGTTGTTATTTGCCCAGAATGCCACAGCATCCTAGAGAGTAGTATGGGTTTTCTCTGAGGCTCTGCAGTCACTGGCCAGACTTGCTGAGGGACTGCTGCCTCTGCCTTGTTTCTGGGGCCCAGAGACTGTTTTTTCTGTGTAATCAGGGGCTGTCGGGGAAGTAACTGGCCTGAGGAATTGCCTCGTTTTTTTTTTTAGACGGAGTCTTGCTCTGTCACCCAGGCTGGTGTGCAGTGGCATGATCTCAGCTCACTGCAACCTCTGCCTCCTAAGTTCAAGCCATTCCCCTGCCTCAGCCTCCCCAGTAGCTGGGATTACAGGTGTGCACCACCACACCCACCAAAGTTTGTATTTTTAGTAGAGACAGGGTTTCACCATGTTGGCCAGGCTGGTCTCAAACTCCTGACCTTGTGATCTGCCCACCTTGGCCTCCCAAAGTGCTGGGATTACAGGTGTGAGCCACCACACCTGGCCAATTGCCTCCATTTTATCTGAAAATGGTACCCATCTCTTGGGTTATCCTAAGGATTCAATGAGTTAATACGCACAAAGTATTTAGAAACAGTGCCTGGCACAATTAGTAATGGTTAACTATTATTATTATAACAAGAGGCTACATCAGCAGAAAGAGGGGGATTTTCAGAGCAGAGAGCCCTACTGTACCCTGTATTGGGTGGGGCCTGGCCAGCGCATCCACCTGGTTTTGTTGGGGGGGTGATTGGGTAGGGCCCAGGATCACCATGGGATCCAGGCTGTGTGCTCACTCCCCTGAGCTCTCCTTCCTCATCCCCTTGTCACAAGGCATAAAGCACAAGGGCCCCTGGAAAGAAGTGGTGGGAGGCAGGAGCAAGAGCGGGGCTGTTACTTGTCTGTGGTGGGACAACTCTCTCATGTTCCCCATGTTCTTTCCCAAGCCCGCAAAATAACACCGTCCACTCTCTCCTGGCTCTGTAATTTTCCAGCTGACCTGAAATTTCCCCTGACTCCTGACCTCTTTCCTGGAGGAGAGGGGACACCAGCTCAGAGACCCTGGACTCCACCCTAGTCTCTCTGCTGGCCACAAGAGGGTATGCCAAAGACTTTGGAAAGCCATCGTTAGGAGGGTCCCCAGGTAGAGGTGTGTGTGCTCCAGGGAGGTAACGCTGAGACAGTTTTCAAGTTAAACTTGTTTAGTGACTCAGAAGGTAAATTCTTGGTTTTTCTCTTCTCAACTGTCTCTGGCACCTGCTCTCTGTTCCCCACTACCACCAGGGTGCCACTGTTTTCCTCTCCCTTCTCTATCTCCCTTTCTTCTCTGCCTCCCTCTACCTCTCAACTGGAAGGTGCCCTTAGATCATTAGGCTAACTCCCGCTTACAGAGAGGCCCAGAACATGGAACAGACTTGGCCCACATCACAGAGCTGTTGACACAGGGCCAGCATTGGAACCCAGTGCCACAATGCCCAGTCCAGGGCTAAGGCCAACCAGGTCTTCCCCTTCAAAGGCATCTTCCTGGGACTTTGTAGTATTCAAGTCAATGATCCATCTAAATTGGACTTCTCTCCACCCAATAAAACTCCATGGAGGAAAAAAGACAAAACTGCCCCCCACCCCCATCCCCCACCCCCAGGGCCAGCCTGGGACTCCACTTCTCCGCCTTCACCTGCACGTTTCTATCAAAGGCATTCTGGAACAGGTATCTGTTAGGACCTTGCTCAACAGCTGACAAAGAGAACACTTCATTGGCAATTTATCATCCATTCTTCCCCATACACACTCTTAAGGAGAAAAAAAAAATGGAATTTGGTTTTTAGCGCAGAAAAAGGGATTGAGTTAGCTCTATCTGCGTTGGAGAATAGCAAAGAGCAGAAGGGTAATTCGGGAAGAACGTGACCTCTCCTTTGAAGGGATGGTCCTGGACAGACAGGGTGCAGCTCTGCCTGGAGATCGGGTGGCCAGAATGGCACGCCTGGGTAATGGTCGCAGCAGACTGGCTCCCAGGAGGGGAGAGGAGGTGCCCCGCGAAGCCGGGTAGCTTTCACCTAAATGTTTGGTGGCAAGCGACAGAGGGGGCGGTGCCCTGCCCTAGGTAATGATAGGGCAGTCTGGGAGCCACGCGGGGGCTGCCCGTCGCGGCGCGGCTACAAAGCCAGCTTGGAGACCTCCCGCTTTCTTCCCCTGGGTACCAGCCCCACCCCTCTATCCCCCCTCGCAGCACCCCCCACCTCCGTCCCGCCTCGCCCCGCCCCCCTCCTGGCAGTCCCAGCGCGCATGCTCTCTCCCCCCGCGGAGTAACCTGGAGATTTAAAAGCCGCCGGCTGGCGCGCGTGGGGGGCAAGGAAAAGAGGGGGGAAACCAGTCTGCACGCGCTGGCTCCGGGTGACAGCCGCGCGCCTAGGCCAGGTAGGAGCGCGGCCCCTCCTCTCCCAGGGGTGAGGGTCCCAGCGCGGGAAAGGGAGCACCAGTGCGCGGCCGAGCTCCGCGGTGTCGCGTGTTTTGCGCCTCGCGGGATGGGGCCGCGCGGTGGCCGTCCGGGGCGCTGCGCGCCGAGCCCCGCGCTAATCCCAGAGAAGGGCGCGTCCCACGCGCTCTGCCGTGGCGGGTGCCGAGTGCCCGGCGCCTGCACGGGTCCCCGCTGGGCTGTGCTTTCTTCCGCGGAGGGCGGGCAGGCAGGAGGTGCCCGCGCTGTCCCAGGCCGGGGGGCGGTGTGGGCGGGGAGCGGCCCCTCCCCGGAGCGCCAGGCCGGGTCGGGCCGGGCCGACGGCTGGCTGACCGGCCGCTCGCTCCTGTTGCAGCCTCCCGCGTCAGACTTTTCTTTGGAAAGTTGCGTTTATTTTCTTCTCTTGTCTGGGCTTCACCGGAAAGGGGCAGGATGAGTCACTGTGGCGCGCACAGTACGGGACTTGGGGGATTCGGGACGGGGGCCGACTGCCGCGGCGCCGCGGGGTGCTCAGGCCGGGTTCGGCTTTCTTGAGGAAGAGTGAGAGAGTTAAGAGAGGGAAAGGGGACGGAGCCCTCTTGGACTTTAGACCTGGGGCGAGCTCTGGGTACAGAGTTGGGGCTGGACCGTGTGTGTGTGTGTGTGTGTGTGTGTGTGTGTTACTGTGTCCCTTTTTCAGCCTCAGTTTCCCCCTCTGTGGGGAGAGAAAGGCCGCTGTTTTTTCCTCGCCTCCCTGGTCTCAGGTGGGGAAGGAGAGAGTGCTGCAAACGGCAAACAGGTGTGATGTGGTGGTACCTGGGCATCCCGTGCAGCTTCTCAGAGCTGTGGGCCTAAGCAGGCTTGCTGGAAAAGCCCCAGGGACCTGCAGGTTTTCTCCGGAGTGCGGGTCAGGCCTTCCTGTAGTCTTTCGCTCCCCCTAGGCACTGCAGTCCTGTGAGTTGCTCTTGCCCTTGACCTCTGAATCAGTCTCCATCTTCCTGACAGACACTCTTGACCTGCTCAGCTTTTCCCCACCCCAGGGCATGTTCCCTATGCTTCCTCTTTTTCCAAGGGGCCAGAGTTGGGGGTAGGGAGGGGTTTGGCATGGTGGGTACCTGGTAAGGACTCGCCCTTCAGCTGTTACACAGACCCGATCCCAGTGGAGCAGGGACTAAGAATAGCCCAGCTGCTGTCTTGCTGCCCTGGAGTCTGCAGCCGGGCATTGCCAGTTGACCAGGGCCCAGAGTGACCCTTGCTGGGGTCCTGGAACCTTTGCTCAGGGGTGGGGTTGATGTCTTAGGGGCTTCGGACTACCTTTCCTGATGCACTTAGCGGATCTCCGTTCAGAGCAGAGACCACCTTGGTGTGGACTCACCTGCCCGAGGGCTGGGGAACAGGCTGGCCTGTGGGCTGGGAGTGGGAAGGGCCCGGGAGGCCCAGGCTAGACTGGAAGCCTGAGGAAACCCATAGAGCAGCATATTGTAGGGGTAAGTGGAACGTAATTTGAGGTCGCAGGCCATTCTGTTGGATCAGTCCCATTCCCTCATTCCTCCCTTATCTCCTCCCACCAGGCCTGTCGTGGAGCCAGGACTCTGTTATTCTGAAAGTGCTCAGAAAATGGAGCTTGAGTCAGCAGAATGAGTTTGAAGATAAAAATACAGCTGTGGATGAATGTACAGCTGTGGACAGATAGGCCCCAATTTAGTGGGTGTGTGTTAGGGGGAGTTTTCCTATGTATTCATGGAGTGTGTGGTGAACTTCCCCATCCCTCCTGGCTCCCTGAATAACCTTGAAGGAGGAGGAGGAGTAGACAGTGATCCCTGGTGGTCTCCTGAGCCCCTTCCAGGCCACTGGGTGGTGGAGGGATAGTGGAGGCCTCCCTCCCGCTCTCCCCTTACCCAAACTGGAGCTCTCAGCCTGGGGAGGGCTGGTCTGAAGACTCAAAGTAAAGTTAACTTGAAGACTTTAAGCACTATCATCTGGACGTCACAGCCTGATAAGTCAACGTTATGAATAAAAACCCAGACTATCAGATAGTTTCTTTTCTTTCTTTTTTTTTTTAGATGGAGTTTCACTCTTGTTGCCCAGGCTGGAGTGCAATGGCACGATCTCAGCTCCCTGCAGCCTCCCCTCCTGGGTTCAAGCGATTCTCATCCCTCAGCCTCCCAGGTAGCTGGGATTACAGGCGCCCACCACCACCATGCCTGGCTAATTTTTTGTATTTTTAGCAGAGACGGGGTTTCACCGTGTTAATCAGGATGGTCTCAATCTCCTGACCTCGTGATCCGCCCGCCTTGGCCTCCCAAAGTGCTGGGATTACAGGCATGAGCCACCGTGCCCCGCCTGAAAGACAGTTACTATATTGGCTGCTTCACTAGGTGAGCTCCACCAGCTTGGCAGGTTACTTAACCTCGTCCAAGCCTCAGTATCCCTGGCTGCAAAATGGGGATAATACTTACTGTATAGGTTTGTCAAGTAGATTATAACAGACATAAAATTTATAAACATATAATTATGTAATATATAAAGTCTAAAAATTATAGCTTTATTCACTATTATATATAGAGTACTAAACTGTGTGTCTGACACATAGTAAGTGCTCAATAAATGTTAGTACCAACTATATATTATATCAATCATTTGGGACTGAATGGACAGCAGTGTCTAGCCTGGGACTCTCTTCTTGGGCCTCGCTCTTAAAAAACAAAGCAAAACTCTGCTCTAGACCTTATTTCTTGGGTAGCAAGGTCTCCTGGACTTTGGGGAGTCCGTTGAGAGATTGAGCTTTGGCAAAATGATTTGAATCTGGTTTCCTCTTGTGCGAGTTATTTAAACTGTTTCAACTTCCTCCTCTGTAAAATGAGGATAATAGTACCTACCTCACAGTATTTCCAGGATTAAATAAGCTGATGTAGGTAAAGCTCTGAGCACAGCAGCTGCTTGTAAAAAGAGCTTGATAAATGTCAGCTGCTGTTATTTGGTGACAATGGAGCCAATCATTGTGGTTTACACTTAGAAACCAGAGTTTCTTAGCAAGGGAATTAGCCCATAGATAACTGTATGTAAGCTACGAAGGACACATCTGCAGTTGAACTTGTGGTCCTGTGCGAAGATCACACCAAGATTGGATGTCCATGTCTCTCGTCTACTACTCTGCTACTGTGTGACTTGTATTTAATTAGTGCCGAAACCCCTACCCAGCCTACCTTCCCAGAGTATACCCGTCAGGCTGGAAAAGGGTACCATGGACATGAATGTATATCCTGAGAAGTTAAGAACCTTCTATGCAAACAGTTATTTGTTGTTGTTTTTAGGAAAACTGCATAGGGAGGGTGCCCTGAAATTGGGATTCTGCTCTATCCTCCCTCCCCAACCCTTAGGATCTTTTGCACTGTTCTTTGGTGTCCAGAAAAAAAAACCCAGCCTAGCTTTCTCTGAACAGTTAGTGGCCCTGTTTGCTGGGCAGCAGGGGTGGAGACTGGACCAGCTGGTACCAGGCCCAGTGTCTTGAACACTGATGCCACTCGACTCCCAGCAGTAGAGCTGGAGTGTTGAGCTTTGTCCAGTGTATTAAGTGTCCCTACTTGGGCTAGGGAGGGGGGCAGCTGGTGACAGAGCCATCATGGGATGCTCCTGATCCCTGGCCAGAACTTCCTGTTGAATCCTTTTTTCTACTACATGGTCTGTGTTTTCCCCTCCACGGGAAGAAATCCACAGTTTTGCCACCGGCCCTGACTGACTTGTGGAATCTCTTGCTTCTGAGGCTGGACATGGGCCTGCTTCCCCTGTTAGCCTCGACTTCATTGCCTGTAAAATGGAGATAAGATTCACCTTGCATGGTTATGGTGAGGATTAAATGTGATGTGCATATTCAGCCAAGCACCTGCACATGCGAGGTGTTCCATAGATGTTTCCTTTCCCCTTCTTTGTTACTTCTGGAGATCACTTTCTGGGGAGCGGGGACCAGCCAGCAAGAAGGGGTTTGGAGGCCACCTCCTGGCACTGTAGTCTACAATCCCCAGTCACCATATCCAGGATAGACAGGATGCCCAGCCAGAGAGGATACCCTCGGGAGTAGCCAGCCCACAACAGCAGTTCTTGTCTTTCCCCTGTGGTCGCTGTGTGCCCCCCTGCCCCCTGGCCTTGCTAATCTCAAGTGTACTTTGAGTTGGCAAATAGTGTTCAAGCTAGGAGTGCCTGGCCCATCCCTAGGGATGTGGCAATTTAGATTCCCACTCCTGGCTCCTGTCCTTAGTGACCGGAGCACCCAGGTAGCTTGAATGTGGCCCTGCCTGGATCCCAGGCACACTGGTAAAATCACATCTGACGGGAATCCTGATTCAGCCTTACCCATAGGCCTTCTATTGGGCACCATCTTTTCTCAGGGTCTGTGCTTCCTGCTTTCCAGGAGCTGAAGCACTAGTGGGAAGGACGGCAGTGGGGGAAGGACTGCAAATCTGAGACCCTGAGGACTGTGGGCAGCCTCCAACCCTGGGGACTGCCTGGTTAGAGCAGTTGAGATACAGCGGGGAGAGGAGATACTTGACTGCTTGGTTTCCAGGGGGCTGTGGAGGAGGTGTGAGATTTGAGCTGGGTAGGGCTCAGGTGGAAGGGAGAGGCAGTCCAGGAAGGGGAAGAAACCAGAGCCTGGTGACCACGTTGGAAGCAAAAACAAGCCCAGTGCTAATGAATTCTCTTATTTGGGGGCCCATGGAGGTATACTGAATCATCTAGTGACACACAGATAGCCAGCCCAGGTCTGAGATCAAAACCCAGTCTCATGATTTTGAGTCCGGTATTGTTTCCAGCACACCTCACTGGGGCGAGGCCAAAAGGAGGGGTGGGAGTGATTAGAAGTCCCAGGCTCCAAGGGCCTTGGTTTACAGACATACACCCTTTTCTGCTGTTGGGGCTCAGAAAACAATACCCCAAAGTGAAGGCCTCAGAGGCAAAATTTCTGTCTGACCTCCTGTCTCTCACCCCTCATTCTCTCCTGAGGCAGGCCAAAGTGAATCCCTCTTTTCCAAGGCAGGTCATAGAAACTAGAACCCTTCTCCCCAAAGCCAGCCATATAACTTAAAAATATTACTCTTTCTCCTGGCTTTCTGGGTAAGAACCGGCGATAAATGATCTGAGCTACCTTGTTTGATAGTAGGTAGTAAGGTCCTCATTGCAGAGGGGTCCCACCCCATTCCTGGGAGGAAGAGATCCTGCAACAGAGAGGCCGAGAGCAATCTGGACAGGTCTGGCTGGGCTTCACCATTCAGTCTATTAGCGTTAGCTTATACCCTTTTTGTCCGATCACATTTCTGCATCCTATGTGTGCTTCCTCAAACCTAAGCATAAAAATGGATACTTAGGCTGGGCGCAGTGGCTCATGCCTGTAATGTCAGCACTTTGGGAGGCTGAGTTGGGTGGATCACCTGAGGTCAGGAGTTCAAGACCAGCCTGCCCAACAGGGTGAAACCCCACCTCTACTAAAAATACAAAAATTAGCCGGGTGTGGTGATGCACACCTGTAGTCCCAGCTACTCGGGAGGCAGAGGCAGGACAATTGCTCAAATCCAGGAGGTGGAGGTTGCAGTGAGCTGAGATCGTGCCACTGCACACCAGCCTGGGCAACAACACGAGAGCTAGTCTCAGAAAAAAAAAAAGATACTTCACCCTGGGTTTTTGGGTTTTCATTTCTTTTTTTTTTTTTTCTTTTTTTTTTTGAGACGGAGTCTCACTCTGTCGCCCAGGCTGGAGTGCAGTGGCCAGATCTCAGCTCACTGCAAGCTCTGCCTCCCAGGTTTACGTCATTCTCCTGCCTCAGCCTCCAGAGTAGCTGGGACTACAGGCACCTGCCACCTCGCCCGGCTAGTTTTTTGTATTTTTTTAGTAGAGACGGGGTTTCACCGTGTTAGCCAGGATGGTCTTGATCTCCTGACCTTGTGATCCGCCCGTCTCGGCCTCCCAGAGTGCTGGGATTACAGGCGTGAGCCACCGCGCCCGGCCTTGGGTTTTCATTTCTAAAGGCTCTTGTATCATGTAAAACTATGATCAAATAAATTTGTATGCTTTTCTCTCTCTCACTCTCTCTTTTTTTTTTTTTTTGTAAACAGCGTTGATTTTGAGATGGCATCTCACTCTGTTGCCCTGCGCGATCTCGGCTCACTGCAACCTCCGCCTCCCAGGTTCAAGTGATTCTCATGCCTCAGCCTCCTGAGTAGCTGGGATTATAGGCACGTGCCACCACACCCAGCTAATTTTTGTGTTTTTAGTAGAGACAAGGTTTTACCATGTTGCCCAGGCTGGTCCCAAACTCCTGACCTCAAGTCATCCTCCCGCCTTGGCCTCCCAAAGTGCTGGGATTACAAGCGTGAGCCACTGCAACCAGCCTGTTATGCTTTTCTCTTGTTACCATATCTTTCGTTATAGAAGTGTCAGTTCTGACCTTTATGATGGGGAGGAAAAAAGGATCTCCCTCACCCCCACCCCTATATTGCATAGTACCTACCTGCTTATCCCCCAAGGCTAAGCAACATGGCCATTCCCACTAGGAAGCCCTGGAAGAACTGCATGTGCCCCCCACATTGGGTCCCCCCCCATGGATTTGTGTCTTCACACTTGTGCCACCTCATTGCACACCGATTGCATTTTATCCCTTTTGCCAAAGGGAGCTGTGATCAGTTGTTTCTGTGTCCCCAGCACCTTCACAGCGAGCTTACGCACAACTGAGGCTCTGTGGTGGTGCGTGGGTGGGTGGGTGGGTTTCAGTGCTGTTTGACATTCCCGTAGTGGAGGTTAGGTTGCATGCACTGAGGTATACTTCTAAGGGTCAGCAAGCTTGGGATCTTGAAATCAGAAAATGAGTTTCTTTGGGGGCCCACTCTTTCCTTGCCCACCACTGAGTGACTATTTTTGAGAACACACTTTCTGAGTACTGAGTCTGACTTGGAGCCCTCTGTTTGTAAATGGGACTGATCACAGACTCTAGGACTCAGATCTAATAAAGCCTTACAGGCCACTGCGTTTGAAACCCTAGAGGTGGGACATGGCAGAAGTGGAACCAGCACCGTGGTCTGACTCTTGGTCCAGGGTGGTGCTGCCCATCTGTAGGTTTGCACAGATCCTTAGTCTCCTGGCCTCTTTCCTGTATACCTCACCTCCTAAGGGAGGGCAGGCTAAAGGGAAGAGTAGGATTGGCTGTACATGGATAGGGAGAGCTGTCTAGCCTGGCTGACTGGCAAGGGTCAAGTTCAGTAGGAGGAAGGCCATTCAGGCTTCTCTTTTCAGGGGCTGTATGAAAAGGCAGGATTGCAGGAAAGGAAGTTCCAAGTGGCCTGGACGCTGTGCCAAGCTCCCTCTTACCCTCCCATGTTCCTATTCCCCTACCTTGGACCAAGGAATTTCTTGGTACTGCTGCCCCACCTTGTAGGGAAGCATTTATTGTGGCCCAAGGAGAGAATTCAGTTACTAATTTCTGCCAGGAACAGAGTCCAACTCTGGGAAGGACTAGGGAAGAGGGCAGTTCTGCCCCCAGATGTCCTGGTTACTCGGCTTACTTTCAGGTGACCGCTGACCCTTGGCACTCTGTTGGTGCCTGAGAGTGTGTGGGCAGGTAAAGGTTGGGGTAAGTGCAGTTGGGCATCCTTCTCCACCTCATTCCCCTTGACTCATTGGTAGGAGGCCATGAAATTCCAAATACAAAGTAGGGATTTTATATTCCTATTTCACAAGGATGAACATGAATGCCCTCCTGAATGCCATGTAGCCTCGTCAGTGAGCCCTTAGGGGGTAGCTGCTGGTGAAAAATCACCTACCAGGGGTAGGGGGTGCATGTGAGATCACCTGGCTGCACAGATGTAAAGAACCTTCGGCATTATCCAGATTAGCTCTAATTTTACGGATGTGGAAACTGAGTCCCAGAGCGGTGAGATGGCCTGTCTAGGGTACACAGCTCTTAAAAAAAAAAGTGGCTGAAACAGGACTGCTGTCTCCTGGCTCCCAGTTCAGAGCACCTTCCAGCATTTTCAAATGGTTCGAATTTTCTGTTCAACCACTGTTTATTTGTGCAACTTTAGGCATGTTACGTTCTGAGACTGAGCTGTTCATCCTTGAATATGAATATTAAATACCTACCTTGGATTTGGAGTGTATGAATTATGAGTTATTGGAGAGAGGGTACAATATATCAAGTACCTAGCACATGCTAGACACCTCTGAGGCAGTTAGTAGGGGTCGGCCACTGTGTTCATTTTCCCTGTGGATGGAAATCGTGCTGTCTCATAACTATGGGATCTTTGTCCCACCTTCCACCTCCCTTCTCAGCCTTCCTCCAGCAGGCAGGTCTGCTGCAGTGACCTCTCCTCACCTGTTGGGGCCAGCACCTGGGGAGGCAGTTGCATTCTTGGCATTCCTCTTGCTGCTAGGGGCTGGAAGAGGCGCTGGTGCGGTGAGGGAGGCACATGGGAGAGAGGGGAATGGAAACCGAGAAGAAAATGTAGTTGGTTTCCCCTAACCACGGCTGCTCCTGTTTGGGAATGAGAAAGCCCTTCCTCCATTGAGGAGGCAACCAAAGAAGTGGCTGCCAGGAACTTTCATATCCTGTATCTCAAACACACTCCTCATCTATAAAGTTGGTGGTGTTAATCTAAGTTTCCGTGCCTGTAAAATGGGTATACTAATTGTACCCACCTCATCGGATGGTTGGAAGACCAAGACGCATGGCAGAGTGCCTGGCATGTATTACAACCTCAATGTTGGCTGCTATTGTGCGTTTTCTTTTCTGTTTTGTGTGTTTGTGGTTGGTTTGTTTGAGACAGAGTCACCCTGTTGCCCAGGCTGGAGTGCAGTGTGGCACAATCGTGGTTCATTGCAACCTTGACCTCCCGGTTTCAAGCAATTCTCATGCCTCAGCCTCCCAAGTAGCTGGGATTACAGGTGTGTGCCACTATGCCTGGGCCTGGCTAATTTTTGTATTTTTAGTAGAGACGAGGTTTCACCATTTTGGCCAGGCTGATTTAGAACTTCTTGACCTCAGGTAATCCGCCTGCCTCGGCCTCCTAGAGTGCTGGGATTACAAGCGTGAGCCACTGTGCCCGGCCTGCTATTATTCATTGTGGATGAGGAAACTGAGGCACGGGAGATGAAGTTACAGGCTCATGCAATTCTAATAAGTGGTGGAGCTGGCATGCAAACCCAGGTCGGGCAGACTCGCAAACCCAGGTCAACCTGCAGAGTCTGCCAGGGTTTGGGGACGTCAGGATTCAGAGGGTTGTGGTCCCTCGGGTGGAAGAGAGCTCCAGGTTGAAGAGCCCTGCTGGTCCTGGTTTGGAGGGCATGTCCAGTGTGACCTTGGGTTGCAGCTGTTCTCAGAAACGAAGTGTGATCGGGAGGCCCAGGTGCCTGGAGTCAGACTGTGTCTATATTGACTGTCACCATGGGATTGCCAGGTGACCCTTGCATGCTTCAGCCCCAGCTTAGGCTGTCCAGGACTGACTCTGGCCAAGGTGAGGGTCAGGCCAGCCCCAGAATCCCTGTCACTGGGTAGGAGAGGGGAGGGGAGGGCAGTGCTGGCTCCAGGGACTGCCCCTCTGTCCCTTCCCCTCCCCTTCCCCCAATCTCCTCTGGCATTTGTTTCCTTTCCAAAGCTGGACTGGGGCTCTCAGACAGGGCAACAAAAGCCACTCTCCACCACGCCACTGCCACCTGTTGGGTTTTCACACATTGGGGGTGAGTGGGGGGAGGGAGCCGCTGCCCTTTTCCCAGTGTCTGTGGTGTGCCCCCTCTGCCCCCCTAGGGCCTGGGATTCTCTTTGCTGCCCGATGTGATGGGCTCAGGAGCCGGAGGGGGTGGGGGCCAGCAGCAGCTGGAAGGGGAATTGAGTGGGAAGGGCCTGGCGCTGGCAGCCGGAGAGAGTTTGATGGATTACTCTGCAGGCCGAGAGGTTTCTCCCTAATCCCCCTTTGTGTCCCGGCCTGCAGCCCCCTCACCCTCTCTGACAAGCTGCTAAGCAGAAGGCTTCCAGTCCCGGTGAAGAAAAGGCAGCTCAGCAGGGCGAACTCTAAATCCCTGGCCTCCGGGCCCTGGGGGAGGCAGGCACCAGGGAGCAAGTCCGGGGTGGGGCTGGGCTTCCCCGTCCCACTGCTGGCCTTTAGTCTTTCTTAGGAGTCCCTGAGGTGGGGGGGCTTCATTCTGAGGGGGGTCCTTAGGTGCCCCTGGAAGCCCTGTGAGGTTGTGAGCCTCCGCTCTTTCTGCAAATCACTGTTTTTCTCTAGGGCAGGACTGGGGAAAGCAGAGCCCCTCACTGCTTTGGGAATGTTTGGCCCCAGAGAATGAAAGACTGAGTGGGTTGGGAGTCACCAAAGCCGTGGTTGTCTCATGCCGTGTCCCTCCCGCCATCTCCGTGGCAGCCCAAGCGCACAGCACCTCTCACAAGGGATCTGTCATGGGGAGCTCATTGTCTCACAAGAATGCTCATTTCCAGGTCTGGCTGGTACAGGCTGTTTCTCGGGTGTCCCCAAGGCTCCTGTGGAGCTGCTGTGAGGGTGGGGCTCATGTGGGGAGTGCAGTGTACCAGGTTTCATTAGGTAAGCTGACAGCATTGGTCCCCTGGGACTGGGGCGAGTTGGGGGTGGGTAGTGGGGATGAGGGCTGGGGAACCCCCAGACCTGAGAGGTCCGCTCCCTGTCCCCAACCCAGAGGACCCTGGAGAGCTCAGTTTGGAGCAAGGTGCTGGGGTTGCCCTTTTCTGCCATCTCACCGACCTGGGGCAGGGCAGCCTTGGTGGGGTGTGTGTCCGGGAGGTTGGCCCAGGGTGACCCCACCCGCTTTCCTCCGCTGAGTCATTATTCCTCGTGCCTCGCCAGCCCCCGGTTTCCCCTTCTGTGGGGAGGGCTGCGGGGTGGCTGTGAAGGGGAGAGGAGCCGCTTCTGAGGAGCCTGGGAGAAAGCAGCGGGTCTTTGTGAGTGTGCAGGGAACACGCAGGGTCGCCGAGCCTGCGGGGTCGGGGTGGGGGCTGCAGCCGTTTGATGTGCCTGGGTGGGGTTTGATGCTGGCCTGCATAAAGAAGCCTTAGAATTGCTGCCTGACACAGGCCCGGGGCGGGGGCCGCCCCCAGCCTGGGCTTCCACTGGCCTCTGTCTGTCAGCAGAGGGAATCTGCTCCCCCAGCTCCACCTCAGCCGTGCGGGGTGGCAGGATCCCCTTTGAAAGCCCTCAAAGGCCTCTTTATGCATCCCCCTCTGACCCTCCCTTCCCTTAGGGAGCTACCAGGGAGTGGGCTCGGGTCGGCTTTCCTCCTCCTCTGCCACTCTGGCTTCTGTATTTTGGACAAAGTTCAGGCCAAGTTTGTTCCTGTTGCTCAGTTTCATTTCCCCCAAAACTCCCTGCTCGGGGTCTGGTCTGAAGTGGGGGCTTTCCAATCCAGGAGGGTTTATCTGAGCCTCTCACCACCTTTGAGCCCGTAGGAGTTGCTCCCTCTGGAGTTGGACCTGGAAAGTCCTCGGTGTGTGGGGAGCACGTGGGAGGAGGAGGACTGAAGCCCTCACCCTTGCTTCTACTGCCACCCCTTGCTCTTAACCATTCATTCATTAGGTCCCTTTTCTTGCTGGGGCGTTACATATTGGGGTGCATAGGGGCATGTATCTCCCAGTACCTGGAGGGGAGCAGTGAGGATCCAGGTTCACTGACCTTGCCCAGGGCCCTCAGTCTCTGGGTTTTGATTCTGTTCCCCCAAGGATAAGGAAGGATGACCTGGGTGGAGCTCCAGAAAGGTTCCCAGAGGCCTTGGGTTTCCTCCAGCTTTCTTGCTCTCTTGCCATTGCTGGGCCCAGAGAGGAGGGGAGATGGTTGGAACTTGAGAAGGACTTGTCCTAGAAGGCTGCCTGTTCCTTGCCTTTCTGAGAGGTCAGCCCCTCCACTTCCTTCCTCTTCCTGCCCACTCCTTGCCAGGTGAACACTGTGAGGCTGGCTCTTCTGATTGATCTTGTCTTTGCCAGACAAAGTGTTCCAGGAGTAGTGGGGCAGGAGGATTTTAGAAGCATCTCCAAGACTGGAGGGTGTAGGGGAGAATTGGACCCTGTCCCCAGGAGGACGGGGGAGTTCCGCAGACTTGGGGCAGGAGGCGGGGTTCCAACACTGATCTGTCACTTGCAAGCTTTGGCAAGAAGCTTGCCCTGGGGCTGCTGATGGGAGTGGTGGCCAGGAAAGTGGTACTGAAAGACTTCTTGTTCTCTGACCTCCCTGAGCCTGAGAACTGAGAAAGGCTGGGCTCCTCCATTTATGCTCCAGGGAAGGCGGCCCTGGAAGGGGGATGGCGAGCCGCTGGACTTAGTGCTCAGGAGTCCTCTGTGGTCTCCTTAGCCCGAGGACCCTGGAGTAGGGATGAAATGACAGGGACCGAGGCACTGGAAAGGATGCAAGGATAAGAAAAGGGGGCTTTGGAGGGCAGAGTGTGCTTATGGGCTTGGAACTCCTCAGGCAATTCTGAGCTGGGAAGAGTAAAGTCTGGGGGTGTCAAGAGGACTCTGGACCCCTGGGCAGAGTAGAACTCAAACAAGGGAGGACGGACTCTGCAACCAAATACAGGGGTGCTTGAAGCCTGCGCCCTTCCTAGTCAAATCCTTTCCCCACCTGGCCCAACCCCTAGTTACCAGGTAAAGAATCTCTGGGTGGGGGTGGGGGGCGTTGAAAAAAGACAACCCAGGAAGGGGGAAGCTACTAATGAGCTCTCTGGGCTGTAGGAGGATGGTGGGGGGCACTCTTCTCTTTACCCCTTTCTTTTGTCTTTCCCATGTGGGCTAAGAAGGATCCTGCTAATTCCTGGGGGGCCTGGGAACTGGATTAAGGGAGGGGCAAGGCAGGTGGGGTGATTAATGGTTGCTGGACAGCTGTGGTTTATTTTTATTTATTTGTTTTTTAGAGATCAAGTCTCACTCTGTTGCCCAGGCTGGAGAACAGTGGCACGATCATAGCTCACTTGCAGCCTTGAACTCCTGGACTCAGGAGATCCTCCCACCTCAGCCTCCTGAGTAGCTTGGATTATAGGTGCACGCCACGATGCCCAGCTAATTTTTATTTTTTATTTTATTTATTTATTTATTATTTATTTTATTTTATTACTATTATTATTTTTTTTAGACGGAGTCTTGCTGTCTTGCCCAGGCTGGAGTGCAGTGGCGCGATCTCGGCTCACTGCAAGCTCCACTGCCTCCTGGGTTCACACCATTCTCCTGCCTCAGCCTCCCGAGAAGCTGGGACTACAGGCGCCCGCCACCACACCTGGCTAATTTTTTTGTATTTTTAGTCGAGATGGGGTTTCACCGTGTTCGCCAGGATGGTCTCGATCTCCTGACCTCGTGATCCACCTGCCTCGGCCTCCCAAAGTGCTGGGATTACAGACGTGAGCCACCGTGCCCAGCCTATTTTTTATTTTATTTGAGATGGAGTCTTGCACTGTTGCAGGGGCTGAGGTGCAGTGGCACAATCTTGGCTCACTGCAACTTCTGCCTCCCGGGTTCAAGTGATTCTCCTGCCAGAGCCTCTTGAGTAGCTAGGATTACAGGTGCCCGCCACCATGCCCAGCTATTTTTGTATTTTTAGTAGAGATGGAGTTTCGCTATGTTGGCCAGGCTGGTCTGGAACCCCTGACCTGGTGATCCGCCTGCCTCCGCCTCCCAAAGTGCTGGGATTATAGGCGTGAACCACCTATAATAGCCAGGTGTGGTAGTATGCCCAGCTATTCTATTTATTTTTCGAGACAGAATCTTGCTGTGTCACCCAGAGTGGAGTACAGTGGCATGATCTTGGCTTACTGCAACGTCCACCTCCCAGGTTCAAGTGATTCTCCTCCTTCAGCCTCCCAAGTAGCTGGGATTGTAGGCGCACGCCACCATGCCCAGCTAATTTTTGTATTTTTAGTAGAGATGGGGTTTCACCACGTTGGCCAGGCTGGTCTTGAACCTCCTGACCTCAGGTAATTTGCCTGCTTTGGCTTCCCAAAGTGCTGGGATTATAGGCATGAGCCACTGTGCCCTGCCTATTTTATTTTTATTTTTGTAGAAACAGGGTCTTGCTATGTTGCCCAGGCTGTTCTTAAGCTCCTGTCCTCAAGCCATCCTCCCACTCCAGCCTCCCAAAGTGCTGAGATTACACATGTGAGCCGCTGTGTCTGGCCCGCAAATTATTTTAAACAATAGGGAGCAGCCAGGACTTAGAGAATGGGTGCAGGTTATGGGCGAGGCTGGGTCTAACAAAGTCTCTGTTTGCTCAGGGAGGACCTGGTCTCCTGAAAACCCAGAGCAGGTTAGCATTCAGGGCCCTCCCAGAACAAGGGTGGGGAGTGGAATGGGCTGGAAGCCTTTGGCCACAGAATCCCTCCTCTTAGGCTGGATGGCACTGCCTCTTGGTCTCTGTGCTGTCTTCTGCTTTCCTTCTTGGGGGCACTGTGGAAATGCAGCAATGAGGGACTCAAGTTGAACCTATGACAGCTCAGCTAAGACTGAGGTCTGGCCTTCACCTTCCTTTTGAAGACAGTATGGGTCAGTATTTTACACACCTTCTCATGCCACCTCCATAGGAGGCCCTGTGCCCCATCCCAAAGGGTGAGTCTGACCAGGATTTAGGGGAGGAGGCTGCTGGTTGCCCAGCCTTATCTCAATTCCCTTCCTTCATGATCTGCCAGCTGCAAAGCCCCTGAAGGTGGTGGTGGAGTAAACAGACCTTACCCAGGATTGATAGCCATCTAATTTTTTTTTTTTTTTTTTAAGGCAGCGTCTCCCTCTGTCACCCAGACTGGAGGCAATGTTCTGATCACTGCACACTGCACCCTTGACCTCCCAGACTCAAGCAATCCTCCCATCGCAGCCTCTTAAGTAGCTGGGACCACAGGTGCATACTACCACACCTGGCTAATTTTTAAATTTTTTGTAGAAAGGGGGTCTCGCTGTGTTGCCCAGGCTGGTCATAAACTCCTGGGCTCAAGTGATCCTCCTGCCTTGGCCTCTCAAAGTTCTGAGATTACAGGCGTGAGCCACCACACTTGGTCCTGATTTCTCTGTGGCACAGCTCAGAGCACCCACAACACGCTTTGTAACATGCAAGGCCCCATGGGGCTTAGTATTATGTGAAAAGATAAGAGAAGTTGAAGTGCCTTTTATTATGAGGTGCTGAGATTGGCAGAGGGCATGAGTGGGGCCTGGGGTTGGTCTCTGGTGGAGGAGACTGGAGCCAGGCCCTCAGCCACTGTGGTCCTTGCACCAGAGTGGGTGCCCTTCAGTAGCATTTATGGGATTGAATTAGGGAGGAGAAGGAAGGTGCTCCAGCCACGAGTGCCAGGAAGCTCTGTCCCCTTCCTCTGTTTTGGGATGGATGACAGATAAGGAGCCTCCTGCCTTTCCTCACCAAGACTCACCCTCTGTAGTATCTACTCTTGATGTGTGACTTGGTTCCCTCTTTGGTAGTCACCTTTTCTTTTTTTTTGAGATGGAGTTTTGCTCTTGTTGTCCAGGCTGGAGTGCAAATGCGTGATCTCGGCTCACCACAACCTCTGCCTCCCAGGTTCAAGCGATTCTCCTGCCTCAACCTCCCAAGTAGCTGAGATTACAGGCATGAGCCACCACACCTGGCTAATTTTGTATTTTTAGTAGAGACGGGGTTTCACCATGTTGGGCAGGCTGGTCGCAAACTCTCGACCTTAGGTGATCTGCCCACCTTGGCCTCCCAAAGTTTATTTTTTTTGAGACGGGAGTCTTGCTCTGTTGCCCAGACTACAGTGCAGTGGCTCATTGCAACCTCCACCTCCCGGGTTCAAGCAGTTCTGCCTCTGCTTCCTGATTAGCTGGGATTACAGGCACCTGCCACCATGCCCGGCTAATTTTTGTGTTTTTAGCAGAGACAGGGTTTCACCATGTTGGCAAGGCTGGTCTTGAACTCCTGACCTCAAATGATCCACCTGCCTCGGCCTCCCAAAGTGCTAGAATTACAGGCATGTGCCACCACACCTGGCTTTTCATAGTCACTTCTAAGCAGAGGTGACTGCAGTGGGTGTATTGTCAGGGAGTAAGACTTGGAGGCCACTTGCTTGGCAGGGGAGATACAGGATGGTTCTCTTTGCACAGGAGGCAGGTATAGCAGGAAGGGGTGTGGGACTTCTCTGCTGAAAATTGAAAGGAACACAGAAAAATTTCTTTCTCTGCCATTTAGGGAGCACAGAAGGGCTGCCCTGGAAGTGGCTGGGCATCCTGCCAGCTTGGGGGAGTCCCTGGTATCATTACAGGTGTTGCCAGGTGGTGTGGTTTCATGCCCCTGTGAGCTAGAACCTGGGGACGGCTCCACTCTCCCATGACAGTTGGACAGTCACATGTGGGATTGTTTCTTCCCCTTGGACGTTCACCTCAGGGAGGAACTCAAGGTAGAGATTTTCAGGCCTCGGCTCATCCCAGGGAGCCTTCTCTAAGTTAAAACCCAACGTAACAAAACAGCCTCTCCTCCCTTTCCCCTTCATCCTGGTCTTTGGGGTTAGGGGTTGTGGTGCAGTGTGGCTCGTGGCCAAGCAATGTGGAATAGGAAGTGTTACTCTTAACAAATGGGAATTGAACACCCCAGGTTTGGGGAGTAGAAAGAGAAAAGCAAACAAACCAGGCCTGGCAGAGGGTCTCCGGGGGCACCTTGCTAGCTGGTTTGATTGCTACCCCCTCCCCTCCCCAGTACTAACAGGGAAGGGCAATTGTAGATTTTTCAAAACAGAGAACAACCAACATCTGTTTGGCTCTGGAGAGTGCTGAGGTTTAAAAAATCATATTTACCTTATTAATTATGTCAGCCTTAGGCTAATATTAACATGCATTTCCTGACTGGGCAGCAGGGGGTGGCACCTTGGTGGCAGGGCCAATCGCCAGCCTGTGAATGATCAGGATCCAGACAATTTAGAGCAAATCCTGGAGACCTGGCTCCCAGAACTTAACACCCCGTGTGCTTGTGATTGCCCCGCCCTTTTAGGATCTGAGTGATGAGATGTGTCCCCACTGAGGTGCCCCACAGCAGCAGGTGTTGAGCATGGGCTGAGAAGCTGGACCGGCACCAAAGGGCTGGCGGAAATGGGCGCCTGGCTGATTCCTAGGCAGTTGGCGGCAGCAAGGAGGAGAGGCTGTGGCTTCTGGAGCAGAGCGGAGACGAAGCAGTTCTGGAGTGCTTAAACGGCCCCCTGAGCCCTACCCGCCTGGCCCACTATGGTCCAGAGGCTGTGGGTGAGCCGCCTGCTGCGGCACCGGAAAGCCCAGCTCTTGCTGATCAACCTGCTAACCTTTGGCCTGGAAGTGTGTTTGGCCGCAGGCATCACCTATGTGCCGCCTCTGCTGCTGGAAGTGGGGGTAGAAGAGAAGTTCATGACCATGGTGCTGGGTGAGTCACAACATCCTCCTTCCTTCCTGTTCCAGATACGTGCCACCTGGGATGTGGGGCAGGCGTACCTCTGCCCTGGGAGCTGCTTGGAGGGAGAGGTGGTCTGCTGGGAAGGCATTGCTAGGCAGGAGGGTGACCCTGGGCTGAGGGGGCACACCAAGAGAAAGAAGAGAATATCAAGGACATACCCTAGTCACCTCTGGATCCCTGGTCCTGCACAGTGCCTGGCTCATAGGGGACACTGGAGAAAGGCTCCTAACCTTTGGCTAGCCCTTTTATAATTTACAGCGATTATCTCATTCAATGTTTACAACTACCATTTGAGGTGATCCATTTTACAGAGAAGGAAGCAGAGGCTTTTAAGAGGTTAGGTAAGCCTTAGCCGAAGCCAAATAGCAGCTGAACAGTAGAGCTGGGACTCCATCAAGGTCTCCCAGCTGGGGCTTGCTCCTACCCCTAGGGCAAGCTTCTGACTCTGCAGATAAATTCTGCAAAAGCCACAGAAGGCAAGTAGTCACCATTGTGTGACAGCCCCTCACCCCCAGGGAGAGGTGTCCCTCTGAGGATTGCAGGCTCTGGAGTCACACTGCTTGTTGAAACACTGCCTCTTACCCTCCCTAGGTCTGTGCCTTTGAATAAATATCACTTCTTAGTTGCTCCATGCCTCAGTTTGTCCATCTGAAAATGGGGGCATCTGTAATGCCTGTGTTATGAGGAGTAAATTACAGCATCCCTGGGAAGATGTAGCACATTGTCGAGTACGGAATGTTATTTCCATCCTTCTCACAGAGCTTGGGTCCCCTTCCCCTTGCCCTTTACTTGTCCCAGCCATTGACTCATACTACTTCCCTTCTTGCAGGCATCGGTCCAGTGCTGGGCCTGGTCTCTGTCCCGCTCCTAGGCTCAGCCAGTGACCACTGGCGCGGACGCTATGGCCGCCGGCGGCCCTTCATCTGGGCGCTGTCCTTGGGCATCCTGCTGAGCCTCTTTCTCATCCCAAGGGCCGGCTGGCTGGCAGGGCTGCTGTGCCCGGATCCCAGGCCCCTGGAGCTGGCACTGCTCATCCTGGGCGTGGGGCTGCTGGACTTCTGTGGCCAGGTGTGCTTCACTCCACTGGAGGCCCTGCTCTCTGACCTGTTCCGGGACCCGGACCACTGTCGCCAGGCCTACTCCGTCTATGCCTTCATGATCAGTCTTGGGGGCTGCCTGGGCTACCTCCTGCCTGCCATTGACTGGGACACCAGCGCCCTGGCCCCCTACCTGGGCACCCAGGAGGAGTGCCTCTTTGGCCTGCTCACCCTCATCTTCCTCACCTGCGTAGCAGCCACACTGCTGGTGGCCGAGGAGGCAGCACTGGGCCCCGCCGAGCCAGCGGAAGGGCTGTCTGCCCCCTCCCTGCCGTCCCACTGCTGTCCGTGCTGGGCCCGCCTGGCTTTCCGGAACCTGGGCGCCCTGCTTCCCCGGCTGCACCAGCTGTGCTGCCGCATGCCCCGCACCCTGCGCCGGCTCTTCGTGGCTGAGCTGTGCAGCTGGATGGCACTCATGACCTTCACGCTGTTTTACACGGATTTCGTGGGCGAGGGGCTGTACCAGGGCGTGCCCAGAGCTGAGCTGGGCACCGAGGCCCGGAGACACTATGATGAAGGTAAGGCCTCAGCAGCCAGCAGAGGCTGGTGTGGGAGCCGCCCACCAGAGACGACACTTGGGGCTGTGTCTGGGCTGGTGCCTCTCCATCCTGGCCCTTCTCTGTCAGGAAAGTGGGGATGGACCCAGTCTGCACACACAGCTCCTCACGGGTGTGGAACATCTCTGCCTGCAGTTTCAGGAGGGCCTCTGGCTGCTCTAGGAGTTTGATCAGAGTCATTGCCCTAGTTTGACAGAAGGAAAGGTGGAGCTTATTCAAAGTCTTGAGGGAGTGGAGGAGTCAAGGCTGGATTTTAGACCTGCCTGGTTCCAGCCGCAGTGTTGCCTCTCCTCCCCCGACGACTTTCCAAATAATCTCACCAGTGCCTTCCAGGTGTCCTAGAATCGTCTTGAAGCCTATGGCTATCTGTCTTTGTGTTCCTTCTCACCCTCCTGTCCCCACAGCTGAGACTCCCAAGAAACCTTCGGACCACCTTCCTCTGCCTTCAGTGAGGGGCTTTGCCCACATTCTCTGAGGGTCAGGGGAAGAACCTGGACTCCCATTGCTACAGGTAGAAAGGGGAAGGGTGCTGGGGAGCAGGGCTGGTCCACAGCAGGTCTTGTGCAGCAGGTGCCTGTGGTCCCGCCTTCTCATCTCCTCAAGACTGCACGTACCCTTCCCTGCCAGGCCCTGTCTGACGGCCTCTCTCCCTCTGCAGGCATTCGGATGGGCAGTCTGGGGCTGTTCCTGCAGTGCGCCATCTCCCTGGTCTTCTCTCTGGTCATGGACCGGCTGGTGCAGCGATTCGGCACTCGAGCAGTCTATCTGGCCAGTGTGGCAGCTTTCCCTGTGGCTGCCGGTGCCACGTGCCTGTCCCACAGCGTGGCTGTGGTGACGGCTTCAGCCGCCCTCACTGGGTTCACCTTCTCAGCCCTGCAGATCCTGCCCTACACACTGGCCTCCCTCTACCACCGGGAGAGGCAGGTACTCATTGGCTGGTGGGTGGAGTCAGGGTGGGAGGGGTGGTCTGGGTTTTTGGGAGGCCCACTAGCCCAGAACCTGATACCTGGCAAGGAACTTGGGAGAAGGCTTCTTTGAATCAGAGAGGAAGCTCATCCTAGCCCCAGGGCCAGAGGCTTGGTCTGCAGAAGAGTGTAGATTAGATTCTGGGAATGACTTCCTGGGGTCAGAACTGTGTAGCACTTGAATGGATGATTGCAGGAAATGCAAAACCATTAGCAGGAATCCCGAAGAGTCAGGCCAGCAGGAGCCCTAGGTTTCTAGGCTGGTTGTTCTATGAAGCGGCAGGGCGCTAGATCGGATGACCCCTGTCAGCCTCAGCAGATGGGAGTGGGAATGGTCCGTCCTTAGCAACACCTCTTTCTTCAGGGAGCAGCAACCTGACTTAGCCTGTGTCCTACTCTGGTCTGTAGATAGGGCAGGCTCCTTCCTACCCACTTCCTTTCTGGCTTTTCTAATTCCCTTTTCTTTTCCTGCCTCCCTCCTTTGTTCTTCCCTTTCCCCTTCCCCTTCCCCCATGGCAGATATCTGAGCTTGACACCTGACCCACTCACTTGGGCACTGTGTGAGTCGTGGGGACCTCCTGCTTGGTCGGCCCTACACTAACCAGCCCTCCAGGGGCCCCCTTCCTTGGGAAGCTACCTAACCCAGGCAGTGTGGTTACCCTGTCCCCTCCAGTGACCTCACTGAGCTACAACCCTGGGTGCTGGACTCTGCCTTGAAGGGCATGCAGTTGGGGTGTCCCAAGGGAGGAGGAGATGCAGGCCTGCTCTCAGAGAGCTCTCAGACTGTAGGGAAGACCTGCCCCTGCCTCTCACAGCACTTGAGGAGGAGTAGGTAAGTTTGTAGCTGAGAGGCTGGTTAACTAAGCAGGTAGCTGCAGGGGTGAGAGGTATGGAGGGGAGGGGCTAAGGTTTTGGTTAGGGGAGCCTGGTCCCTGAGACCCCTGTTAGCCCACTGATAACCTTCAACCTTCACTCTTCTGCTTGCCTGGGCTGGGGGCAGGGGGCTGGCATCAGCAGCCAGGCCTGAGTGTGTGCCATCGTGCCAGGGAACGTTCTGGGGCTAGCCATCTTTTCCAGATGCAGCAGCATGTCTATCCTTGGACCACTCCAGACTCCAGCCTTAGCAGACATTCCTGGGGTGGCAGGCAGGGAGGAGAAGTCCTGGGAGGCCCCTTCCTAACAGCAGCTGATGGCAGACTTGGCACTGCACGCTGTCTGCCTGTTCCTTTACCCACTTGTTGAGCTGTATGGTGAGCTGTGGGCTTCCCTGGTGTCAGGTTTGAGCTTTGCCATGGCTCCTAGCTCGAAAATGCAGCCAACTCAACTCTTCTGGCATGGAGACAATGTTGGATAAGACCTGGCCTTGTCCTTAAATAGGAGGCTCTGGGCCATCAAGGGCAGGGGTTGTGGGGATGCTGGTCGACCTGTCACTCTGATCTAAGTCAGATAGGAAGGAAGTAAGAAGCCTTCAACATTAGCACAGCTGGGGCTGGAGGAGGTGGGAAGAGGGGCATTCCTCCTGCTTGAGGTCTACTGGATTCTCCCTGCCCCAAGGCTGGGGACAAGGGAGCGCATGGCAGGGCAGCTACCCTAGTGGCATCTGGGATGCCAGAGAGGCAGAGCTTCTATGCACAGGGCAATAAGGATTTCCAGATGTCAAAGCGGAGGGCAGGCAGGAAGGAAGGTTAGGAGAGCCGCGTGGCGTTTGGGCTATCAGGGGCCCTGCCTTGGCTTTTGTTCCTCTATTCTGTGCATCTCCTCCCACCATCTTCATTCCCCCTGTGTCTTTTCTTTACCTTGGAGCTCTGTTCTCTCTTTGACTTGTGGTATTGAGTTTGTCTGCCTCTTACCTGTTCTAAGAGGCTAGAGGAGACCTAGACTTTGGGGTTCACATTTTGTCCCCGCCCCACCCATTACCCTTCTCCCACTCCTGAGGAAGGGTCCTGGTTAGACCTGCACCAAGTAAGGTCTTCATCTTCTCTCCTGCTCCTGATTCTCATGAAGCCCCATTGCCTGTGTTTTTCCGGCCCCTGGGGTGGAGGTGAGGGTCCAGTCTCACAGCTGGGGGGCATGGGGGGCCCAGTGCTGGGTACACACCTGTCCTCTTCCCCTTTCCTTCACCCCTCCGCCTTAGGTGTTCCTGCCCAAATACCGAGGGGACGCTGGAGGCACTAGCAGTGAGGACAGCCTGATGACCAGCTTCCTGCCAGGCCCTAAGCCTGGAGCTCCCTTCCCTAATGGACACGTGGGTGCTGGAGGCAGTGGCCTGCTTCCGCCTCCACCGGCGCTCTGCGGGGCCTCTGCCTGCGATGTCTCTGTACGTGTGGTGGTGGGTGAGCCCACCGAGGCCAGGGTGGTTCCGGGCCGGGGCATCTGCCTGGACCTCGCCATCCTGGATAGTGCCTTCCTGCTGTCCCAGGTGGCCCCGTCCCTGTTTATGGGCTCCATCGTCCAGCTCAGCCAGTCTGTCACTGCCTATATGGTGTCTGCGGCAGGCCTGGGTCTGGTTGCCATTTACTTTGCTACACAGGTAGTATTTGACAAGAGCGACTTGGCCAAATACTCGGTGTAGAAAACTTCCAGCACATTGGGGTGGAGGGCCTGCCTCACTGGGTCCCAGCTCCCCACTCTTTGTTAGCCCCATGGGGCTGCCGGGCTGGCCGCCAGTTTCTGTTGCTGCCAAAGTAATGTGGCTCTCTGCTGCCACCCTGTGCTGCTGAGGTGCATAGCTGCACAGCTGGGGGCTGGGGTATCCCTCTCCCTTCTCCCCAGTCTCTAGGGCTGCCTGACTGGAAGCCTTCCAAGGGGGTTTCAGTCTGGACTTCTACAGGGAGGCTAGAAGGGCAGGGCATTTGATTCGCTCCATGCACTGGAATGTGGGGACTCTGCAGGTGGATTACCCAGGCTCAGGGTTAACAGCTAGCCTCCTGGCTGAGACATACCTAGAGAAGGGGTTTTGGGAGCTGAGTAAACTCAGTCACCTGGTTTCCCACCTCTAAGCCCCCTTAACCTGCAGCTTCATTTAATGTAGCTCTTGCATGGGAGTTTCTAGGATGAAACACTCCTCCGTGGGATTTGAACGCATGAAAGTTATTTGTAGGGGAAGAGTCCTGAGGGGCAACACACCAGGTCCCCTCAGCCCACAGCACTGCCTTTTTGCTGATCCCCCGACTCTTACCTTTTATCAGGACGTGGCCTATTGGTCCCTTTGTTGCCATCATAGGGACACAGGCATTTAAATATTTAACTTATTTATTTAACAAAGTAGAAGGGAATCCATTGCTAGCTTTTCTGTGTTGGTGTCTAAGATTTGGGTAGGGTGGGATCCCCAACAATCAGGTCCACTGAGATCACTGGTCATTGGGCTGATCATTGCCAGAATCATCTTCTTCTGGGGTCTGGCTCCTCAAAATGCCTAACCCAGGACCTTGGAAATTTTACTCATCCCGACTGATAATTCCAAATGCTGTTACCCAAGGTTAGGGGGTTGAAGGAAGGTGGAGGGTGGGGCTTCAGGTCTCAACAGCTTCCCTAACCACCCCTTTTCTCTTGGCCCAGCCTGGTTCCCCCCACTTCTACTCCCCTCTACTGTCTCTAGGACTGGGCTGATGAAGGCACTGCCTGAAATTTCCCTCACCCCCAACTTTCCCCACTGGCTCCACAACCCTGTTTGGAGCTGTTGCAGGACCAGAAGCACAAAGTGTGGTTTCCCAGGCCTTTGTCCATCTCAGCCCCCCAGAGTATATCTGTGCTTGGGGAATCTCACACAGAAACTCAGGAGCACCCCCTGCCTGAGCTAAGGAGGTCTTATCTCTCAGGGGGGTTTAAGTGCCGTTTGCAATAATGTCTTATTTATTTAGCGGGGCAAATATTTTATACTGTAAGTGAGCAATCAGAGTATAATGTTTATGGTGATGAAATTAAAGGCTTTCTTATATGTTTATTGGCATGTGTTTCTTTTATGAGGGAAAGACCAGATCTTTCTACAACATTCTTAACTCCCTGTTCAGGGCGCCCTTTGGCTTTTGGCAGGTTCACTTCCCAGTAACCACCAGCAGGTGGAGGCATAGACCAGCATTCTTTGTGTCAGTTGCCAATTGGGTGGGGCGGTGCTGCACCTTGGACTGGGGGGTTTGGGAGTTGGGGAGAGGGGGTCTGGAAGAGTCTGAAGTGTGGGACAATGGTGGCATTTTTCATCTAAAAGACCCCAGAGTAGGGCTGGGTATGATGACTCACACCTGTAGTCCCAGCACTTTGGGAGGCTGAGGCAGGTGGATCACTTGAGGTCAGGAGTTTGAGACCAGCCTGGCCAACATGATGAAACCCCGTCTCTACTGAAAATATAAAAAATTAGCCAGGTGTGGTGGTGTGTGTCTGTGATCCCAGCTACTCAGGCGGCTGAGACACGAGAATTGCTTGAACCCAGGAGGTGGAGGTTGCAGTGAGCCTAAATCGTGCCATTGCACTCCAGCCTCGGAAACAAGAATGAAACTCTGTCTCAAAAAATGAAAAAAAAAATAAAGGCTCCATAGTGTGGCCGGGAGATGGAACAAGCACCCATCACCCACAGCATGGGAACAGGGAATGCACTTGGCATGTGCACGATGAGGCTTTTGACCCTACTATGCATTGGTTCATGCCCCTTCCCCTCTCTTCCACCATCATGCCAGGCCCAGGTCAAACTCAGAGTCTTCCCTGCCCTGCCATCTCCCCAACGCCTCCAGCCTTGACTGGCTTTCCAGTTCCTTAAATTTCCAAGAGTTCAGCTCCGTGAATACTTGTGCAAGGGCTTGTTTTGCTTATTTTTTAAAAAGGTTCTACATTTAACTTTTTTGTTATGGTGAATTTTAAATGTACACAAGTAAGGAGCCAGAATATAAAGAACCAAGCTGCAATAGTTATTAACATTCTGCCCCTTTGTTTCATCTATCTGCCTTCCCCCAATCCCCTAGGGTATTTTTAAAGCATGTGTCAGACAATTTAGTTTCACCTGTATATACTTTGTATGTGTCTCTAAGAAATAGGACTAAATTTTTAACAACTTGATCACAATACCATGATATCCCACAAAGTATACAGTAATTCCTTATCAATTATCCAGTCCATGGACAGTTTTCTCCAATTGCCTCAAAAATTATTTGGTTGGTTTGAGTCAGGAATCAACTGAGATAAACAAATTGTATTTAGTTGCTGTGTCTCTCAGGTTTCTTTTAATCTCTAACAGCTCTTCTATTCTTTCTTTTTTTTTTTTTTGAGACGGAGTCTCGCTCTGTCGCCCAGGCTGGAGTGCAGTGGCTGGATCTCAGCTCACTGCAAGCTCCGCCTCCCGGGTTTACGGCATTCTCCTGCCTCAGCCTCCTGAGTAGCTGGGACTACAGGCGCCCGCCACATCGCCCGGCTAGTTTTTTGTATTTTTTAGTAGAGACGGGGTTTCCCCGTGTTCGCCAGGATGGTCTCGATCTCCTGACCTCGTGATCCACCCGTCTCGGCCTCCCAAAGTGCTGGGATTACAGGCTTGAGCCACCGCGCCCGGCCAGCTCTTCTATTCTTTCAATGCTACTTATTGATGAACAATAATTTTTCCTACAGAATTGCCCCCATTCTATATTTGGCTAACTGTATCCTCAGAGTGGTGTCTAAGATGGTCCTCTTTTTTTTTTTTTTTTTGAGACGGAGTCTTGCTCTGTTGCCCAGGCTGGAGTGTGGTGGTGTGATGTCAGCTCACTGTAACCTCCGCCTCCCAGGTTCAAGCAAATTCTTGTGCCTCATCCTCCCAAGTAGCTGGGATTATAGGCACGCACCACTATGCCTAGCTAATTTTTGTATTTTTAGTAGAGACGGGGTTTCCCCGTGTTCGCCAGGATGGTCTCGATCTCCTGACCTCGTGATCCACCCGTCTCGGCCTCCCAAAGTGCTGGGATTACAGGCGTGAGCCACCGCGCCCTGCCGAGATGCTCCTCTTGAGCCAGGCACTGATTCCTCATGTCTGTGGTCCCAGCACTATGGGAGGCTGAGGCAGGCAGATAACTCGAGCCCAAGAGTTTGAGACCAGCCTGGGCAACATGGTGAAACCCCATCTGTGCAAAAAATAAAAAGATACTCCTCTTTGTCCTCTTTTTTTTTTTCTGTAAGATAATAAGAGCTAGGAGGTTGAATAAATTTAGATTTATTTATTTATTTATTTATTTTTGAGACGGAGTCTTGCTCTGTTGCCCAGGCTGGAGTGTGGTGGTGTGATGTCAGCTCACTGTAACCTCCGCCTCCCAGGTTCAAGCAAATTCTTGTGCCTCATCCTCCCAAGTAGCTGGGATTATAGGCACGCACCACTATGCCTGGCTAATTTTTTTGTATTTTTTGGTGCAGACAGGGTTTCACCATGTTGGTCTCAAATTCCTGACCTTAGGTGATCACCTGCCTTGGCCTCCCAAACTGCTGGGATTACAGGCGTGAGCCACCGCACCCAGCCAGATTTTTATTTATTTTTTGACAGGACTGTTTCGTAAGTGGAGCTGGCATCATCTCATGTGGCACATAATGCCTTGCTGTTCCACTTTCAGTGGGTTCAGGTGATACCAGACTGATCTATCTATTATACAGTTTGTTGGTTTATTTGGAGACAGGGTCTCACTCTGTCACCCAGGCTGAGTGCAGTGATGCAATCATAGTTCACGGCAGCCTTCACCTCCTGAGCTCAAGCAATACTCCTGCCTCAGCCTTCCAAGTAGCTAGGACTACAGTGCGTACCACCACACCAGCTAGTTTTTATCTTTGTAGAGATGTTGCCCACGTTGGCCATTATAAAGTTTCGCGTTAATCTTTCTTCTAAACCATTGATGATCATTGCCTAGATTCTATTGCATTAGATATTGCAAAGTTATGATTTTCTAGTTCTGTCACTCCTTAATTACTTAATTGGGTATGAGTCTTCCATAAAGAAAATGTTTTCCTTATTCATTATTTGATTATGCTAAAATATGGTTTGTATGGGAAAAGTATGATAAACGCTTGATACTTTCCCATCACTTACCAATTTTTGGAATAATCAGATGATGCTGTAACAGCTACCAAAGGTGATCAATGAGGTTATTGTTTTAAATTAATTATCATTACAAACTTGTGGATTTCATGCATTTGTGTTTCAATCCATTGCAGTTGGTATTGTTGAGGCTCAAGCTGTCCATCTGGGACCTCCTTCTGGATGTTTCCTGTGTTCTTTCAACCACTCCAGTTGCCTTTGATGTTTCCTTGATTTTAGGCACAAGATAGCTCAAGTTCAACTTGTCCATTTCCTGCCCTAGACATGGACTCGGCCATTTCTCAGTCTCTGGTGCATGTCAGAGACCACATTCTGAGTCCTAGGATTGCTGCTAGTGGTTTTTTTTGTTTTTTTTTTTAAAGGTCTTTTTCAGTGGGCATAGCCAGGAGATGTTTATCTTTCAGAAACAACAAGAAGTAAGTTAATACTGATGTTCCAAGTCAAATTAAATATTGCAGGGTGGCTGGGCATGGTGGCTCACACCTGGATCCCAGCACTTTAGGAGGCTGAGGCAGGTGGATCACCTGAGGTCTGGAGTTCAAGACCAGACTGACCAACACGGAGAAACCCCATCTCTACTAAAAATACAAAATTAGCCGGATGTGGCGGCACATGCCTGTAATCCAAGCTACTTGGGAGGCTGAGGCAGGAGAATTGCTTGAACCCGGAGGTGGAGGTTGCAGTGAGCCGAGATCGTGTCATTGGGCTCCAGCCTAGGCGACAAGAGCTAAACTCCATCTCAAAAATATATATATTTTGCAGGGGCCAGGCGCTGTGGCTCACGTCTATAATCCCAGCACTTTGGGAGGCCGAGGCGGGCAGATCACGAGGTTAAGATCATCCTGGCCAACATGGAGAAACCCCGTCTCTATTAAAAATACAAAAATAGCCATTAAAAATACAAAAATAGGGCATGGTGGCACGCACCTCTAGTCCCAGCTACTCGGGGGGCTGAGGCAGGAGAATCGCTTGAACCCGGGAGGCGGAGGTTGCAGTGAGCCAAGATTGTGCCACTGCACTCCAGCCTGGCGACAGTGGGAGACTCCATCTCAAAAATATACATATATATGTGTGTATATATATGTGTGTGTGTGTATATATATATGTGTGTGTATATATGTGTGTGTGTGTGTGTGTATATATATATATATTTGCAGGGTTTGTATTTATTTCATTTGTATCAATTGTCTTGAAATTTTAGGTTCCTAGTCATATTAACATAATTACTTATATGCTTTATCATTCAGTCTACAGAAGTTTCCAAAGTGACAATATGAATATATTGCTGACAATAACACTAGATGGAGTCTCGCTCTGTTGCCCAGGCTGGAGTACAGTGGTGCCATCTCAGCTCACCGCAACCTCCACCTCCCGAGTTCCAGCGATTTTCCCACCTCAGCCTCCTGAGTAGCTGGGACTACAGGCACATGCCACCACACCTGGTTAATTTTT
>NW_012104031.1:524990-526403 GCF_000951045.1 Mandrillus leucophaeus
GCCTCCCAAAGTGCTGGAATTACAGGCGTGAGCCACCGCGCCCGGCCAGGACTGCTTTTTTAAGTAGTCACACTACCATTGTCATACCTAAGAGTAGTAATTCTTTAAGGTAAGTAAATATCCAGTCACTGTTTACATTTCCCGGCCTCATAAATGTTTGGGGGTATAGTTTTTTCAAATTGGAATCTAAGTAAATTCCATACATTGCAATGGGCTGATATGTCTCTAAAATTCTCTTGTAACCTTTTTTTGTTTGTTTTGAGAAAGAGTCTCACTCTGTCACCCAGGCTGGAATGAAGTGACGTGATCTCGGTCACTGCAACCTCTGTCTCCTGGGTTCAAGCGATTCTCCTGCCTCAGCCTCCTGAGTAGCTGGGATTACAGGTGCCTGCCAGCGCGCCCGGCTAATTTTTTTGCATTTTTAGTAGAGGCGGGATTTCACCATGTTGGCCAGGATGGTCTTGACCTCATGATCTGCCCGCCTCGGCCTCCCAAAGTGCTGGGATTATAGACGTGAGCCACAGCGCCTGTTTCTCTTGTAACCTTGTAATCCAAAGTATGTCTTTGATTATTTTTTCTGTATTTGTTAAACTTGGAGTTTCTGTTAGACCATCTGCATTCCCATGGTAATTTTTTTTTTACTGCCCCTGTATTTTCTGTAAACTAGTAATTAAAGTCAGAGACAACAGATTTGGTTTGCTTGTTTTTGCAAGAATACTTAATAGATTTGTACTTCTATATAAGGGAGCATATACTGTCTAGCTTTTTTTTCTTTTATTGAGACAGGGTCTCGCTCTGTCACCTAGGTTGGAGTGGTGGCTTACTGCAGCCTGACCTCCTGGGCTCAGGTGATTCTCCCATTTCAGCCTTCTGAGTAGGTGGGACTGCAGGTGTGCACCACCACACTTGGCTTTTTTTTTTTTTTTTTTTGAGACAGAGTTTCGCTCTTGTTGCCCAGGGTGGAGTGCAATGGCATGATCTCGGCTCATTGCAACCTCCGCCTTCTATCATTTCTATCTATCTATCATAGGATATTCTATCATTTCTATCTATCTATCATAGGATATTCTATCATTTGTATCTATCATAGGCTATTCTATCATTTCTATCCATCATAGGATATTCTCTCATTTCTATCTATCATAGGATATTCTATCATTCCTATCATAGGATATTCTATCATTTATATCTATTTATCATAGATATTCTATCTATCTGTCATAGGATATTCTATCATTTCTATTTATCATAGGCTATTCTATAATTTCTATTTATCATAGGATATTCTATCATTTGTATCTATCATAGGCTATTCTATCATTTCTGTCTATCATAGGATGTTCTATCATTTCTGTCTATCATAGGATATTCTATCATTTCTATCGATCATAGGATATTCTATCATTTCTGTCT
>NW_012104031.1:528063-530040 GCF_000951045.1 Mandrillus leucophaeus
GGCTTAAGCGATCCTCCTACTTCGGCCTCCCAAAGTGCTGGGATTACAGGCTCCAGCCACAGTGCAAGGCTGAAAAATGTAACTACATTGTGAGTTTATATCGATATTTCCAATGTAAGTTCAGAACTGTGTATCTTCTATATACATGCAACTTCTCTAATCTCTCCCCCATTGAAACAGAGTTAAAGGCCTGGCCCAGAGGCTTTTGGTGTGGAGGTGGGTGTTAAGGGTGATGTGAGAAGTAAGAAGAACCACCAGTCAATCATCAGCGTCAGCCTTAATGTGGTAACAACACCTAGAACCTGGTCCACAGGCGCATTCATCCTTTCTCCCTGGGAACAGGAGCTGTCCTCACGTGTGAATGGTTTCAGTCCTGACACTCAACAGGGCACACAAAAGGAGCCTGGAAGTCCTTAAGGAACAGGAAGTTCGGGGGCACAGAGGAGCGTTTCTAGCACACGTTTTAAACAACTGAGACCAAAGCCAAGCACAGTGGCGAAACCCCATCTCCACAAAAAAATTATCCGGGCTTGGTTGTGTGCACCTGTGGTCCTAGCCACTCAGGAGGCTGAGGCAGAAGAATCACTTGAACCCAGGAGGCGGGGGTTGCAGTGAGCCAGGATCACGCCACTACACTCCATCCTGGATGACAGAGCAAAACTTGTCTCAAAAAAATAAGTAAATATCCGGGACCGCTAAACCAGTTCACAGGCAATTGGGACCTTGTATTGGTAGTTTCTTGATTTTAAATCACATTCCTCACAGAAACATCAACTTGCTAAGAAGTACAGAAGCGAGGAGAGAATCAGGAAGAAGAGAGACTTTAGAAACTGCAAGTAGCCTCAGAAATGTCACGTTTACTGAGGTCTCTCCACCTGGGGTCTAAGACAAGTGCAATCTGGCCCTTGCCCTTAAGGACCACTTAATTTAGGTGGAAAGGAAAAAGCATGTGTGAGTCAAATGTGCATAGATGTGTCAGGGAGGATGAAAGCAGAACATGCAGCACATGAGCCACAAATAGAGTTTAGAGGAGGGAGGTGCATGATTACTCCTGGTGGGGAGGAGGAGGGAGCAGCCCTCACTGCCCCATCATGCTGGGTCCTGCCCGTCTCCCACAGAGGGGTGGAGCCCTGGGTTCTGGCCTGCATTTGAGGCTGGGAATTGGAGAGAGTGGGGCTGGAGGGGTACTGGATGGGCAATGCCCCATCCTTTGCACATTTCATGGGTCTTCCCTTCTGGCCTGGGGTATCCCTCCCTGCAGAACCAGTTACAGAGAGATGGGGCAGTGGGCAGCCAGCGTAGGGGTGGGGAATCTCTCTCAGGGGAGCTTGGATCTAAGGTTACTCCTGGTGCTGCTGGGGAAAAAGCCCTTGGTTTCCAGGGTCAGATTTGATTACAGCAGCCTGACGGTTTTATCACCCTTGGCAGAAGGGCTGTTTAGAGCTGGGACTTTCTGGCACCCAACACTGTCACTAGATCTCCATGCACATTAGGGGCAGCTCGCCCTGTGACAGAAGCACTTGGCCCCATTCTGCCCCTGACTAGCATATGACCTTGGACAGTTACTCTACTACTGTGTGAACAAGTGAGGGTGTTAGCAGATCATTTTATTTTATTTTATTTTATTTTATTTTATTTTATTTATTTATTTTTTGAGACAGAGTCTCGTTCTGTCACCCAGGCTGGAGTGCAGTGGCGCAATCTTGGCTCACTGCAAGCTCCACCTCCTGGGTTCACGCCATTCTCCTGCCTCCCGAGTAGCTGGGACTACAGGCGCCCGCCACCACGCCCAGTTAATTTTTTGTATTTTTCATTGAGACGGGGTCTCACTGTGTTAGCCAGGATGGTCTCCATCTCCTGACCTCGTGATCCGCCCGCCTCGGCCTCCCAAAGTGCTGGGATTACAGACCCAGCTCTAGAATTCCAGGACCTCACTCTATACTCCCCTCCCCCAATTGACCGTTTAGCATTTTACAG
>NW_012104031.1:534680-536993 GCF_000951045.1 Mandrillus leucophaeus
AAAAAAAAAAATTAGCTGGGTGTGGTGGCGGGCACCTGTAATCCCAGCTACTCAGGAGGCTGACGCAGGAGAATGGCTTGAACCCAGAAGGCGGAGGTTGCAGTGAGCTATGATGGCACCACTGCACTTCAACCTGGGTAACAGAGCAAGACTCCATCTCAAAAAAAAAAAAAAAGATTTCCTTGTATGAAACAGCTGCAGAATGTTTTTGACATAATGAACTCTTTTGAAAGACATGAGCACTTCAATTGATTGTACATATATTTTCCTAGTCTTCATGCATTAGTCATTAAAAAAAAAACCTCACCAAGTCTTATTGATTTTATCTCCTACATATCCCTCACATTGATTGTCTCATTGCCATCCTCACTGCTACTGTCATGGTTGGGCCCTTAGCATCTCTTTCTGGACTCACATATGAACCCATCCCTCTTCCTTTCTCCAGTAACACCTGTCCCTCCGCTGGGTCCACGCCTGTACTACAGCCTGGGTTATCTGGCCGGAGCACTGAGCTGACTACAGCATGCTTGGGCTGGCAGAGGACCCTCAGGAAACTCACGTTTCTGCATGTGGCAAACAAGCCCTTCACGTGTGGCTTTGTACACCTCTTTATCTCCTTTGCCCACCACTCCAGCTCTCCCAGCCCCTCAAATTCTGCTTCAGCCATGAGGACCTGCTTCCCTCCATTCAAGCAAACTTTGCTCTTTTGAGCCTCAGTGTCTTTGCTGTTGGCTGCATTCTTTTCATGGAGAGGTCTCTGCCTACTGAATTTGTATTTATTCTCCAACCCTCAGCTTAAACATTTCCTTCTATGGCCTCTGAAGTTAATCACTCCCGCCTCAGTCTCCCTGTAGCATACTGCTACTGTGGTCCTCACATTCACTGGGCAGAAATTTATTTGACTTCATCATCTGCTAAGTCTTTTTACAAACATTTATTAAGCAACTACCACATGCTAGGGCTGTGACAGGGTAAAGAGACAGATGCAGTCCCTGTCCTCTTGGATGTCCCCAAGCAGTGACGGGGTTGGAGATATGCAGAGGCAATTATAGAATGTGTGACAGTGTTGTGATGGGGGTGCAGGCCTGGGGAAGTGGCTGCAGGGGCCCAGTCTCAGAGGGGTCCTGGGGGATCAAAGAGGGCTTCCCAGGAGAAACGATGCTTTTTTTTTTTTTTTTTTTTAAGGCAGAGTCTTGCTCTTTTGCCCAGGCTGGGGTAAAGTGACTCGATGTCAGCTCACTGCAACCTCAGCTCCCCACCCCGGGTTCAAGCAGTTCTCCTGCCTCAGCCTTCCCAATACCTGGGATTATAGGCACGTGCCACCACACCCAGCTGATTTTTGTATTTTTTTTAGTAGAGATGGGGTTTCACCATGTTGGCCAGACTGATCTCAAACTTCTGACCTCAGGTAATCTGCCCACCTCAGCCTCCCGAAGTGCTAGCATTACAGGTGTGAGCCACTACGCCCAGCCATGACACTAAATTGATTTCTGAAGCCCAGGCAAGAATTTGCAATCTGGTCCTCCACCAAGATCTTCCGGGGAAAAGCTGTATCTTATTCATTGTTGTGTTGCCCCCAGTCTAGCTCTGTATTTACACATAGTAGGTGCTCATTACATTTGCTTGTTTAGTTAAATGAATTATTGGGCAAACAAAATGAATGGGCAAATGAAAACTGTATTACTTTTGAGCAAGTGGACAACCTCAGCTTAACGCTCTGGTTTCTAATATCAGGTGGCTGTGCCTAAGATAAAAGTTGTGTTTTACTTTTGCATATCATGTGGTTTACTGCACTACTTTTTTTTGACCTTTAGATTCAGTTTAGTAATACTCTATGAATGATGAGTGGTTTCACAGTTTTTCAGATGAGTTTGTGGCTTTTGTTTCCGTGTGCTATAAAAAGCATAATTTTATTTAATTTATGAATATCTAGAAATTTTATAAGTGATATTTTCCTAAACATCCTTTAAAATTTTCTTTCTTTTTTTCTTTTTTTTGAGACAGAGTTTTCACTCTGTCACCCAGGCTGGAATGCAGTGGTGTGATCTGGGCTCACTGCAATCTCTGCCTCCTGGGTTCAAGCCATTCTCTGGCCTCAGCCTCCCGAATAGCTGGGATTACAGGCATGCACCACCATGCCCAGCTAATTTTTGTATTTTTAGTAGAGACGGGGTTTCACCAAGTTGTTCAGGATTGTCTCAAACTCCTGACCTGAAGTGATCTGCCTGCCTCGGCCTCCCAAAGTGCTGGGATTACAGGCATGAGCCACCGCGCCTGGCTTAAAATTTTCTTAATGTAGAAAAAAAAAAAAAA
>NW_012104031.1:537891-548757 GCF_000951045.1 Mandrillus leucophaeus
ACACACACACACACGGTTCTATTTATCTGGAGACTCTGCCTAATACAAGGTGACAGTGTTGTGATGGGGGCACAGTGGTTTGGGAATGCACAGAGGGCCCCTAGGCTTATTTACTAATATCAAATAAATCATCAATCCATAGATAGCAGAGCTGGGGATCAAAGCACTCTCTGAGTTTACAGATGAGGAAATTGAGGCCCAATGAGGAAGGTTCTTCCCACTGCACAATCCACTAATCTTACCTGTTAGCTGAGGATGGAATCCCCTTAATTGGAGACCATAATTAGAAATAAGACTTAAAATGGGAAAATTTTCATACGAAATAAATTCATATGAAAATATAAACAATTGGATGAATTTTGTTTTCGGAAGAGCAAGGTGCAATGGGGGAAGGCAGGGGCACAGGGTGAAAAGACACAGTCCCTATCCTCTCAGAGATCCCTGATCAATGAGTTTCAAAGATGCACAGAAGCAAACTATCCACAGTGAGCACAGTTTGGTTCTTGGAAGTGAGCATTCAGGACAATGAGAGACGGGGTACAGGAGGGGCAGGCCAGGCCCAAAGACCTTGCCTCCTTGTTACTCTGTTGAGAGCTGTCCCAGACCACTGTAGTCTATGTTACGCTGGGAAACTAAATCAACAGTGCATATCCAGAGGGATGAATGGCTGGAGCTGGCCCAATGCTTAATTTCAGTGAGCTGGTAGAAGATTTCTGCAAACAGTCTAGCAGTAGCACTACACCACGTCTTCTTTACAATGGCATTTTTAGGCATGCCACCCCTTTCCTGGTTGTGTTATGGAAGTGGGGATCAAACCACTCCCTCAGTTTACAGATGAGGAAACTGAGGCCCAACGAGGAAGGCTCTTCCCACTGCACAACCCACTAATCTCACCTGCTAGCTGGTGGCAAAGTGGGCAGCAGGGTGTTTGGAGCAGTGAGGCAGCTGGCAGCCTATTTTCAAACCTGATGTAAAACTTTTTTTTCTTTTTGCTTATATAAAGCTTGTGACTGTTCATTTGGGGTCAATAGCTTGCAACAGAAAACCCATGCTGTGCCCAATCTGGCCATTATTGTCATTATACCTCTTATTTAGAGCAAGGGCAATGGGCAAGATAGTAAAGGTTCTTGAAATCCACTAGAGGATGGAGATATATTTAGCCTGGCAAAGAGATTCCTCAGGAGACTCAAGAGCAGTCTTCAGCTATTGAAAAGGCTGCTCTGAGGAGGAAGGGATGGATTGTTCTCTGTTCCCCAGAGATCAGAATGGGGCCAGGAGAGGTTACAGGAATACAGGTTTTGGTAGGCAAAGGGTCAAGGGCTCTGCCTTGGAGGTTTTGGAACATGGGCTGGATAATTGCTTGGTGCAGGGCTGTGAAGGAGATTGAAGCATTAAGGGATGCTTGGGCTACACTATTTTTAAGTACCTTCTAACCTTGAGATTCTCTGATTTGAGGCTGTGGACAATGGTAAATTGCTATGAATAGTGGCATCTGAAGAGGCTGAATATGACCATTCATCCAACCAAACGGGTTGGTCTGTTGTGTATAAAGCACTCTGTTCAGCAAGAGACACTAAGGTCCCCATCTCAAGTACACACATGGCTATAATACAAAACAGAATGTTACACAGGCTATAAAGAGGCATATACACCTCTCTTCCTCCTCTGTTAGATACAGAAGAGATGGTAATAATACACAGTTTGGAGAGCAAGGAAAGCTGTCATGTAACAGGTGACTATTGCATCATTAATGCACCGTTTAAAAAAATTTAGGCAGAACAGGCTGGGTGCAGTGGCTCACACCTGTAATCCTAGCACTTTGGGAGACCGAGGAGGGTAGATCACCTGAGGTCAGGAGTTCAAGACCAGCTTGGCCAACATGGCGAAACCCCGTCTCTACTAAAAATAGAAAAATTAACCGTGCGCGGTGGTGGGCACCTGTAATTCCAGCTACTTGGGAGGCTGAGGTAGAAGAGTTGCTTGAGCCCAGGAGGCAGAGGTTGCAGTGAGCCAAGATCGTGCCACTGCACACCAGCTGGGACGACAGAGTGAGACTCCATTAAAAAAAATTAGAACAAACGGATATGCTATAAAAGTGAGTCTCTAGCATTATTCAGGAAATTCTAACATGGATGGACCTTGAGGACATTTATGCCAAGTGAAATGAACCAGTCACAAAAAGACAAATACTAATGATTCCACTTATATGAGGTTCCTAGAGAAGTCAAATTCATACAGTGCTATAATTGGTTACTTATCAGTCTATTAACCTTAACTGAAAATGTCTTGTTCTTTTTTGTTTTTTGGGTTTTTTTTTGAGTCAGGGTCTCGCTCTGTCACCGAAGCTGGAGTGCAGTGGTGCTATCATAGCTCACTGCAGCCTCCACCTCCTGGGCTCAGGTGATCCTCATCCTCTTACCTCAGCCTCCCAAGTAGCTGGGACTACAGTCACGTGCCACCATGCCCAACTAAGTTTTGTATTTTTTTATAGAAATGGGGTTTTGCTGTGTTGCCCAGGCTGGTCTTGAACTCCTGGGCTCAACTGATCTGCCCACCTCGGCCTCCCAAAGTGCTGGGATTGCCTGTGTGAGCCATTGTGCCTGGCCCTGAAAGCATCTTATATTCCTCTTTCTTAGCACAGTGCCCAGTGTATGGCAGGAACTCATGAAATATTTGTTAAATACATAGGAACATTCACACGGGAGGAACAATCACATCTCATAGGGTAGAGGTGGGCAGTGGTCAGGGGAAGCAGGGAAGAAATAACATTTGAGAGCTGAGTCTTCCTTGAAGTGGGAATTAATCATTCAATATTTACTAAGTCCCTATTTTATGCCAGGCATTGGGCAAGGACCCACTGGATATACAGAGATGACTGACACAGCATTTATTTTTTCGGAATCCCATGGGATAGAGGAGACAATCTAGGCTGAGAGCACTATACAAACAAAAGGCTGGAGTCCTAAAAACACTTGATGTGTTTGCAGGGGATACAGTTTATGAGGGAGGGGATTAGGCTTAAAAAGGGCTAGACAGTAAAAGGTGAAAGTAGGGAACAGTGGAAGGTGATATGGCTTTAAACTTTGCTGCTTTCAGGTCTTTCAGGTTACAGTTTGAACTTGATTCTGGAAGCAGCAGAGAAATCAATCACTGGCTACTCTTAAATAGCTGAGTGACACAATCAAATGTGTACTTCAGAAATTTTCCATGTGGCAATGTGGAGGATGGACTGGATTGCCTTGTTATTGGGCGACAAGTTAGAAGGCTACTGCAATAGTCCTAGCAAGAGATGATGAGAGGCTGGGCACGGTGGCTCACACCTGTAATCCCAACACTTTGGGAAGCTTGAGGCCAGGAGTTCAAGACCAGCCTGGCCAACATGGTGAAATCCTGTCTCTACAAAAAAAAAAAAAAAGCAAAAATTAGCTGGGAGTGGTGGCACACACCTGTAATCCCAGCTACTTGGGAGGCTGAGGCATGAGACTCACTTGAACCTGGGAGGCGGAGGTTGCAGTGAGCCAAGACAGCACCACTGCACTCCAGCCTGGGCAAAAAGAGCGAGACTTTGTCTCAACAAAGAAAAAAAAAAGAGAGAGAGAGAGAGATGATGATGAGAGCCTTGGGGACAGGCATGAGGAACAGATTAATGTGAGATATTCTAAAGGTACATACATCAGGCCATGGTGACCAACTGTCTGTGGAGGGTAAGGCAGAAGGAATTGTTGGGGATGACTGAGGTGTCTGGGTAACACTTTCAACTGAAACTGGGAAAGGGGATCTGGTTTGGTGTGGCAGGTATAGGTAATGAGTTCAAGTTGTATATTCTGAGATGGAGGTGTCATGAGGACATTCAGATGGAGAAATCCTGTAGGACACTGGAAACTTGGATCCAGAGTTCACAGGAGAAGTCAGGATAAAGGTTAGGGCTCATTAGCATCTGGGTGATGAATGAAGGCTTGGAGAGAATGGGGTCCCTTACAGGGAGTGTGTTGAAGGACAACAGGCCGAAGATAGAAACCTGAAGCAAGGACAGAACCTTCTTTCAGAGCTGGTAGAAGAGAAGTCCCAAAAGAGAGATTAAAAACTGGTCAGGGAGATAGAAGAATCACGGAGGCCAAGAGAAGAGAGTGTTTCCAGGAGGGTGCCAGGAAGGGACAGCTAAGTCTGCTCTGGAGGTCAGGGGATGTGTACCTAAGGAGGCGACATCTAAACTGGTCTTGAGGAACAGCCGAAGACAGCGAACGGGACAGTGCCTGAAAAGGGAATGTGAGATTTGGCAATCAGGGTAGCTGTAGCCTTTACTAGGGAAAAGTCAGTGGTAGAAACAGCAGACAGATTCAGCGGGTTAAAGAGTGAGCAGAAGGTGAGGATGGGTAGGCAGGAGATACAAACCATTATTTTTTGAGGTTTGATACTAAAGAGAAGGAAAGGCTGATAATTGAAGGGGGAAGTTTTCTGAGAATGGGTGGGACTTGAGCATGTTTACTAGCAGAAGGAGAAGTAGGTGAGAGGCCAAAGGTGAGAGAGACAATAGTGGGTGAAGCAAAGGCCATGGAGAGGCAGAGGAAACGGGCTCCAGTGCAAGCCATGCTGCAATTCTCTATGCCAGGCAGTTTGTGCCTCTGAGCTCTGCCATGCCATTCCCTTCGCCTGGATGATCTCTTCAATAAACCTTTACTGAGCCACTCCTGGGGCAGGGATTATTCTGGAGCTGTGCTGCAAAGCTAAACAACCTGGGCTCTCTTCTCCAGAACTCATTTCAAAGACTTGAAGAGACAAGCAAGAAACTTCAAGTCAGTGTGGAGAGTGCTGCAAGAAGGACCAGTACTGGACATGATGGGAGACACTGGAAAGTCCCAAAGCCAGTTTAGGGTGTTGGGGGACTTCCTGGAATAGGGGACATCTAAGCTGAGACCTAAAGTAGGAGACAGTCAGATGGGAGAGAGTAAAGGAGAAGACATTTAGGCCAAATGCCTGAATACCATACCCTGGAGTGGTCAGGTTTGTTCTCTGGTGGGAACACGAAGATTGTCCTGATCTTCTCCTCCCTACTCTCAACATTCGTAGTTTTTACCTCCACTAAATACTCTTTCCTATATTATAGTGATTTTACCCCTTTATCTATTGGAAACTTCTGAAGAGACTGATCTTATTTTTGAATCTCCCAAAATATCCAGCACAGAGCTCAGCATACGGTTAATGCTTTAAAAATATTTTTTGATAAGAAATCTCAGGCCTAAGAATCCCTATCATGGCTAATAAATTTTCAGAGGGCCATTGGTAGGATTAAGACATAGAGGTTAAAAAGGGAAAGGAAAAAGTATGCATAGGAAGAAAAAGGGTTCAGAGAACGAGAGAGAGAGAGAGAGAGAGAGCTGGGAAAGGGGGTGGGGAAGAAGCAAAGGCACAAAGATAGTATACATACAGTGGGGAGGGATCCACTTACAAACCAAATCTAGCCAGAATTCTTTGCTCCATAAAACCTTGTCTTTGGGTATTTTCCATCATGGGGAGAACCCCTTATTCTCCCTCTACTTTAGGGGTCTCTCATTGGAATCTGATTCATAGATAAATTTGGTAAGTTACAGGCATCACAACTGCATCTTCTGAGAAGCAGGGAGAAGCTGAGAAAAGGAAAGAAGGGAAAAAAAGCCTACAAAACCAGGAAGTTTCCCACTTTACAGAGCAAGCCTAGATGGAACTTGAATTTTCTTCCCTTGAGAGTTAGAAGGAGGAAAGCTGGTAGCTGTGTCACGCTCCTGAGTTGTGTACACAACTCACAAGCCAAATTCTCTAGCACAGCAGAACAATTTTGTTTTGCTGCTGGATATATAAAGCAAGGAAGAAAAAGATGGCATTCCACCTCTTTGAATTAGCACCAAGTCTTTCAAACTCCACCTTTTCTAGGAAATGTTCTTTAATGCAGTAGGAGGTGGCAATTTTACTCTCTCCAAACCCTCACTTTCCTTCCCTCACAGCAACACAAAACCCTGCTCAGAGCTGCACTTACATCTTCGTTTGTCAGCCTGACTGCCTCTCCCATCATTTCTGGATCCTTAGCTGAATTCTTTGTTCATGTGAATGGGATAGCAAAAGAATTCTGAAAATGCTGAAGTCGTGGATAGCAATGATGGTCCCTGAGAGTGTCAGTGTTGCCAATGTAAGACTCAAAATTCCTAGAAGAGCAAATGCTCTTTGCGTTTCTTCTGTAATAACAGCATAGTTATCATATACTGGTGGTTCCTTAATTAATTTTAATTGAAGAATTTTTTTTCAGACAGTGATTATAAAATACACCAGGGAGGAAAAATTCTTTTGGCTTAAAATTCAGAGCAATATGTATTCTGCAGGGAGCTGGTCCAAACACCAGAATCTTAAACAATTATATAAGAGGCAGATTTCATGAGCTTTTATCAATTAAGGAACACCTTTTCCAAAGGTGGCTCACGCCTGTAATCCCAACACTTTAGGAGGTCAAGGCAGGTGGCTCACCTGAGGTCAGGAGTTCGAGACCAGCCTGGCTAACATGGCAAAACCCCATCTCTACTAAAAATACAAAAATTAGCAAGGTGTGGTGGCACACACCCATAATCCCAGCTACTCAGGTGCCTGAGGCAGGAGAATCGCTTGAACCCGGCAGGCGGAGGTTGCAATGAGTCGAGATCACATCACTGCACCCCAGCCTGGGTGGCAGAGTGAGATTTTGTCTCAGAAACAAAAATTGATATATTCTCTCTTCTTTATTATATATTCCGTATCGATTTTTATAGAAATAATACATTTATCAAAGACCAGTAAAATTGAGGTTAAAAATGTTAAAATAAGTAGACTGGGTATAGAGATCAAGAATGAAAATTATATGAAGCTATTTTCTGAGCTGTGTTTGTGACAGGTCATCAAACATATTACATAGTTGCTATGCCCCAGGGAGTAATTGCAATAACATATGTCTTGTCATGCCCTCTCTGAGAAAACAATGTACTGTGTGGAGGTTACAGCAAGTCCTGAAAGATGGTGCCATGAGTTTACTTCAGTCTATAGAGACCACAAGTACCTTGTTCAAGGACCTTCTGATTGGGTTTTCTCTGGGCCCTGAATACCTTCTGATTAAAAGCCTTATTATTGGGGATGAAACTTTTACTGGTTATATTTGGTAAAGTTTAGGACCTTAACAGGTAGTAGGGGTTGCCAGTGCTGCCAGATTCAATATACAGCTAGTCAGAGTTTTCTCTTCAAAGATAACTTTCCCTCTATCTAAGATCTCAGTCCACACAAATATAATAGCAATAGGGCCATTTACCAAGAGTTCAAAGCATCATTTCATCATCTGCCTTTTTTTTTTTTGAGACACAGTTTCGATCCTGTCACCCAGGCTGGAGTGCAGTTACGTGGTATCAGCTCACTGAAGCCTTCACCTCCCGGGTCCAAGCCATTCTTCTGCCTCAGCCTCCCGAGTAGCTGGGATTACAGGTGACTGCCACCACACCTGGCTAATTTTTTTGGTATTTTAACAGCGACGGGGTTTCGCCATGTTGACCAGGCTGGTCTTGAACTCCTGACCTCAGGTGATCCACTCGCCTCGGCCCCTCAAAGTGCTGGGATTACAGGCATGAGCCACCACAACCAGCCTACTACCTTTTTCTTTTAGTCTGTCCATCACAGGCATGAAGTGAAAGGTATGTCTCTTTTATTTCTAAAGACATTGAAAGTGAAACCCAGAAGGGGTAACTTTCAAGCTTTGAGTTTAGGGAGACTCAAAGGCTAGAACCCAGATATCCCAGATTTTTTTTCTTTCTTCTCAGTCATGTTGCAATTTGCTCCACACTTATCCCCACCTGCGGTTGTGGGTGCTCTCGTTGACTTAAAAGATATCTCTTCTTGATGTCACGTGCAAGACATTGCTTGAAAGACATAACAGGCAACTGGATGGCTCCACGCTTGCTTAGTCATAATCTGTGAAACACTTCTTTAGGAAAAAGGGATAGTGACTGGGAGTAATGATGAAGCAGTGAAATAAAAGAGAGGGAAGAAGAAGTTGTCTTGAGAAGTAATTATCATAACTACGTGTTATTGGGATAGGAAATGTAATTAAATTAGGGGGAAGGGGTTGCAGAGCTGAGATAACTGCAATGATTAAGAAACAAAATCTAGGCCGGGCACGGTGGCTCACGCCTGTAATCCCAATACTCTGGGAAGCCGAGGCGGGCGGATCACGAGGTTAGGAGTTTGAGACCGGCCTGGCCAACATGGTGAAACCCCGTCTCTACTAAAAATACAAAAATGAGCCGGACGTAGTGGTGCACACCTGTACTCCCAGCTACTCAGGAGACTGAGGCAGAAGAATTGCTTGAATCTGGGAGGCAGAGGTTGCAGTGAGCCAAGATTGTGCCACTGTTCTCCAGCCTGGGTGACAGAGTAAGACTCCGTCTCAAAAAAAAAAAAAAAAAAAAAAGAAACAAAATCTCAGGCAGACTAGGTAGAAAATACATATTTAAACATTTTAAGCCAGGCATGGTGGCTCACACCTGTAATCCCAGCACTTTGGGAGGCCGAGGCAGGCGGATCACCTGAGGTTGGGAGTTCAAGACCAGCCTGATCAACACGGAGAAACTCCATCTCTACTAAAAATACAAAAAAATTTAGCCAGGCATGGTGGCGCATGCCTGTAATCCCACCTACTTGGGAGGCTGAGGCAGGAGACTCGCTTGAACCCAGGAGGTGGAGGTTGCAGTGAGCCGAGATTGTCCCATTGCACTCCAGCCTGAGCAGGAAGAGCGAAACTCCGTCTCAAAAAAACAAATAAACAAACACTTTAATAAAACCTACAAATGTTCTTTGGGATGGCCCTGAGTAACTAAGGCTAAGATTAGGAATCCATCTATCTGGTGGGAAAGTGACCGAACAAGATAACGAAAAAGAGCACGGTCTTTTTGGTTGACTCTTTTTGGTTGACCAACGTAACTACCATGGAGTTTGCACAAACAGAACCATCTGTTGTGTGAGGAACCATGGAGAGAGATTGCGTATTTATAGAATCTTGAGTGGGAAAACCAGGCACATTAATTAACTTTTCCCCTCAAGTTCTCTAGTTAGAAATCCACTTTTCTTCCTTTCTCTTCTGTCAACATGTACTGCCTTAAAGAAAAAAAAAAAGTCAATTTAAAAGCAGACAGACTTGCTATGACTAATTTAAGAACTCCCAAAGCAGGCTGTTTTCCAAAAATACACTGCAATTGACAATGCTGTAAGCTCAGTCTAAAAGGGGTATGACACAACTACTGACCCTAAGGCTGAATCAGATGTTTACTGCCAGTTTGAACACAGCAGGGTAGTCTGCAAATCTCCACAACCCTTAACTGTTCTTGGTAGGAGGCTTTAAAATGATATCTTTCTATAAACAAATGTTTCCAATAGGTATATCTTAAACAGCCTACTTTAATAATTTTTTTTTCTTGGTTTTCAAGATGGAAGTTGTTGCAAGGAAAATTTTATGTTAGGGGCCAAGACTGCTAGGGCTTTTCAGATACCGTATGTTCCTTATAAAACACATGTCTTAATACGTTTGCATGCTTTGGTAAAATTTATTTTGGAAAGCTAACATCTTTTGGTAGAGTTGTTTTTTACAGGAATAAGCTACCTTTGTGGATTATAATTACTCTGCATTATGGAGGAGGAGGCCGGAAATCAAGGAAGTGATGATTCTCTTCCAAAAGCCTACAAAAGGATGACAGAATCACATTTCAGTGAGTTCAATTAACTATAAATTCAATTGTGGGGGCAAAAATAAATGACACCACTATTTACTGGGTATCTACTATATGCTAGGTAATGCACTAAGTACATTACGCCCTATATTTCATTTAATCCTCTCAGCAATGCTGCTTATTATCGTCATTTTACATGAAGAAACTGAGGTTCAGAGAGGTTAAGCAACTCACTACAGGTCACACAGCTAGTAAATGGTCACGAATAACCAGTAACTCAGACACTGACCTGGCTTTGGTTTCTTGTTAAACAAACATGTAATCTATTTCTTGGAGGTTTTGTTCAGCTGTCCTAATTTATGACTTTACATTCCTTCTGGTGCTAAACTGCTCAAGTAGCTTCTTGTACCAAGTGTGACCTGATTCCTTAAGAACTTTACTTAATGAGAACCTCTAAGCTAGAAACTCTTGCTAGGTGTTTCATGCACCTTAGCTTCTTTAATCATTACAACAACTCTGAGAGACTGGGTTCTCTCCATCCTTGTTTTAGAGAGGTTAAGGTTGCTTAAAATTGGTGAGTTAGTGAGGGGTAGAGCCACGAATGGATTTCTGGTCACTGCCTCCATCGCCATGGCAAACTTTTCCCACGACTCCAGCGCTCCCATTTGTTAGTCCCCAGGCTAGAAAGCCACAGTGCTAATTTAGTATTTATCAAGCGTTTGTGATGTCCTGGTATCTGGCACTTCGGTGAGAAAGCTGTAGCGACCCCAACTTCTAATAGCGAGTGGTAAGGCGGACGAGCAACACACGAGGGAGGAGCCTCTTAACACCAACAGAAGTGGTCCCCAGCAGGTTGCTCCGCGAGCGCCATCTCTTCCCTCCAACCGAGGAGAACGTGGCGCGCCCCTGAGTAGTCCAAGGTCCCGGCCCAGGCGGCAGCTTGGGTGCTGGCGCGTCCCGGACGGGCGCCTAAGGGAACTGGAAGCAACTGCACCGAACGCCGCGGACAGCGGCGAGACGACCCCAGGAGGCGCCCTAGCTGCATCCCCTAGCCACACCAAACTCGGGTTTGCCGGCAGCCTCGGCTCACAACACCCCTCGGAGTCGCGGCCCCTCCCCCCGGAAGTGACGTATGGCGACTACGGCGTCTGGAAGGGACCCA